>NC_085136.1:288968170-289320670 GCF_035046485.1 Aedes albopictus | reverse complement strand
CCCAGGTAGAATGCCGGATGAAATTCTAAGAGGAATTCCTGAAGGTATCCCAGATGGAATTCCCTAAGGAATCCCAAATGGAATTCCTGAAGGAATCGCTGAAGGAATTTCGGTAGAAGTTCCTCGAGCAATACCTGGAGGAATTTCTGAAGGTATTCCGGAAGCAACCGCAGGAGAAATTTTGGAAGGATTTCTGTGAGGAACTCCATAGCGTAGTTCCAGGAAGAATTCCTGAAATAATTCTTGGAGGAATTCCTAAATCCTAAATCCTAGGAGGAATTCCGGAAGGAATCCCAAAAGGAATCAGAGGTGGAATTCAGGTGGAATTCCCGAAGGAATCCCAGATAAAAATCACGAAAAATTTCAATCAGAATTCCGGATAAAATTTTAGGAGGAATATCTGAAGGAATCCCAGATGGAATTCCTGAATCCCAGATAGAAGTTGCGAAAGAATTGCAGATGGAATTCCAGATAAAATTTTAGGAGGAATTCCTGAAAAAAAATCCCAGATGGAATTCCTGAATGAGAATTCCTGAACAAATACCTGGAAGAGTTCCTGAAGGAATCCCATGAGAAATTTCTTTAGGAATCCCAGATGGAATTCCGGAAGGAATCCCAAGTGGAATTACTGAAAAAAATCTATGTGGAATTCCGGATGAAATTATAGAAACAATTTTTGAAAGACTCTCAGATGGAACTCCTAAAGCAATCCAAAGAATAATTTTCGAAAAAAAAATCCCTGAAAGAACTCCAGAAAAATCCTGGGAGGAATTTTCGGTGGAATACCTGGAGGAATGACTGAAGGAATGTAACCGGAGGAGAAATTCCGGAGAGAACCATAGGAGAAATTTCGGAAGAATTCCTGTGAGGAATTTAAAAAAAAAATCCGGATGAATTCGTCCTAAAGGAAACCCTGGTGGAATTCCGGAAGAAATTCTAGGAGGAACTCTGGAAGGAATCACAGGGATTTCTCCAAGAACTCATTCAGGATCTTTTTCCAAGTAGTTCTTCAGAAATTACACCAGGGATTCCTTTGGGAATTCCACCAGGGATTCCTGCGAAAATTCTTTCAGGAATTTCTCCTAGGATTTCTGGTGAAATTCCACCACAAATTATTTCGGAGATCCTACCTGGGCTTTCTTCGAAAGTTCCACCTGTGATTGCTTCAAGAATTTTTTTTGGGATTCCTTCCGGAATTACTCTTGGGATTTTTACGGAATTCATTCCTTCAAGAATTCCTTCAGGAATTTCTCCAGGGATTGCTTGAGGAATTCTTCTTGAGATTCCATCTTGGATTTCTTCAGGAATATTTCCTAGGTTTCCTTCGGGAATTCAACCTTTTATTCTGTCGGCAATTCTACTTGTGATTTCTTAGAGAATTACACCTGGGATTCCTTTCGGATTTCGAACTGTGATTCCTTTAGGAATTCCTCCAGAAATTTACTTTTTAGCTTAGTGCTCCATGAGCACCAACAATTGAGGGGCCCAGATGCAAAGCGGTGTAAGTGACAATTTTGTCGATTTTGAGTTCAGCATATAAAAAAAACTCTTCAGACTTCAGGCTTTCATGAACTTTTTCAAGATTATTTTTATGATGATTAGAAAAATTGGGTTGATTTTGAAACTCCATACATTTTGTTTGGGATGAAAAATTGGTGAAAAACTTAAAACCTCAATTACTCAAAAGTGGATTTTTGTCACTTACATCCCTTTGCTTCTAACCCCCTCAATTGACTTTTTTTTTGTATTCGCATATCGCATGACAGGCTCGGCGATATACATATTGTGTACAAGGAAACCAAGGAGATATCCATTACCAAATGATCCTAGAACATATCCAGAGCGAACTCGGATACCTTCAGCGTGGTGTTGCTGAATAACAATCAACCCGACATTTGTTTTTATTTTCTGCTCTGTGTAATTTCGGAAATATGTTTTTGTTTTTGTATGCTAGTAAATTCAATGGAAATGTAAAAAAATGTTATATGGAAAGTAATTTGTTACAAATTCGAACAATATTGGGTAGACATCTTGAAATTATCATAAATCAAATGCATTATTGATCTATTTTGATTTGAGCACTTTCTATGTGAACCGCTAAACGCACCGCAATCATAAACACAGAGTCAAAGATGGAGAGCAACAGAAAGCCGCGTAGGGTTGCCAACAATGCACTGGCCCATCTTATATTATCAGTTATCACACAATCACTGAGATTGCAATGCAATCACACTTTGTTTGCAATAACTATCTTTTTACAATTCAGTATCATAATTTGTATTTTATTTAACTCATTTCAGTATCATAATGGCCAATTTTTGCGTACTGATTTATTATGCAACTGAAATTACTTGCATTTTGAAAACGAGTTGTATAATGTCCATTATACAACTCATTTGGATTACATGATGAACATTATGAAACTCAAATGAGCTGTACAAGGAAAATTTAATTGCAATACATTTTGTATGTACCTCGGCAAAACTCGTACTTTTCAGCACTAGTGCAGAAAAAAATCATTTTTTTTGCAACTCGTTGCATAAATAACTATTATACTTTACATCTACATGAACTTGCAATGAGCATAGTAAACAGTGAGTTTAGAATGTAACAACAGTTCAAATTGTTGCGAATGTAATCAATCGCCAGCATGATCATTTCTGGTAACCCTGAAGCCTGCCGCGATTCGCTGTGCTCATACCACCCACCAGGATCAGAGAAAATAAGAGAATGTTTTTTTTCTCAATATGGGGTAAATCTGAGCGATGTTATCATATCATTATTGACTAGAAAAGCACGGTTTACGAAATTTTATGCTGTAAAGTATACTTTTTTTAGGTCTACATGATCCTTGAACTTGTAATAATATTTGCACATGGCGGTTTGAGAATATATGACCACGATGTTTGAAAATCATACAAGAGAAATGTCTGAACACACATTTTCTGTAAGTAACTTTGTTCGCTCTTGACCACGGTTTTCAAATTTGGAGAATCCTTCAATCATGAAATTTTCACAGCACATTCTAGGATACCTGTAGAATATTCGCACATGAAGAAATCACGATATTCGGTCTCATATTCGAGAAATTATGTAAAATACGCCAAAAATTATAAAATCCTCTCTCCCGTGAGAAGCGTGACCTCAGACCTTAAACGCGCGCGCACGAGTATTCGACCGTAGCATATTGAGAGTGCCTTGGTTCGATACCCGATCAGCCACGGATCTTTTCGTAATGAAAATTTCTTCAACTTATATGAGAATATAGTATGTGGAGTAATGGTATGTTTGTGGTTATAACACTTACAGTAATATAGGGTAGAATTCACGAATCAGTCATTTTTATCTCACTTCTATCCTCTTTCGCACTTTATGTAACTTATTATACTTAGCTGATTTAGTATGGATTTCATATACCATTTTCTACCATAACTTAGTCTAGAACTTAGTTTATGAACATTTCATAACCATTTCTGTGTCTTGCCATTCAACTACCGAAGAAAGAATTGAAGTTGCACAAAAAAAATGACGATTTGAACAAAAATCCGACTTAGACTTCATTTGGAAGGTGACCCCAAACTTTTGCACGGTGAAATGTAAACCTAACTCGATAATTTAAATTATGTTGTGATAGTTACCGCTCAAATCTAATGAATTGATCTCAAAGAGGATAGAAATAGGATTCTAATGCAACTTTAATTTTAAAATTTGGTCGACCCAATTTTGAATTACACGAAAAACTTTTTTTCGTACAGATTTTGGAAAACATGTAAGTTCAGGTAAACTTTGTATACTACAAATCTTCTATATTTATAAAAATGCATTAGGCAAGACAAAGTTTGCCGGGTACAGCTAGTTTAATGTAAAATTTGTGAAAAGTACCTACGAATCAAATCTAACTCTTTATCTTTCGTTAGAGTCTGAAAACGACTGGATTAAATGAAAGATGACTGAGATATGACCGAAAAACATTCCCATGTTTTTCAGAAGGTGACCCCAAACTTTTGCACGGGAGTGTAAACGAAAGAGCATCCTTTACTAAATAACTGTATTTATTCACATTTTAGGAACTTTATTTTGATATCTTAACCGTTTGAAGCCGGAATTTTTCAATCGTTATTATGGAACTTTTTTAACGTTTCTCTGTTATTTTGGTGCTTAACAGCATAAAAAGGGTAGAATATCATGCAGAATATTTTTTCTGGATATCCTAGGTCATCCAAACTATTCTTGAGCTTAGATCCTGAAGTCTACGGATGTAACGGTAACTTCTTTCAGTGTACAAAGCTACGATGTGCAATTTATCATGTCCAGTAAGTCTTCTGAAAGTTAAATAAACAGTATCAGATCAGTCAGGATATCCTAGGTCATCCAAACTGTTCTGAAGATTAGATCCTAAATTCGACGGGTGTAACGCTAACTTCTTTCATTAAGTAAGGACCCGATTTTGTCAGCGACCTTTTGCAAAAAAAACTTTTTGCTTTCGTTCTCTTACGGTCAAACTTTATCCAATTCAACCATGTTTATCATCAAACTACAGCTTAGGGCAGAACATAGAGGGATAAAAAGTTTGAAAATTGTTGGTTTTCGAGGAGAGCAAAAAAAGGTGTTTCGAAAAGGGGCTGGCAAAATCGGGTCACTTTTGTATTTGTAATATATCATCTCTAGTAGGTCTTCTGCAAATTCAATTAACAGTATCAGGTCTGTTGAAATTGCTTTGACATCCATGTGCACAACAGAACATGTACTCGATGAACAAATTGAGATTTTAATTATGAAAAGAAATCCACGTACTCCGGTGAGACTCGAACTCACCACTCCCAATTCGTTAGACGGACGCTTCTATTCCTTCAAGCTACGGAGTCACTCGACTATCTCCGTCGCCAGTAGGTCTAAAACTGAACTCGATTCCACAAGTGTAGTATAGTTATCGATTCCGGAAGTGTAGTATAGTTATCGTACAAAGATATCTCAAGGTGTGAGCATGAGCATGGGCATTGGTGACCGTACACTTCGTAGTTGCTACTCCGTGATTGACCTGAGCTAGCGAAATTGCACAGAGAACCTATAGGCCTGGGGCTTGGGATTTACCCACCGACGAGCCTACATGACAGTGGTGATTCAAAACTGCCCCCCCCCCCCCCAAATTTAACGGTCGACCAGCGAAGCGAGCGATCGCTTTTGTCAAATCAGCGCAGACACGCACCGTTTCCTATATGAACACACGAGGGTTTAGTGTCGTGGTAGCAAATCATCGCGAGCCGTTATAGAGGTGGCGATAGTGTTGGGCTATTTTTCATTATGGCGTCGCGGACAACAAATTTGAATTTATTTGTTCTAGCTGTCACGTCGGTTCGTCGGTGATTTACCACTATCCTAAAGGTACACGTTTCAAGAGGTCAAACTTTATTGGGTCAGTAACAGCGCTGACCATGTCCTTACGGTCTACTGAAGAAGGGAAGGAATGTTAGTTCGGCAACTGTTTCTAATGGAGGTTGTATTACTACTGGACCCTCCATAGTTAACACAGGAAGAAATTTCGTTAGTAGGGAGAGATTGACAGTTTCATAGATCAAGGCATCACTTTAGAATACAAACAAATGAGTCACCTCACTGTTTGGAAAAAATGGTGAGACTATGAAAATTTTAAATGAAAATTTCAATGAAAATTTATTGGTTGAACAAGATTTTGCGTTACCTCGCAATTGGGAGGGCTGGTGAACCAATATACTACTTGCCATGAAATCTATATATTTAAACAAAACTTTGTACCGACACTAACAATGACGGACCGCATTAACTTAGGCAATATACTAACGCATTTACGGTTCAAATCAGTGTGGCCAGAACCGTAAGGTAGCGGACTGTACAAAAAAAAACAGGAGAATTTAATTAAATTAAAACAAAATTATGAAACATTTGGCCGACACTTAAAGTGACGAACTTTGCAGTTCTATGTATATGAACATATATATGAAGGATGATTTTACACTAATAGATACATTTGCAGCACTTTTCAAAGAAAAACATGGAACAAGATCACCAATCATCAATCATTCACTCGAGCACCCGTCGACCTATCGCTAAAAGCGATACGTGCAACACTATATTTTGACACTCGCATGCACAACAAGGAACAACGCAATACTGAACACTAAACAAAAACCCGGGAATCTATTACAGGCGTACCTCGATAGTACGTACCCTCGATAGTACGTACATTTTGCCTCGATAGTACGTACATCAAAATTTAGTTAATTTTTAATCTACAAAAATGAGTTCGAGTCATTAGTAGACGTATAGCAGAGACTCCGATACTATGAATTTGTGTTATGCAGACTCCTATAACACGGATTTTCAGTAAACCATGGTTTCCCAAACTGTGGGTCGTGACCACACTACTCCGACTGTGTTCAACAAATAATGCGAAAGGCTGCCAGCGGGGACTCTGTAGTGATTGTTGGTGACTATAATTTGCCTCGTTTACGCTGGGCATATGATGACTATGTGGATTCATTCATTCCGACAAATGCCTCCTCGGAGCAGGAACTTGAGTTTACGGAAATTATGATTGCCAGCGGTTTACTGCAGATATGTGATGTAAGTAATTCGAATGGTAAGCTGCTTGACTTGGTCTTCGCCAGCGACAGCAGATATGCCGAATTGCTTGAAGCGCCATTTTCGATTTTACCTCTTGACCAACACCATAAAGCGCTCGTTCTTCGTCTATTCAATTCCTGCGAATTTGAGAATCCTCGTGCTGTTTTGGAAGATTATGATTTTGACTTCAATCGATGTGACTTCACCGCCGTTGCCGATCAGTTACGCTTGGTAGCCTGGGAGGAATTATTTTGTGATGCCGAAGTAGACGAAGCAGTTGCAACCTTCTACGAAGTGATCTTTCGCATCATAAACAGGCACACACCGCTTTGGAGACGCCGACACCATCGCTGAAATAATCAACCATGGTGGAATGCTGAGGTCCGACACCGACGAAACGTACTTCGTAAAGCACGCCGTCGCTACCTGCGCCACCGAACCCCCGACAATAGAATCCTTCTTCGCAGACTTGAGGCGGAGTACGACGATTGTGTTTCTTCCACATTCCGTGAGTACATTCTCCGAATCGAAGAAGGTTAAGGCGAATCCCTCTTCGTTTTGGCATTTTTTTTTTCAAAACTAGAAAAGATGCACAGGCTATACCGTCCGAAATGTCATTTGGTGACAAAACATCTCATAGTGTCGAGGATTCCGCTGAACTTTTAGCTGATTTCTTCAAATCAGTATATAGTTCGGGCTCCCCCGCAGATTCCGTCGAAGTTTTGAATTCCCTGCCGTCGTACAACTTTAATTTCCCGCGCCCTACATTTACCGTAGCAGATGTAACCATGGCACTTAAAGATGTAGATCCTTCCAAAGGTCCTGGATCGGATAAGCTTCCCCCCCCCCCTTTGTAACCGCTGTGCAGACGTCCTTGCTCAACCTGTTTGCCGATTGTTTAATCTGTCGCTGTCGGAAGCTGTGGAAGGAGTCTGCCGTTACGCCAATTCACAAAGCAGGCAATATCCACAATGTTGAAAACTACCGGCCAATTTCGATTCTTTGCTGCCTTGCTAAGCAGGGATGCCAGATGATTTTTTGAAAAATCTGTACCACTCTTTTAAAAAATCTGTATCCCATACAAAATATGGGAGAAAAATCTGTATCTCATACAAAAATAAAATAGCCTCTCTTGCTCAAAAATCTGTATTTCATATAAAACGAAATCTGTACGTATGCTCAAAAATCTGCATAATACAGATAAATCTGTATATATGGCATCCCTGTTGCTAAGACACTAGAACTATTGGTTCATGAAAAACTATACTCCGCTGCCATGCCCATAATTTCGCAATTCGTGAAACACCGCTCCACTGCAACCAACATGATGGCGTACACTAGTTTACTTAACTATAGCTTGGAAAAGCGCTTGCAAGTAGACAGTGTGTATGTGGACTTTTCCAAAGCGTTCGATAAAGCCCCGCATGACCTAACTCTAAGGAAGCTCGATAGATTAGGATTTCCTGATTGGCTTATAACCTGGTTACGTTCCTACCTACGTGATAGATCCGCATATGTTAAACTGAAATCCACAGCGTCATCTCGTTTTCCAACACCTTCAGGCGTCCCCCAAAGAAGCCATCTAGGACCACTGATATCCGTGTTATTCGTTAATGATCTGAGCTACCGAATAAACTCACAACACCTCATGTACGCCGACGATCTTAAGATATACCGGATCATTAGCTCACTGGTAGATTGTGCAGCCTTGCAACAAGATGTCAACGCTGTGGCTGCTTGGTATGCTTCAAACGGAATGGAACTGAACGCTATCGTGTGTAAGCTAATTAGTTTCAGCAAGTCGCAAACGCTGTTGACTTTTGATTACAGAGCAAATAGGATAGCGCTGGAGCGAGTGAACTCCATCAAGGATCTTGGAGTAATTATGGACAGCAAGTTAAGCTTTAACAACCACGTGACCTCGACAACCGCTAAGGCTTTTGCTGTGCTTGGGTTCATCCGATGGAATGCGTCTGAGTTCCGTGATGCGTACGCTTTACAAAGTGTTTACTGTTCACTCGTCTGAAGTATTCTCGAGTATGCGGTTCAAATCTGGGCTCCGTATAGGGAAACTCAAATCGGACGTATAGAAAGGGTCCAACGGTGCTTCGTTCGCTATACTCTGCGGAGACTGCCGTGGTCTGACCCACTGCAGCTGCCACAACGACCGATATCAACTTATAAGACTGGAGCCATTGCGCAAGCGCCGCTTGTATCTACAAAGAATGTTTGCGTACGATGTGCTTAGCAACAAGATTGACTGCCCAGAGCTTCTTCAGCAAGCGCGTTTCTTTGTACCTGCACGCCGAACACGTCAGCGAACTTCATTCATGATTGCTCGGCATCATACAGTTTACGGCCAAAACAATCCGTTAGAGCGATGTTTCAATGCACTTAAAGATGTTGATGTTGTCAAAATTTTAATATAAGTAGAACTCGTTCTAAGAACATTATTAGGAATAGTATATAATTAAGCATTAAATCAGTCTGTGCAGCCCAGCTGAAGACGGTGAAATAAAAAAAACTCCGAGTGCTTGTAGGTCCTCCTCGAGCATGGTCCATGTCTCGTGCCCGAAGAGGATCACCGGTCTTAAAAGCGTTTTGTACATGGTGAATTTGGTGCGTGGGTGAATCTTTTTCGACCGCAGTTTCTTCTGGAGCCCATAGTAGGCCCAACTTCCGCTGATGATGCGCCTTCGAATTTCATGGCTCACGTTGTTGTCAGCCGTCAGTAAGGATCCGAGGTAGACGAATTCCTCCACCACCTCGAAAGTATCCCCGTCTATCGTAACATTACTACCCAGACGGATCCGGTCGTGTTCGGTTCCGCCTACCAGCATGTACTTTGTTTTTGAGGCATTCACCACCAGTCCGACCTTTGCTGCTTCGCGTTTCAGGCGGGTGTACAGCTCTGCCACCGTTCCAAATGTTCTAGCGATAATGTCCATGTCGTCCGCAAAGCACACAAAATGACCGGATTTTGTGAAAATCGTTCCCCGGCTGTTGAGCCCGGCTCGTCCCATCACACCTTCCAGAGCGATGTTGAAGAGTAGGCATGAGAGTCCGCACCTTGTCGCAGTCCCCGGCGAGATTCGAATGAACTGGATAGTTCACCCGAAACCCTTACGCAGTTTTGCACACCGTCCATCGTTGCTTTAATCAGTATAGTCAGCTTCTCAGGAAAACCGTTTTCGTCCATGATTCTCCATAGCTCTGCGCGGTCAATACTGTCGAATGCCGCTTTGATGTCGATGAACAGATGATCCGTTGGGACCTGGTATTCACGGCATTTCTGGAGGATTTGCCGTACGGTAAAGATCTGGTCCGTTGTCGACCGGCCGTCGATGAAGCCGGCTTGATAACTTCCCACGAACTCATTCGTTTTAGGTGACAGACGACGGAACATGATCTGGGATAGCACTTTGTAGGCAGCATTCAAAATAGTGATCGCCCTGAAGTTCTCACATTCCAAATGGTCGCCTTTCTTGTGAATGGGGCAGATTACCCCTTCCTTCCACTCCTCCGGTAGCTGTTCGGTTTCCCAGATCCTGACTATTAGCCGATGCAGACAGGTGGCCAACTTTTCTGGGCCCATCTTGATGAGTTCAGCTGCGATACCATCCTCACCAGCTGCTTTATTGGTTTTGAGCTGGTGAATGGCATCCTTAACTTCCCTCAGCGTGGGAGTTGGTTCATTTCCGTCCTCCGCTGCACTGGCGTCGTCGTTCCTTCCGTTGCCGTGGGCTCCCGTGCCTACGTTCTCCACGCTGTTCAGGTGCTGATCGAAGTGCTGCTTCCACCTTTCGATCACCTCACGTCCGTCCGTCAAGAGGCCTCCGTCTTCATCCTTGCATATTTCGGCTCGCGGCACGAAGCCGTTGCGGGGTGCGTTGAGCTTCTGATAGAACTTCCGTGTTTCTTGGGAACGGTACAGCAGTTCCATTTCTTCACACTCCGCTTCTTCCAGGCGGCGCTTTTTCTCCCGGGAGAGACGGGTCTGCTGTTCCCGCTTCTGTTTGTAACGTTCCACGTTCTGTCGAGTCCCTTGCTACAGCATTACCGCCCTCGCTGCGTTCTTCTCCTCCAAAACCGTTCTGCACTCTTCGTCGAACCATTCGTTCCGTCGATTACGTTCGACGTACCCGATGGTGCTCTCTGCTGCGTCGTTGATGGCTGCTTTCATTGTACTCCAGCAGTCCTCTAGAGGGGCCTCATCGAGCTCGCCCTTGTCTGGCAACGCGGCTTCGAGATTCTGCACGTATGCTGAGGCGACATCCGGTTGCTTCAGTCGCTCTAGGCTATACCGTGGCGGTCGCCGGTACCGTACATTGTTGATGACGGAGAGTTTTGGGCGCAGTTTGACCATCACCAGATAGTGGTCGGCCCAAGTAACACACATGTTATATAAAAGTTACGACAGCGCAAGTTTTGGTTGTATAGAAGTTTATTTTACGTTTTAACAACAAAAAGTTAGAATTACGTAAAATAAACTTCTTTACAGCCAAAACTTGCGCTGTCGTAACTCTATTATAACATGTGTGTTGCTTGGGGGAGTCGATGTTGCCGCCACGATAGGTCCTGACGTCGATAATATTAGAGAAGTGCCGTCCGTCAATCTGAACGTGGTCGATTTGAGATTCCGTCTGCAGTGGTGATCTCCAGGTGTAACGATAAGGGAGGCTGTGTTGGAAAAAGGTGCTACGTATGGCCATATTTTTGGAGGCGGCGAAATCAATGAGTCGTAGGCCGTTTTCGTTCGTCTGCTGGTGGGCGCTGAACTTACCAATCGTCGGTCTGAATTCCTCCTCCTGGCCTACCTGAGCTTTCAAATCACCTATGATGATCTTGACGTCGTGGCTTGGGCAGCGATCGTACTCGCGTTCGAGCTGCGCGTAAAATGCGTCCTTGTCATCATCAGTACTTCCGGAGTGTGGGCTGTGCACGTTTATTATGCTGAAGTTGAAGAATCGGCCTTTGATCCTCAACTTGCACATTCTTTCGTCGATCGGCCACCAACCGATCACGCGCCTCTGCATATCACCCATCATGATGAAAGCTGTTCCCAGCTCGCGTGTGTTGCCGCAACTCTGGTAGATGGTATGATTACCTCTAAACGTTCGCACCATGGATCCTGTCCAACACACCTCCTGCAGCGCTACGATGCCGAACCCGCGGTCCTTCAGTAGATCGGCGAGTATGCGGATGCTCCCAATGAAGTTGAGAGATCGGCAGTTCCACGTACCGAGTTTCCAATCGCAAGTCCTTTTTGTTCGCTGGGGTCGTTGCCGTTGGTCTCGGTTTGTTATTCTGTTGCTGATTTTCCGTTACAATGTTTTTTTCACGGCTGGCTCATAGGGCCTGACACCAACCCCCTGCTTTCCGGAGGACCATAGTGCACAGTTGAGTCCTTCCCTGGCACTCGACCAAAGTTCTCACCGGTGTTGATTACCCGATCATCTTTAAGGTTGCTCATAGTTTCCAGTCGGTACCGCGAGGAGGTAGGGATAGGAGTTGCTGGGCAGAGGCTAGTGGATCACAATGCAATGGGATCTGAATTTCGCAGCATACCCAACCTTTACCGTGCCTAGGTAGGTAGGAACTTGTGAGGACCAGAGCTAGGTTAGACGCTCTCCTTATCGACTTACCGTTTTTCAGTTCGTTGAATCATAAGACATCATTTTCTTGAATCGATTTCAAATATCTTCAATTAGCGAGAAGCAACATTTTGATTGAACACATTTTCAACTCCAAAGGTTTCAATGTTTGATTTCAAACTGTAAAACCTGTGTGGTTCCATCCAAGCGTGCATTACTCTCCGCATGTCAGCAAGGATAACAACTGAGCAAGTGGAGCAACGTGTAGGAGTGTCTGTGTTACCGTGCCGTTGATGTATTCTATATTCCCTGCTCTGCTGGGAAAAGATTTTCTCCATCTCTCCCGAGAAGAAATGTTGGTATAGGTATCCACCACAGAGGATGGTGTTTTCCTTATCCACCCATTCCCACATTTATTTCAAGTTTGCGTAAAAGTCAGGGGACTGTTATGGTCTTCTTGTTTTCTTACCCCGCATAAAAATTATGCTGCTGTGCTTAAAGATAGGCTGCCAGCTTGAGCCCTACGCTTGAGCCGCTGTTATGCTGGCTACGAAAACATTGCATTGGAGGGATAGGGATGCCAATTCCTTGGTAAAAGTAGAGCGAGGCTTTCTTTTGTTTTCATAGATTTGTGCTACTACAGCTGCTGCTAGATTATGCTTTGAGAGTGTTAAAATGAATAGGGTAATTTTTAACGCGTTGAGTTATGTCATAGAGCAGGGATTATCTGAGAGTGAGTTTGAGTTATCCAATTTTGTGACACCAAGAGAGGATTTATTGCATGTTTAAGCCACGCTGAGTGTGGTTGGTTGGATTCCCGGTACGGAACTTGAACTTTTCATATTGAGAATTTGACTTCCTGGGGTTTAAAGATTCTACACTTAGACGATTGCTGGTCTTTTCACGGGATATGATTCAACACAGCACAACTTAAATCTTTATTTAGTTTTCAAAGCATTGCTAACGGAATGACATTGATATTCGCACTCTCCAATGCCTTAATGTTCCATAACACATTTTAATATCTTCTGCCTACAGGACAATGAACATCGCTCATAACAAATCGAACAATCCCTCGTGAATCGTTCATCTACAAAGTCCCTCTTATCCTAGACTTGTTACAAAACTATCTCACACCAACCTCCGCACACTCTCCGAATGCTGTGACCGTAGGTTTGCTATCGTCATCCCACGCGAGCCCCCAAGTGATCCCTACCATGATCTACCGGAAATGGAGCTCCGATCACAACCGGCAGCGTCATCGACTTTCTTCGAACCGGCAGCGACAACAACCGGACCGGCATCAACCGCTGCTGCTTCCGTTGTCGTTGACGGCGTCAGCTCCGGGGCATCAGTAACGACCTCGACAGCATTCGCCGGCAGGTCTTGACAGCGGCTGCCCATAGTCGTCCTACCACCAGACCGTACCGCCGCCCATAGTCTGGGGGAGTTTCTCGATATTTCCTTTCTAGAAAACAACAACTCCTTCGATACTTAGCTCACCAAAACTTCTGCTTCCAAACGGCACAGTGGACTACAGCTTTGCCGATGCTCAATCTAGATTAAAAAAAAAAATCGATCGATAGTGAATCCGGAAAACCGTTTTTTATAGTCAACGTTATTGTGAAATTAGTGATTTGGAATCCCGGCAACAGAAACAGGATAATTTGTTAACGCAAACTCAGAAGAAAAACGAAGGTGAAGTTAGTTTTTAAAAGTGCCGAAATCGAGAAGAAGAAGAAGCAGAAGCAACATCTGCAGAAATCGAGTTTTGAGCTGACCCCATTTTCTAGTGAACGAAAAGTAGCGACCTAAGCCGATACAGTTGAGAATAACCCCAGAAGAAATAGTAAAACAAGGTGTAAAAAATATTCTCGTTAGTGTAACTAGAAGAATCCAAAGTTGTAACAGAAGAGCAGCTTGAAGAGGAAATGTTAAACTAGTGAATACGTAGAAGGAAAAATCCCATACTCCCGAAAGTGTGAAAAATCCACAGCGGCTTAGAGAAAAATTGTTAACACGTAGCTCGTCGTCGATGTTTAAAACCAAAATAGCGTAGAAAACAAAGAAGTGTATGCAACGGAAGTGACGGAAGAATACACACAAAGAAAGGTTTCTAGCCCCAAACAGTTGGATACAAACGTCGAAGGATACTACCCGTTTTCGACTTAACCCTTCCAGTTCCAGTGAATAGTGTTGTTGTTGGTTGTTGATTCTGATCGATGCTGCATGGAAGTACTGCTATGGATACCTCAGGACTTCCACTTTTCGTGGGGTGAGTACGATGATTTACATTGACCGTCAATGAAGTGTCCATTCCACAACACAAAGTAACTGGAAAATCATCAGTGGCCTCCGTATTTCACGGTTCATGTTGTTGTCCACCGTTAGCAAGGAACCGAGGTAGACGAATTTTTCTTCCAGAATATCTCAAAAAGTTTCTTCCAGGAGTTCCTCTCTGAATTCCTATAAAAATTCCTTCCGGATTCCTTCCAGGATTCCTCCTGAAGTTCCATCCAATTTTTTTTCCTAAAGCTCCTTCCGGGATTTTACCAGAAGATGTTTCCGAGATTCCTCGAGAAGTTCCTTCCAAAACTCTTCCTGAAGTTTCTTCCTAGATTTTTGTAGGAGGCTTTCAAAAATTTGTATCAAGAAAATTCCTACTCCACGTGTTTCTTCCGAAGATTCTCCTGGAGTTCTTCCCGAAGACTGCTTCAAAAATTCCATCCATTTCTTCAAAAGGTCTCCAATGAATCCTCCAGGAATTGCTTCCCAGGTTCCTTTGGTATTTTCTGCCATTTTTTTTAGAATTACCATCCAGTACTTATGGAACATTTCTGTCAGTGATTTCTTCAGCATTATCTGGGATTTTTTCCAATAGTTCTTTCCGAAAGTTCCCCTTAAAGATATTTTGAGTATTTCTGTAGGAGTTTTATCCGGAGGTTGCTGTAAGTCGAATTACTCCAAGACTTTTTTCCTAAATTTCTGGGAACTCCTGGAAGAATCTAAGATGGAAATCCTGGAGAAATCCCGAGAGAAACTCTTAAGGAATCCCAAGAAAAAAAAACCTGGTGGAATCCCGGCAGAATATCCTGGAGAAACCTTGGATGAAACATCTGGAGGAATCCCGGAAGGAACACACAGAGGAACTCCGGAAGGAACTCCTGGAGGAATCCAGTAATGAACTATTTAAAGCATCCCAGAACTTCTGGAGGAACCCCAGGAGGAACTTCTGAAGGAATCCTGGGAAATTCCAGAAATTCCTTAGAAAGTTACTCCTGGAATACTTTCGAAATTCTTTCAGGTATTTGTTCAGAAATTTCTCCAGGAGTTCCTTCAGACATTATTCCAGTAATTTCTTCAGAAGATCCATTGGGAATTCCTTCAGAAATTCAATTCAGATTTTTTTTCGGAAATTCCTTCGGAAATTCATCCAGAAATTCCTATAGAAATCCCTCCAGGAATTCGTTTAGTAATGCATCCATGAATTCCTTCATAAATTCATCCAGGAGTTCCTTCAGAAAACACTCCAGGAATGCTTTCAGAAATTACTCCAGAGAATCCTACAGAAAAACCTACAAAGATTCCTCAAGAGATGCCTTCAGGAATTCCGTCAGAAATTCCTCCATGAGTTCCTTCAGAAATTCCTCCAAGAATTCCTACAGAAATTCCTTCGCGAGTTCATGCAGAAGTTCCTTCAAGAACTCCTTCAGGAATTCCTTCAGAAATTTTCCAGGAATTCCCTCAAAAATTCGTATAGAAACTCCTCAAGATTTTTTTTCAGAAATTCCTACAGGATTTTTTCCATTTCTTCGAAAGTTCGTTCAATAACTTTTCCAGAAATTTATCCAGTAATTCCTTCAGAAGTTCTTTGTATATCTCTCTGGAGAAATTTCTGTAAAAAATCCTGGAGGAATTTCTGAAGGAATTCCTGGATGAGCGTATGAAGGAAATCGTGGAGAAATTTCTGTATTATTTCCTGAATTAGCTTCTGAGGGAATTCAATGGGGATTTTCTGAAGGAATTCCTGGAAGAATCCCTTAATTCCTGGAGGAATTTCTGAAGGAATTCCTGGAGGATTTTTTAAAGGAATTTCTGGAGGAATTTTGAAAGGAATTCCTGGAGGAATTTCCAAAGAAATCCCTGGAAGAATTTCTAGAGAAACTCAAGCAGGAATTTCTAACGGAATTCTTCCAAGTATTTATGTGGGAATTTCAGGAGAAATTCCTGCAGGAATTTCTGAAGGAATTCCAGGAGGAACTTCTGATAGAATTGCTGGACGAATTTATGTATGAACTCCTGGAGGGCTTCATGATGAAAATTCTGTAGTATTTCCTATATAAATTGCTAAGGGGATTCCTGGAGAAATTCGTTAGGGAATTTATGTAGGAATTTCTGAATGAATTCCAAAATGGAATTTCTGAATGAATTTCCGAAGGAATTTCTGAATGAATTCCCGAAGGAATTCCTGAAAGAACTCCCGGAGGAATTTCTGAAGGAATTCCTAAAATAATCTCTGAAGGTGTCTCCGGAAAAATTTCAGAAAAAAATACTGTGACATTTTCTGAAGGAATTCCTGAAGGAATTCCTGAAGGAATTTCTGAAGGAATACCTGAAGGAATTTCTGAAGGAATTCCTGGAGGAATTTCTGAAGGAATTCCTGGAGAAATTTCTGGAGGAATTCCTGGGGGAATAACTGGGGGAATTCCTGGGAAAATTTCTGAAGGAATTCCTGGAGGAATTGCTGGAAGAATTTCTGAAGGAATTCCTGGAAGAATTTCTGAAGAAATTCCTGGAGGAATTTCTGAAGGAATTCCTTTAGGAATTTCTAAAGGAATTCCTGGGGGAATTTTTGAAGGAATTCTTTGAGGAATTTCAAAAGGAATTCCTGGAGGAATTTCTAAAGGAATTTCTGAAGGAATTTCTGAAGGAATTCCTGGAGGAATTTATGAAGGAATTCCTGGAGGAATTCCTGGAGGAATTCCTGAAGGAATTCCTGAAGGAATTTCTGAAGGAATTCCTGGAGGAATTTCTGAAAGAATTCCTGGAAAAATTTCTGAAGGTATGCCTGAAGCAATTCGTAGAAGAAGTTCCTCCAGGAAGTCGTTTACTTATTCTTACAGGAATTCCTTTGAAAGTATCTTCAGAAATTTGTTTAAAAATTCCCCAAGTAATGCCTTAAAAAAATTCTCCAGGAATTCCTTCAGAAATTCCACCAGAAATTACTTCAAAAATTCCTTCAGAAATTCCTCCATGAATTCCTTTAGAAATTCCTCCAGGAATTCCTTCAGAAATTCCTCCAGGAATTCTTTCAGAAATTCCTCCGGGAATTCCTTCAGAAATTCCTCCAGGAATTCCTTCAGAAATTCCTCCAGGAATTCCTTCAGAAATTCCTGAGGAATTCCTTCAGAAATTCTTCCAGGAATTCCGTCAGAAATTCTTCTAAGGATTCCTTCATAAATTCCTCCAGGAATTCCTTCATAAATTCTTCCAGGAATTCCTTCAAAAATTCCTCCAGGAATTCCTTCAGAAATTCCTCCAGGAATTCCTTCAGAAATTCCTCCAGAAGTTCCTTCAGGAATTTCTCCAGGAATTCCTTCACAAATTCCTCCAGGAATTCCTTCACTAATTCCTCCAAGAATTACTTCCGAAATTGCTCCAGGAATTCCTTCAGAAATTCCTCAGGGAATGCCTTCAGAAATTCCTCAGTGAATGTCATCAGAAATTTCTCCAAGAATTCCATCAGATAATGCTCCAGGAAGTCTTTCAGAAATTCCTCCAAGATTTCCTACAGAAATTGCTCCAGGAATTCCCTCAGAATCTCCCACAGAAACAACAACATAAATTTCTCCAGGAATTCCTTCACAAAGTCCTCCAGGAATTTCTACAAAAATTTCTCTTGAAATTCCTTCAAAAATTCCTCCAGGAATTCCTTTTAAAATTCCTCTGGGTATTCCTTCAGAAATTCTTTCAGGAATTCCTTTAGAAAATCCCCCAGGAATTTCTTTAGAAATTTCACCGGGAATTCCTTCAGAAATTCCTCCGGGAATTCCTTTAGAATTCCTTCTAAAATTCCTCCAGGAATTCCTTCAGAAATTCCTCTAAGAATTCTTTTAGTAATTCCTCCAGGAATTCCTTCAGAAATTCCTTCCGGAATTCTTTCAGAAATTCCTTCAGGAATTCCTACAGAAATTCCTTCAGAAATTCCTCCAGGAATTCCTTCAGAAATTCCTCCATAAATTCCTTCAGAAATTCCTCCAGGAATTCTTTCAGAAATTCCTCCAGGAATTCCTTCAGAAATTCCTCCAGGAATTCCTTCAGAAATTCCTCCTGAAATTCCTGCAGGAATTCCTCCAGAAATTCCTCCAGGAATTCCTCCAGCAATTGCTTCAGGAATTCCTCCAGATTTGTTTTCAGGAATTCCTCTTGAAATTCCTTGAGGAATTCCTTCAGACATTCCGCCAGAAATTCCTTCAGAAGCACATCCAAGATTTTTTTCAGAAATTCCTCCAGGAATTCCTTTATTATTTTTTTCAGCAATTTCCTTCAGAATTTCCTCTAGAAATTTCTCCAGAAATTCCTCCAGCAATTTCCTAAGATTTTTTTCCATGAATTCCCCAACAAATTCTACCAGGAATTTCTTAGAAAATTCCTCCAATGATTTTATCACAAATTTATGCATGCATTCCTTCAGAAATTCCTCCAGAAATTCCTTCAAAAAATCTTCCGAGAATTTCGTCAGAAATTTCTCCAAGAATTCCTTCAGAAATTCCTCCAGAAATTCCTTCAGGATTTCCTCCAGAAATTCCTTCAGGATTTCTTCCAGGAATTCCTTCAGGAATTCCTCCAGAAATTTCTTCAGGAGTTCCTCCGGAAAATCCTTCAGGAATTCCTCCTGAAATTCCTTCAGAAAATTCCTCCAGGAATTCCTCCAGGAATTCCTCCAGAAATTGCTTCAGGAATTCCTCCAGATTTGTTTTCAGGAATTCCTCTTGAAATTCCTTCAGGAATTCTCTCAGATATTCCGCCAGACATTCCTTCAGAAGCACATCCAAGATTTTTTTCAGAAATTCCTCCAGGAATTCCTTTATTAATTATTTCAGCAATTTCCTTCAGAAATTCCTCCAGGAATTCCTCTAGAAATTTCTCCAGAAATTCCTCCAGCAATTTCCTAAGAATTTTTCCCATGAATTCCTTAACCCTTTGAAGCCGGAATTTTTCCAAGCGTTATTATGGAGTTTTTTATACGTTTTTCTGTAGTTTTGGTGGTCAGTAGCATCAAAACGGTAGAATATTATGAGGAATATTTCTTCTGGATATCCTAGGTCATCCAAACTATTCTTGAGTTCAGATCCTTAAGTCTATGGGTGTAACGGTAACTTCTTTCATTATAAAAAGCTACAATTTGTAATCTATCATGTCCAGTAAATCTTCTGAAAGATTAATGGACATTATCAGATCAGTTGGGATACACTAGGTCATCCAAAGTGTTCTTGAGTTTACATCCTGAAGTCTACGGGTGTAACGGTAACTTCTTTCACTATATAAAGCTACGATTTGTAATCGATCATGTCCCGTGAGTCTTCTGAAAGGTTGATAGACAATATCAGATCAGTTGGGATATCCTAGGTCATCCAAACTGTTTTTGAGTTTAGATCCTAAAATCTACAAGTGTAATGGTAACTTCTTTCATCATACAAAGCTACGGTTTGTAATTTATCATGTCCAGTAAGTATTCTGAAAGGTTAATAGACAATATCAGATCAGTCGGGATATCCTAGGACATCCAAACTGTTCTTGAGTTACAATACTGAAGACTAAGAGTGTAACGATAACTTTTTTCATTATACAAAGGTACGATTTGTAATCTATCATGTCCAGTAAGTCTTCTGAAAGGTTAATAGACAATATCATATCAGTCGGGATATCCTAGGTCATCCAAACTGTTCTTGAGTTTACATCCTGAAAACTACGGGTGTAACGATAACTTCTTTCACTATATAAAGCTACGATTTGTAATCGATCATGTCCCGTGAGTCTTCTGAAAGGTTGATAGACAATATCAGATCAGTTGGGATATCCCAGGTCATCCAAACTGTTCTTGAGTTTAGATCCTAAAGTCTGCGGGTGTTACGGTAACTTCTTTCATTATACAAAGCCACGATTTGTAATCTATCATGAACAGTAAGTCTTTTAAAAGGTTAATAGACAATATCAGATCAGTTGGGATATCCTAGGTCATACAAACTGTTCTTGGGTTTAGATCCTAAGGTCTGCGGGTGTAACGGTAACTTTCAGTATGTCTTGTGAAAGGTTAATAGTGTAGCGGTACAATTTGGACACCCCTGGTTAGATTTGCCGAACGATCATTGTATGATTAGGATGGGCAGTGTAGGTCTGAACCGTGGTCTCTCCGGTCGCCTTTAGTGTGAACGCACTCATTATACAATAATACCTTTATTTGTAAAATTATTGAAAAATAAATAAACCGCAAGTAAAACAGTTCTTTACAACGTGGGGGCTCAACCGGGATTGATTCGTTTAATTCCCATAATGGAATTCCAAGAATTCGAACGTCGGCTGTCGGTGATAGAAGATAGTATTCGGCGCTTAGAGCACATTTTTGCTGTGATTCTCAACAACAAGCTGCTGAATGAAAACGAAGACTTCAAAACAGTACGGACCGCTGATACTACAACTCATGCACACGACGAGATTAACAGACAATTGGATGATGAAGCATGCAACGATAGCACCCAATCGATGGAGATGGTAAATTCTCTACCTGCCACGCAATCTGTAGTTGTCGAGACCAAAGCAATAGTTATACGAACAAAAAACATCACAAAACAACGATTCGACGGTCGTTGTGAGTATTTCACCGCTGCTGAATTTTTGGATCGGTTCGATGAATACTTGCGCGTAGATAAGCGAGAGCTGGAAGATGATGATCGGTTGGCAGCTGTATATGAATGTTTACAGGGGAACCCAAAGCTCTGGTACCGAGCGTTTAAGTATCGCTTCAATAGTTGGGAGACATTTCGACGCCTGTTTTTAATGCGATTTTGGGGATGTCTGCAGCAACGAAAATTCATGTCAGAGATGGTGCATGGAAATTATGTTCAGCAAGGAAGGAAATCACTCATGGCTGCATATTTCAACCGCTTTATGACTAACGCACAATACTTGGAAGTACCACCGGAAGAAGCCAAATTTATACACATGATGGCGAATCACTTTCCACCACATGTTCAGGAGCTACTAAAACACTGTTTGGAAATCGCTGCTGCTTACAACACACTGGTAATGATGGATCAACCAAACAATAAAGCCTCGGCATCTACGCATAATGATCGTTCTGGAGGGGGGAAGCTGTAGCGGTACAATTTGGACACCCCTGGTTAGATTTGCCGAACGATCATTGTATGCTTAGGATGGGCAGTGTAGGTCTGAACCGTGGTCTCTCCGGTCGCCTTTAGTGTGAACGCACTCATTATACAATAAAACCTTTATTTGTAAAATTATTGAAAAATAAATAAACCGCAAGTAAAACTGTTCTTTACAATAGACAACATCAGATCAGTCGGGATATCCCGGATCATCCAAACTGTTCTTGAGTTTAGATCCTAAATTCTAAAAATGCAACGGTATTTTTTTTTTCAGATGACAAAGCTACGATTTGTAATCTATCATGTCCAGTAAGTCTTCTGAAAGTTACAGTGGTTGTTTTCATCAACTAAGCTTCATAACAGTAAGGAAGCCCATAATATCCCAAAAATGTATAACAACGCTTATTGTTCCTCTAACTGCTTCGGCAAGTACAGTGGACTATGTAATACTACTTAACGTAGTGGCAAAAACCATTATCACAAAAGTAGACCTAAAGCTATGGTCTTCGCAGAAGTGTTGTTCATCTGCAATATCTCAACACTATCTTTAAATGACTCATGATATTATTATTATTGATTTATTAATGACACTTTACTCCGGGGCGCATTCGTGTCCTACTCATGATATGCCAGGGAGATTACAGATTACAGTTTAAAGTTCATTGTGAGAATAACTACTGTTACTATGAAGAGCTAAACTTCAAGATAGTTTGGACGACCCTCAATGTCCCAAAGGTTCATAATAATAGATAGTGAACTTCAGATTGGTCCAGTCACCGCGATTGAGTATGTCAGATATAGCTGATATTACGAGATTTCTGAATTCAAAAATAGTTTCATTTCATTTCATTTATTTATTCTCCGATAGCTTAAGACTAAAGTCTTTTAAATGCTACACAGCTTTTTGGCATGGATTTGGGCATCACTAATTTGATCATAATTATAATAAAAATAACACATTAAAATACACACTTTCTTCTTTCCTTATCCAATCTTGACTAATCAAAATACTCTTGACATTGCTTCTTGAACACAAATATAGACCGTTGATTTTTCATGTAGCTTGGTAATGAATTCCACAGAACAACGCCTCTAACAAAAAATGATTTACCGTACATAGAAGAAGTGTGAGTGGGTATGACATAATCTCTAACTCTCGAACTGATGAATGGTCTTAGTTTGTCGTAAAGATACCCCGGAGTTTTAGTTGTAGAGATTTTGTGCAAAAACATGCAGCAACGAGCTTCAATAAAACTCTGAAACGAATAGCCCAAAAGTATTGGTTGCAGGTGCGAAACAGGATCTAACCTTCTTAGATTAAAGACGAAGCGGATACACGAGTTTAGTGCTATTCTCAATCGATTCTGAGCATGACTTGAAGCCAAACTAATAAAAACATCACATGCTATAAAATATGGCAATAAAAAGCTTTTGAACAATTTGAGTTTTGTAGAACGATTCAATAAACTAGTTTGGATGACCTGGAACATTTCCATAGTGTCTCTAAATGACATTTGAGGTTTCAAGAGCTTCATGGATCTCAGCAGATTATGCTATGCAATTATTTATGGCGAAACACATAAAGTTATTCTTGCAGATTTGAAGGCCTTCATTATAGAACAGTCTGGACGACCCTGAATGTCCTAAAGGTTTATAATAATAAAATAGACTTTAGATTGCTCCAGTTACTACTGTTGATTATACAGCGGTACTCAGTATAACAGATATGGATACTGTTACGAGTGTAGACCTGTAGTCATGAACTCCAAAGTAGTTTGGCTGACCTGGAATATACCTGTAGTGTCTCTAAATGACATTTGATATTTCAAGAGCTTCGCGGATCCCAGCAGATTATGAAATGCTATTATTTATGGCGAACACACATAAAGTTTTTCTTGTAGACTTGAAGGACTTTATTATAGAACAATTTGGACGACCCTGAATGTCCTAATGGTTTAAAATAAGTTAGTAGACTTTAGATTGCTCCAGTTACTGCGGTTGGTTATGCAGCGGTACTCAGTATAACAGATATGGCTACTGTTACGAGTGTAGACCTGAAGTCCTGAACTCCAAGGTAGTTTTGTTGACCTGGAATATCCTTGTAGTGTCTCTAAATGACATTTGAGATTTCAAGAGCTTAGCGGATCCCCGCAGATTATACAATACTATTATTTATGGTGAAAACACATATAGTTATTCTTGTAGATTTGAAGGACTTCATTATAGAACAGTTTGGACGACCCTGAATGTCCCAAAGGTTTATAATAAGTTAGTAAACTTCAGATTGCTCCAGTAACTGCTTTTGATTATGCAACGTTACTCAGTATAACAGATATGGCTACTGTTGCGAGTGTAGACCTGAAGTTCTGAACTCCAAGGTAGTTTGGCTGACCTGGAATATCCCTATAGTATCTATAAATGACATTGTAGATGTCAGGAGCTTCACGGATCCCAGTAGGTTATGCAATGCTATTATTTGTGGCAAAAATACATATAATTACGCATGTAGGTTTGAAGGACTTCCCTATAGGAGAGTTTGGAACACCTAGAACATCCCAGAAAATAAAACACCTTTTGATATTCTTGACGAAGGCTATGTGAATGCATAAAAACGTAACCCACATCCAAGTTCAGCTTTTAGAACGACTGGTATATCAATTTTTTCGTTTTTCCAAATTTCATGGTGTTCAGGATGTACTAGGTTATCAATGAAGTCCCAAATACAAATATTCTTATTTTTCCCTAGTAGAGGACTGAATTTGCAACAACTTTGCCGAAGACAGTATTCTGTTTTATCGAATGGGTGAATTTATACAGCCGTTTCTATGTTGGGGTCATATATGACCCCTCCGGCTCCAAAGGGTTAATAAATTCTACCAGGAATTTCTTAGAAAATTCCTCCAATGATTTTATCAGAAATTTCTGCATGCATTCCTTCAGAAATTCCTCCAGAAATTCCTTCAGAAATTCTTCCAAGAATTTTGTCAGAAATTTCTCCAAGAATTCCTTCAGAAATTCCTCCAGGAATTCCCCCAGAAATTCCTACAGAAATTCCTCCAGGAATTCCTTCAGGTATTCCTCCAGAAATTCCTTCAGTTATTCCCTCAGAAATTCCTCCAGGATTGTTCAAGAAATTCCTCCAGGAGTTCCTTCCGAAATTGCTCCAGGAATTCCTTTAGGATATGCCCCAGGAATTCCTCCAGAAATTCCTCCAGAAATTCCGTCAGGAATTCCTCCAGAAATTACTTTAAGAATTCCTTCAGGAATTCCTCCAGAAATTGCTTCAGGAATTCCTCCAGAAATTCCTTCAGGAATTCCTCCAGAAATTCCTTCAGGAATTCCTCCAGAAAATCCTTCAGGAATTCCTCCAGAAATTCCTTCAGGAATTCCTCCAGAAATTCCTTCAGGAATTCCTCCAGAAATTTCCTCAGGAATTCCTCCAGAAATTCCTTCAGGAATTCCTCCAGAAATTCCTTCAGGAATTCTCCCAGAAATTCCTTCAGGAATTCCTCCAGAAATTCCTCCAGAAATTCCTTCAGGAATTCCTCCAGAAATTTCCTCAGGAATTCCTCCAGAAATTCCTCCAGGAATTCCTCCAGAAATTCCTTCAGAAATTTCTCCAGAATTTCCTCCAGGAATTCCTCCAGACATTGCTTCAGGAATTCCTCGAGATTTATTTTCAGGAATTACTCTTGAAATTTCTCCAGGAATTCCTTTAGAAATTCCACCAGAAATTCCTTCAGAAATTCCGGCAGAAATTCCTTCAGAAGCACATCCAAGATTTTTTTTGAGAACTTCCTCCAAGAATTCCTTTATTAATTGTTTCAGCATTTTCCTTCAGAAATTCCACCATGAATTTCTTCAGAAATTCCTCCTGGAGTTCCTCTAGAAATTTCTTCAGGGATTCCTTTGGAAATTCCTCCAGGAATCTCCTAAGAATTTTTCCCATGAATTCCTTAATAAATTCTACCAGGAATTTCTTAGAAAATTCCTCCAATGATTTCAAAAACTTCTCCTTGCATTCTTTCAGAAATTCCTCCAGGAATTCCTTCGGAAATTTTTCCAGAAATTCCTTCAGAAATTATTTCAGAAACTCTTGCAGGAATTCCTTCAGAAATTCCTTAACGAACTCCTGGAGGTATCTCAAGAAGAATTCTTGGGGGAATCTCATAAGGTATTTCAGATGAGATTCTAAAAAGAATTCATATTTTGAATTTTATCATACCTCGCAACCTATGAACAGCCGACACATTTTCTACAAGTCCAAATTATAGCAACAAGACAGTGGAACGTCAGAGACTTAGACATTTTTTCCATAAAAACCACAGCGTGCAAAGGCTTCATGGGGTCATTCTGCATATTTTCCAAAGGCGATAAATCAAAACCTCCCGCAAATGTTCAGGTTTGTTTTGAACGCAAACGTGATCGATGTTCTGTGGCCATTCGCTAGATTTATTATCCACTTGTGCAATTTACAAGCATAACCACTCATAATTGACTGTAATTGACTACAATCTCGCCAATCACCATCCCAAGATGCGAGCTTTCTCTCATCTATGGCACCCGTTAGCGTTACAGAAGTCTTCACAGTCGGTACCGTTGTCTGTTACAGTCTCCACAAACAATGCTCAATTTATCCGCGCAAGATTTCATTTAAAGTGAGAAATCTCCCCACCCGATGGATGGTGTCGGTGTCGCTGCCACCACACGGCTACTGAAATTGATTCAATTATATGAATGCCATTCAATTGTCTGTGATTTACGCCACACAACTAGTGCGCTGACGACGCGACGACTGTTTCTTCCATGGCTCTTCTAAGCTTGAACGAACAGATTAAGACGTTTGAGGCGTCATTTCTGTCGCACTGCTTGACCTCGCTGGCTGGCTACCTCTGCTGCCGACACGCGAGTTGAGGTTGATTATCCAATTCAATTTTGCGCACTTCTAATCAAACCGGCTGAATAGATTGACGAGGATTCAGCCCCTTGGTATGCGAGAGGAGGTAAACAGAACTGAGAAGTTTTTGAAGTGTTTGCGTCGGATCTGTATTGTAAATAAACTTATGGGTATTGAAAAAAGAGCTGGAATGGTGGCTTCGGAGTCAGTTAGGCAATCCCGCAGAATCGTTACATGTTCTGTGGTTTAGTTGGTTAAAGCGCTGGTCAAGCGAATACGGAGTTGTGGGTTCGAATTCCACCAGTATGCGTTTTTTATAAATTTTATTTCTCAATTTGTCAATTAACTACATTCTGTGCCTTATAAGTACAAGTTTTTCCAGTACAAGCTTTATACTACAGACAAACAGACGTACACTCAAACCTCCATTTAGGTAGGATCCATTTAGGTAAAATCTATTTAGGTCCCTCCATTTAGGTAATGTTACCTAAATGGAATTTGATTGTGTTCAAATTTCAAATCAGTTGGAGTGCTTAAGATTAGGTATAAGACTGGTTTATGGGAAAAAAGTAGTGAGTGGTGTTAGGGGGTGTGTATGAGAGGAGGGGGTGCAATGTTGCCCCCTAAACACCCCCCCCCCCCCATGCAGTGTTGAAAAGTGCCAGTATCCAGCGTCATTTCCAGCTGAAATTGAGATAATCAACCATCCTTCCATTGATATCAGCTCCGGCATTGATGACGTCAAACCCGACATCAACCTATCATTCACCTGTTTCTATTTTGGCCACCAAACCCAATATAGACTCAACAGTTGTTCGATGTTGGTCCAACAATGGCCCAACATACGATAAAAAATGACCCGACTTTGACCCGACATTCAATAATTTTTCAGTCTGGCGGAATTTTGCAGGGTTTTTCGCAAGGTTTTTCATGTTTCGTGCCCAGCTAGTCATTTGAATGACAATTCTGATCTAAGACCCTCCAAAACCCCCGAAAACGCCCCTGAAGCTCCTCCCCTCCTGAAACCCACTCCCTCCTGGAACTCTTTGAAAGCCATCTGAAACTCCGTATGATCTCCTTTAAATCTCCTAGTAACTCTCCTTTGTTGAATTTCTTTGCAACCTTGTAATCCATTTAGGTAATAAACTGAATCCATTTAGGTAATGAATCCATTTAGGTAAAAATTCTATTTAGGCAGTCCCGACTCATTACCTAAATGGAGGTTTTAGTGTAACACTGGCGCAATTTCCATCGACCACGTTTTAACGATTGTTTTAAATTTATTTGGTTGGCAGTCTCACATCCAGAGGCGCGCGTATCGTCTTGCGTGGGCGTTGTTGCACGAAATCATATTTGTACTTGACGGTGTTGCTCACCAGATTGGCCCTGGATACATGAATCATTATACCCCGGCAATATTGATGTCACCAATCCCTGAAGAAATTTCGGAAAAATCCCAGAAAAAAAATCTTGAATGACTCTTTGAAGATATTTCAGGAGGAATCCCAGGAGAAGTACCAGAAGGAATATCTAGAGGATTCCTGGAAAGAGCAAATAAAGGCATCAAAGAATGAGTCCCGGAAGAAATCTTTAAAGGAATCCCAGTAGAAATACCGGAAGATTCATCAGAGAATGTATCCCTAAAAGGAATTCCATGAAAAAATCTTTATGATTGATTGATTGATTCTTGAAGGAATTCTGGGAGAAATTTCTGAAGGAAGGAGATTCTTAACTCTAGATGAATCCCCGAACGCATCTTAAGAGAGATTTCCAAAGAAACCCCAGTAAGAATTAATAAAGGAGTCCCGGAAGCAATCACAGGGAAAAATTTGGTGATGCCCTGGGAGGAATGCTTGAAGAAAACTCGAAAGAAGATTCCGGGGAAATTCCTGAAAGGATCCCGGAAGGAATCCTTGAAAGAAGTCCTGAAGAAATCTCCAAAAAATCTCCAGATGAATCCACCAAAGAATTACAGTAACATATAATAAAGGGATTTATGGAGCAATTGCTGAACGAAAATCTTAATCCCAGATTTGGGGGGAACGAGGAGACTAGGGAATCTTAACCATTAAAGGATGTGGACAACTTTTTTGCATACATAGTTTTACCTATAGCTTTTGACCCAGTGGGTGGATTTACAAAACCAAAATGTTTTTATCATAGGGATTAGTTGTGCTGTAATAGGCATATATGGAGATTATGTTATGCTAGAACATTTTGGAAATATAGCTGGAAATGTAGTGTACACCACTTGTTCTTCATTCGATTCCGCGTTTTATTTCTATGTACATGTGATATATTTCAATGGAAATTGTACTATATTCTTTGTTTGGGTTGGGGCTGTTAGATAAAAATGTCTTATGCCTTTTTACAGCTGTAACATAGATCTCCAGGTTATCCAAAACTTCCAGAAGTTTTGAACTTTGTCTACTGAATACAAATAGTTGTGTTTACCTTTTAAATCACTTGAACTTTCTGAATAACATTCAAATATACATTTTGAAACATGAAATGATGGTAGTCATGACCTGGTGATGTTCTAGACAACTTAAAATTGCTCTGGAGTTCTGATTGTAAGGCCTTTACCTGTAATACTATGTCAAACTAATGTATGAATGTGAGAACTGATTTCATTTGATCCATACATGTAAATCAGAGTATAAAAGACTAACTGCACATCAATGGCGATACCTTAGGCCATCCAAATCATTCTGGAGTTAAGGCCTTTATATCTACACCCGTAATAACGCATAGGGTGCATTTAAAACTTGGTATTGTGCGTGTTGGTAGTCATAGAAGATCAGTTGAATCATATGATACTTGTATACACATCATAGAGGCATCCTGAATCATCTGAACTATTCTGAAGTTGAGAAATATGATTTGAATTTGAAATGGTATATCAACAGAAGTGCACAAACATCAGAGTTTGCTTATGTGATCCATACACATAGTGCAAGCCATGGGAGAGAAGTTTCCAGAGCATCAGATATATCTGAGGTCACCTTTCAGTATTATGTGGTTAAGGCCTTCAGATCTACACTCGTAACAAAGCACCCTACACGTTCAAAACTTGGTGCAGTGTGTTTCAGTAGACATAGATGATAAGTTCGACCATATATCATATTACTTAAAGCTTTTCTAGATCATGCAAACCATTCTAAAGCTAAAATATACGGTTTTCATTTGTTATGACCTATCAAGTGCACTAATCGACGGGCTTGGTGGTCTAGTGGCTACCGTTTCTGATTCGTATGCAGAAGATCATGGGTTCAATCCCTGGCCCGTCCCTTTCATCCTACTTTGTATCTTTCTAACCACTTTCCCTCTCTTTCTCTTCTCTACATTACAACTCATGTATATTCATGTTCATAGCCATCGATAGAACCAGAAATGAACCAGAGCGAAAAAAAATCGTTTCGCTCCCTTCCAACTTCCACTCACAGCACAGTGGATATAACGCCTACAAGTTATGCAACCAAAGCGTGCTGTGCCGCTTGACCTTATTCACCTTCTTCACCACACAATCTATCACCTTACGAACACTTTAAATAACCCCTATCCATGGATCGCATCACCGACCCAACGGTGACTCCCAGATCCCCCATCCTTTCCGTCTAACAAATACCCCAGTCCGTGCTGGTTGTGGGGATGCAGAGGTGCTCTCGGTCTGTTGTAGCAACAACCAGAACACTCTAACATTCCTTTCCCTTCCCAACTGACTATAAGGACGTGACCGGCGCCGTTATTGATCCAAAATGCATGAGCTGCTTAAATTGCACTTTGAGAATAAGTGGAGTGTCCCAGCCCTTATTCATTTGGATCTCAGTGCAATTGGTACAAGCTCAGATCAATCACGAAGGAGCAACCATTGACATGTATAGTCAGATTTGATCGTTTGATCGTTTGATCATAATGACCTATCAAGTGCACTAATATCAGCATTTATCTCATTTGATTCAAACATATAATACAAGTAGTGGGAGATAAATTTCCAGCACATCAGCAATATCTAAAGCATAATTTTTTATATTATATGGTTAAGGCCTTCCCAAGCAACCAAAAGTTCGGATTCCACTTGAAGAACGAACTCAGAAGTTCAAGTTTGGTTCAATTCGGGTACCGTTGAACTTAATGCTCCAAAAAGTTACTCTTGTATTGTTTACGAACTTGGAAGTACGTATACAAGCTTTTGACTTTTCTTCAAAACGACATTCAAGTCGAAAAAAGGTTCAAAAATAACTTATGTTGAACTTTAAAACAGAGTTCAATCAAATATTAACCGAACTCATGTTGAACTTTTGCGTGCCTTCAAAACTCAAATATAGTTCATTTGGACATATTCCAACAACTTGAAATCATCCGTTCCGAACTTGTTTCGAACTTGTTTTGAACTTACTACTCAAAGTTCGAATGAATATTAACCGTACCAAAAGTGAACTTCACTTGAACTTCGGCGACAGCGGGGTCGGGGAGAAGTTCTCATTCAATTAAATCACTCGAAAATCGAGCCCAGCAGCCACAGCTTGTGTTAATTTCACAAGTACACTTTGTTCCACTATAATATTTCAACGTACTTACTTGTAATCAACGCAAAAGATCCGTATTGTGTGGCTCAAAGGCTGCCCCTGCAGCGGACAACTGTTCCCCCCAGGATTCCGCCGAAGGTTTTTCGGCTGCGCACAAAAATTTTCCAGCTTGCTGGATGTTTTCACACCCGTCTCACCCGTCTGCAGCGCGCCGGTAATCGACGCGATCATAGTCACTGGACACCAAGCTGAAAACTTAAATTGTTTTCTTAAAGTCGATACACTGACCCTTATTTATTGCTTTGCACTGCGAACCACAACAAATTGAAAATGTCAAACTGTGTAAGTTCACAAGAAGTTCCACGTGAACTTCTTTCGAACTTTCGACTTCAAAAAGTATTCCAAGTTCAGGGAAAGTTCACGCGCGAACCTGATTGAGCTCTACTATATGATATCAGCACATTGAGTAGAATCCGACAGTGGCTAACAACACATACATGGAGTAGTGGTTAGGCACCGGCTTTCAACGAGGAGAACCTGAGTTCAAATCTCAGTAAGTAAAAAACATCAAAAATTATTTCAAGGTTTTAGTCAATTTGTATTCCACATGAACTAATGTTTCTTAATAATAAATTACTTTTGAGGACTAAACACATTTTTTATTCATTTTTTCTGAAGCTTATTTTTAAGCTGAATAGCATTCCTTTCAGCGACACAAGTGTACTTTTTGTGAACTCAAGTTCGGTTAATTACTTAAAAAGTGAGCTGAATAGAATGCTTTTCATCTTCCTTCGAATAGCTGATTAAGCCCAAACATGCTATTTTATCCGAACTTTTGGTTGCTTGGGTTCAGATCAACGCTCGTAACAAAGCATCGGCTACACGTTAAACTCACTATACGCGTTTTGGTAGTCATAGAAGATCAGTTGAATCACGTGATAATTGAATGTACATCTTAGAAGCTTCCCGGATCATCCAAACTATTCAGAAAATTAGACATTATTTTGAATAAGTAATGGTCTATCAAAAGAAGTGCACAAATATCAGAATTTGCTCATTTGTTTAATACATGTAATGCTAATAATGGGAGACAAATCTGCCCATAATCGCATAGTTGACGTAACCACCATTGACAATGTCAGCACTCACAAGTAAATATCTATCAAATGTGCATAATTGCGACCAGTTTTATTCAATAGAGCGCAAGATCTAATCACTTGCTAGATATCAACGTGAAAAAATATAAATTTTTCATTAACCATTGTTAAAATTTCAAAAGTGTGCTGAAAACTACAGTGGTGCTTACGTCAACTATGCGATTATGGGCAGAAATTTCTAGTGCGTCAGAAATATCTGAGGTCACTTGTAATAGCATACGGTTAAGGCCTTCATATCTACAACCCGTAGCAAATCATCGGCTTAGGCTCGTGCACAAGAAAGGAAGGCAAGGGAGGGGTTTTTCGTAGTTTTCGTAAAGGTGAAGTGGCACCTAGTTCATGGAATTTCGGAGATGTGAGGGGTTTAACCCCCTAAACTTCTCCCTTGGGCACGAGCTTGCATCGGCTACATTTCAAACTTAGTGTAGAGTATTGCAGTAGACATATTAGATCAATTCAAACATATTTCTTGTATGTTAGAGCTGTCTCAGATGATCTAAATCTAAACCATGCTGATGATGAGGTCAGTTAAAATTGGTAATGGCTTTTAAAAATAGAGCACATATATCAGATTTAATACTTATTTTTGTATACTTACTTACCTTACCGGTCAGGCTAAGGCCGGGGTGGCCTCTGCTGTACATAGTAGCCGCCTCCATTCCACTCGGTCCATGGCTGTTTGTCTCCAGTTCCGCACTCTGCGTAGGGTCCGCAGATCGTCCTCTACTTGGTCGACCCACCTAGCTCGCTGCGCTCCACGTCTTCTTGTACCGGTCGGATGACTCTCGAGAACCATTTTAGCCGGGTTGCTATCCGACATCCTGATGACGTGACCCGCCCACCGCAGCCTCCCGATTTTCGCGGTATGGACGATGGTTGGTTCTCCCAGCAGCTGATGCAGCTCGTGGTTCATTCGCCTTCTCCAAGTCCCGTCTTCCATCTGCACTCCGCCGTAGATGGTACGCAACACCTTCCGTTCGAAAACTCCAAGGGCGCGTTGGTCCTCTGCACGTAGGGTCCATGTTTCGTGCCCATAGAGGACGACCGGTCTAATCAACGTTTTGTAGATGGTTAACTTCGTGTTACGGCGAACTTTATTCGATCGTAGAGTTCTGCGGAGTCCAAAGTAGGCACGATTTCCTGCCACAATGCGCCTCTGAATTTCTCTGCTGGTGTCGTTGTCGTCGGTCACCAGTGAGCCCAAGTACACGAATTCTTCAACCGCCTCGATTTCATCACCGTCGATATGAATTCGGGGTGGCGGGCGCGGTGATTCCTCCCTGGAGCCCTTTGCCATCATGTACTTTGTCTTCGACACATTAATGACTAATCCGATTCGCCTGGCTTCACTCTTTAGTCGGATGTACGTTTCCGCCATCGTCTCAAATTTACGAGCAATAATATCAACATCATCGGCGAAACCAAGCAGCTGAACGGATTTCGTGAAAATCGTCCCACTCGTGTTTATCCCCGCTCTTCTTATTACACCCTCCAAAGCAATGTTGAACAGCAAGCACGAAAGACCATCACCTTGCCGTAACCCTCTGCGAGATTCGAAGGGACTCGAGAGTGTCCCTGATACTCGAACTACGCACATCACTCGATCCATCGTCGCCTTGATCAACCGTATCAGTTTATCCGGGAATCCGTATTCGTGCATAATCTGCCATAGCTGTTCTCGATCGATTGTATCATACGCCGATTTGAAATCGATGAACAAGTGATGTGTGGGCACGTTGTATTCGCGGCATTTCTGCAACACCTGGCGGATGGCGAACATCTGGTCCGTTGTAGCGCGTTCACCCATGAATCCAGCCTGATATTGCCCCACGAACTCTCTTGCAATCGGTGATAGACGGCGGCATAAAATTTGAGAGAGTATCTTGTAGGCAGCGCTCAGTAGTGTGATCGCGCGGTAGTTCCCGCAATCCAACTTGTCGCCCTTTTTGTAGATGGGACAAACGATACCTTCCATCCATTCCTCCGGTAATACTTCCTCCTCCCAAATCTTGGTAATGACCCAGTGTAGTGCTCTCACCAGTGCTTCTCCACCGTATTTTAGAAGCTCGCTTGGTAGTTGATCTGCTCCAGCGGCTTTGTTGTTTTTCAACCGGCCAACCTCCTCCTCAATCTCTTGAAGGTCAGGGGCCGGAAGTCTTTCGTCCTGTGCACATACTCCTAGATCTGTTACCACGCCACCTTCGGTACTTGCAACGTCGCCATTGAGGTGCTCATCGTAATGCTGCCGCCACCTCTCGACCACCTCACGCTCGCTCGTGAGAATATTCCCGTGATTATCTCGGCACATGTCGGCTTGTGGCACAAAGCCTCTGCGCGAGCGGTTCAGCTTCTCGTAGAACTTTCGTGTGTCCTTAGCGCGGTACAGCTCTTCCATCGCTTCGCGATCTCGTTCTTCCTGCTGGCGCTTCTTCATCCGGAAGACTGAGTTCTGCCTGTTCCGCGCCTGTTTGTAACGTGCCTCATTCGCTCTCGTACGGTGTTGCAGCATTCTCGCCCATGCTGCATTCTTCTCGTTTTTCAACTGTTCACATTCGCCGTCGTACCAGTCGTTTCTGTGATTCGGAGTCGCGAAGCCTAGTGCTGTAGTCGAGGTACTACTTATTTTTGTATATGTGCTGCAAGTAATATTATGCTTTGAATTTGTAGACATTATTTCAAATGAACCTCCGACCAAACCCAAAATAAAAGTTGTTGCAACGCGCATAGAATAACATGAATCGCTGTGGTTCATTATTTTTTCTTTGTTCACGAGATCATTTATACCATTTGTGATCTAGGTCATCCAAACTATTCTGGAATTAAGACCTTCAAGCTCTACAAGATCTCTTTATCTCTGTATCTCTTTACTTTATCGATGTAATTCTTTCACGATTATTTCTGTTGGATCTCATAATATTTTGGGTATCTCGTTGTGTTATTTGTGCATCCACTAACATAACAATGATTTTAATAGTATTTTGAAGTGTAGGAATTTACCCAAAAATTCCTCAGAAATTCATCGTGATGAAGCTCTACGAGTTCCTAAGAAATGCCTCTAGGAGTTCCCGTGAAATTCTTCACAAGGTTCCCGGCAGTTTTCTGGAAATTCCTTGAGGAGCTGTTCTGGAATTCCTCAAGAAGTTCCTCGGGAATTACTTCAAGAACCTTTTGAAAAATCCTGCAGGAGTTCCTCGAGAATTCCTCCAGGAGTTCCACGGGAATTTCTCCGTGAGTTCCCCGAGTATTCCTCGGGAATCCTCCAAAGATTTCTCCAGGACTTTATGCAAACCATATGTCTCATTTTCGGAATAGTTTGAATGATTCGGGAAGGTTCTAAGATGTATATTCAAGTATCACGTGAATCAACTGATCTTATATGACTACCAAAACGCATTATAGTGAGTTTAACGTGTAGCCGACGCTTTGTGACGAGTGTAGATCTGAAGGCCTTAACCACATAATACTGAAAGGTGACCTCAGATATATCTGATGCTCTGGAAACTTCTCTCCCATGGCTTGCACTATGTGTATGAATCAAATGGGCAAACTCTGATGTTTGTGCACTTCTGTTGATATACCATTTTAAATTCAAATGACTATCAAAACGCACAATACCAAGTTTTAATTGCACCCTATGCGCTATTACGGGTGTAGATATAAAGGCCTTAACTCCAGAATGATTTGGATGGCCTAAGGTATCGCCATAGATGTGCAGTTAGTCTATCATACTCTGATTTACATGTATGGATCTAATGAAATCAGTTCTGACGTTCATACATTAGTTTGATATAGTATTACAGGTAAAGGCCTTACAATCAGAACTCCAGAGCAATTTTAAGTTGTCTAGAACATCACCAGGTCATGACTATCATCATTCCATGTTTCAAAATGTATATTTCAGTGTAATTCAGCAAGTTCAGTGATTTAAATAGTATACAGGACTATTTGTATTCAGTAGACAGAGTTCAAAACTTCTGGACGCTTTGGATAACCAGGAGATCTATGTTACAGCTGTAAAAGGACACAAGACATTTCTATCTAACAGCCCCAACCCAAATAAAGAATATAGTGCAATTTCCATTGAAATGTATCACATGAACATAGAAATAAAACACGGAATTGAATGAGGAACAAGTGGTGTACACTACATCGTCGAAGCAGAAGATCAGCAGTGCCATTACTGCCACCTTTGAACTGGAAGATCTAATGATCTCCATGAAACTGCGGTTTTTAGTTCTGAAGTAGCCGTCGTCAGAGCGACCTACCAACAGTTCCGATTGACATTTTGGCATAGAAATTGCAAAATTGTAAAGGACGTCATCTATAGTGAAACCTACTGAGAACTCCAGACGTTATGGAAGATTTCTCTAGGTGCAGCTCTCCTGTGGGCTGTCGAAACTCCATTTGGTTGGGCAATCACTGGTCCCGCCTCTCACTCGCCTCTCTGCATTCCACGTTTCTGCTACCTTTTTACGCCAACTCTGAGATATGGACACAATTCCATCGAATCGCTGTGAAGAGCTGTATTTGAATACATTATATGATCGTTCGTAACGCGGTACATCGTTCGTCTCTCGCAGATTGAAGTTCCTGAAAAAGTTCTGTATCAGATATCCAGGTCAATCGCCGATCGATGCTTTTGAGCCTGGAACGACGTCTTGGAAGAAACCCTAGAAGCAAGGATTCCTACTATCGGCTCATGGACGAGTATCTGCGCCTTGGTCACTTGAAGAAGGTGATGATCACATTGCGCACTTACTGCTAAATTCCCCACCACGTTGTCTTGGAGAAATCGAGCAGGATATACCCAGAAGGCCCAGTAATCTTCGACGCGACGGTAGGTCGTCAGAGCGACCTACCAACAGTTCCGATTGACATTTTGGCATAGAAATTGCAAAATTGTAAAGGACGTCATCTATAGTGAAACCTACTGAGAACTCCAGACGTTATGGAAGATTTCTCTAGGTGCAGCTCTCCTGTGGGCTGTCGAAACTCCATTTGGTTGGGCAATCACTGGTCCCGCCTCTCACTCGCCTCTCTGCATTCCACGTTTCTGCTACCTTTTTACGCCAACTCTGAGATATGGACACAATTCCATCGAATCGCTGTGAAGAGCTGTATTTGAATACATTATATGATCGTTCGTAACGCGGTACATCGTTCGTCTCTCGCAGATTGAAGTTCCTGAAAAAGTTCTGTATCAGATATCCAGGTCAATCGCCGATCGATGCTTTTGAGCCTGGAACGACGTCTTGGAAGAAACCCTAGAAGCAAGGATTCCTACTATCGGCTCATGGACGAGTATCTGCGCCTTGGTCACTTGAAGAAGGTGATGATCACATTGCGCACTTACTGCTAAATTCCCCACCACGTTGTCTTGGAGAAATCGAGCAGGATATACCCAGAAGGCCCAGTAATCTTCGACGCGTCATGCAAGTACGTCCAGCTTCTTCTTATGAAGCATACGCCCCTGGTTAGACCGGTTGTTAAGTAGGATCTCTACTTCATTCACATTATTTTCTGGACACGCATCATTGCTGTCGTAGAAGATATTGAGAAGATGTACAGACAAGTGTTGTACCATAATCCTAAGGATCCATCATCCCTCGGATTCACCATCGCACCAGCTCATCCGATCCCATCGAGTTCGAGACGTCCGAACTACAGATTGTTATCTACGGAACAGCAAGCTCAACGAGAACACTCCAGCAGATTGCCAACGATCAAGCGGAATTGTGTCTAGCTGCCTTCGAACCTGAAGTTGAAGATTTCTATGTCGACGAGTTTCTGTCTTGCGTATCGGACGTGGAATCTACTGTAGCTCTCAGACAGCAAGTCACTGCCATGTCATGGATCCGCTAGGTTTACTCTGAGAAGTATCGAACGCTCAACAAATGTTGCAGGATGTTCCGGCGAAAGATCTGCCCATCCAACCGTTTCACGACCTGCATGATTACGCTCGGTCTGCTGTGGGATCCGAAGGCCGGCAACCTTCGAGTTAAGGTGGATCTACCGTCCCCACAGCCATTCTTATTAAGTGCAAGCTGCGTACTTCGCCCAGATCTTCGACCCTCTGGGGCTGGTGAGTCCAGGTATCGCGAAAGCAAAGCTCTTTATGCAGCATATGTGGACACGACACTTCTAACGATTCCTCTGAAATTTTCTTTTTAGATTGTATTATTCCTTCCCAGGCACTTCTGTGGCATTTTCTCAACGATTTCCTCCAGGGACACTGCCCTAAATTCTTTCAGGATCTATCAAATTTTCCAAAATTTTTATAAAGAGAATTCTAGCACAATTTTCTAGAATGATTTCAGCAAGAATTCTCCCAGGTATCTTTTTAGAATTTATTCCTTTCTATGTACCTCTTTGAAAAATTCTCCAGGCATTTCTCCAGAGATTCTTTCAGGAAATCCTCCAAGAAGTTTTCCTTGACTCTTCTTTAGGAGTCTATGAAGAAGTTTCCTAAAAGATTCATCTTGAGACTAGTCCATGAACTTTTCCAGAAATTCCTCCTATGGGAATTCCCTCTTCAAGGAATTCTTAAGGAAATTTCATGCTACAGCAGCTAGTGCGTGTATTTATTCTTGTACTTCTTTAAATATTTTGAAGACATTCTTCCACAATGTTATCAGAGTTTTCTCCAAGAATGATTCCTCGAAATTTCCTTCAAAGATTTGTTCAAAGAAAATTGTTTTAGAAATGTCTCAAGGACTAGAAGTTTTTCTAGGAACCCTTTTTTAAAATACTTGCTAGAGTTTCGCCAGATGTTTCGTCAGGTTTTGCTCCATTTATTGAGGGATTCTCTTGGGCATTTTTTAGAAGTTCCACTAGAAAATTTTCATGAGATTCTTCTGCAAATTCCTATAGCGGTTTCTCCAGAAGTTCGTCCAGGTAATGCTTGGAAATCATTTACACCTAGGGATTGCTAAGGATCAAATCAGACCTTTTACAGGAATTCTTTTAGAAATTCATCTGATACTACTTCAAGAAGTTCTCCAAGGTATTGAACATTATTTTGATTTCGTTTTTGTTTCTGCAAATTCAAAACTTCTCCAGGTGTTCTGTGTACTAGCGTGGTTCAAAAAATAGTTTCTGCTCTACACCGCTTATTCGATTAATGACCAGATTCTAAGCTTTCTCCCAAAAAAAATGAGCTGATTTGGTTGAAAATCGAGAGTGCACAAGCCTTTCAAAGTTTGTATGGGAATTACTATGGGAAAAGCACGTTTTTCACGTAGCATTTCCCCAAGGCTACTTTATCAGCTACAACTTTGCCGAAGACTACATTCAAATCGGACGACTCAGTAGCGTGGTTCAAATAATTTTTTGAACCACGCTACTGTGTACTAATCCTTTCAGATTCTTGTCTAAGATTTTTTTTTCGAAGAATATCTCCTGAGTTATCTCCAGGATTCCTTATTCGGAAAACCCTCCAGGGATCCCTCATAAATTTATTCAGGGATTTCTTCAAGAATACCACCATTACCTTTTTCTGTAATTTCTTCACCATTACCTTCATGGGCTTCCTGCAGATATTTTGAAGATATTTCTTCAGATATTCTTTCATGGATTTCTACAGGGATCCTTCATAAATTTTCAAACAATTTTTCCATGGAATTATTTCCAGAGAAGTTTTTTCAAGCTTTTTTTCCATTCCTCCTTAAAAGGTATCTTAAGAAGTTTCTTCATGCATTCTAGCAGACATTCGTTCAGGAATTCCTGCATAGATATTTTCAGAAACTACTTTAGGAAGTTTTGTTCAGGAATCTCTCCAGAAAGATTTCACGAATCTCTAAAGAAATCAGTAGGGGTATTCACTAAACAGATTAAATAATTGTGTAAGTCATGATTTTCTGGTTATTGAAATGTTTCGTGAACTTCTGAAAGAAGTAATCAAAGATTGCCTTGGTGATTGCGACTTTTAATCAGTTTAATCAGTTTACGTTGTTTAGTGAATCCCCTAAGTAGTTTTTTAAGGGGTTCCTTTAGTCAATCCCCCAAATATTTGTTTATAAATGTCTTTAAGAATTCTTTCTAAAATTCTGCCAGATATTTTTCTGTGCAATTTCTGAAAGAATACAATGATACATATCGCCCTTTTACTGGCATTGTACCAGATTTGCTGGTATGTCTGAAACATACTAGAAGAACTTGCAACTAACTAGTGGGCACGAAATGTTGCTAATTGACAAATTGAGAGATGACATTTGTGAAATACGCGTTCTGGTGGGATTCGAACCCACGACTCCGTATTCGCTAGACCGGCGCTTTAACAAACTAAGCCGCAGAACAGGTAATGATTCTACGAAATAGGAAGCCAAACTGGCTAAGAAGCCACACCGTGAACACTTCTGGATGAACTTAAAATAAAATCTGTATGCTGAAGGAATTACTCAAGGAATTCTAGGAGGAATCCATTGAAGAAATTGGAAACGAATCTCTGTAGGTTTTTATTGATAAAAAAAAAAGATTGAAAATTTTAGAAAATTAAAAAAAAACTCTATGGAAGATCTTTTGAAACAATCCCTTGCTAAACCTCCTGAAGAGATCCCTAAAATTTTCGGGAAGTCTCTTAAGATATATTTGTAGGAATAAATACGAGCAGGAATTTTTGACAAAATCCCTGCAGAGATTTAAAAAGAAATCTTAAGTAGAAATGCCTGTAGAAACTTCAGAAAGTATTCTTAAATGAACATGCAAATCTGAAGAAATCCCAAGGAATTCTTGAAGGAGTTTCAGGAGGATTTCTAGAGAAATTTTTTCGGAAACTCTTTATGCAATTTCCTAAAAAATTGAATGAGGAGGATCTTCTGAAAGTAATCCTAGAATAATCTTTGTACGTATTTTTGAAAAAAAAAAAATCCTATAGACATATTTGGCGAAACGCCTAGATAAGCTTGAGTAAACACTCCTAGAAAAAAATCTGTAGAAACTCTTTAGATTTTTTTTTGAATATTTTTGAATAAACTCCTTAACGAATCCGTGGAAAATTTCTAAGAATTGTTTTCAGAGCAAATCCGAAGAAGAAGAAATGGTTGAAGGAATAAAATTTTACAAACTAAATCAACAAACGCTAAACTTTCATTGGCACAGATCCACTTTTCCCTATGTTGGTTGATGTAGGGCTGGGTTCTTCCTATGTATATGTCCTCCACGGATGAGAAACCTTCCACCACAGGGAGAAACCTTATAAAGTGGAGGCAGCAGATGTTGGTGGGTGGTGTTGTTATCCCTCGCTCACCGCCCTTCATCCCAGTTTGTTAGTATGTGTGAGCTTTTGGACTATTGAGAGTAGGGAATAGAGAAAGAGAGTCTCGTACTACTGCGAGATTGTTTCGGAAAATATTTTTGACAGAGCTCTGTCTGTGTAGGTGCAGGTTGAGAGGGAGCAGCGTGTGAGAATGCGTGTAAATGATTGTAATTACAGTCGGGATTCATGTAATACGGTGCCACCGAAATGTTTTGATTGTCTTACATTCAATGAAGTTCATTTTAAGGTGTGACAAGGACATCAAATAGTTGTCTAGTAGTCCTTAATAAAACTTAGCAATCACTGGTTGGTAAACACTTGAGAAACTATGGTGTTCGTAAAGTGGGTGGCACCGTGTTAGAAGAGTCTCAATTGTATCGTACCATAATTGCAGTAAAGGGCATCTGCTTTTTAATGATCGCATTATTATACATGGAGTATCAAACTAAATTAATCTATATGCAATTCGGGGGTATGCAGATCTACTTGCTTTGATGTAGGGGTTAATTTGAAAATGAATTTAACTTTCAAAATAAACTCCCATCCACAAGCAACCGTGCTTGAGGTTTGACTGAAATACGTTTTATCTCCGATGTTCGTTGAAACCGTGAAAGTATTGATAATAAATATGCTAATGATACCGGAAGCAGCTTATCGATGCCGTAAAGTCATGGTGGGCGTCAAAGTAGATGATGGGGAATGAGATTCGGATGATGGCATACATACATTGAAGGTTCTAGCTAGAACGACACGCTTTGATTTATATTCGTTTGATTAGCTATCCCTTGCGAAATAGACGAGTCAAGTAATGATTTTGCGATGAAATTAAATCGTATTCAGTGTTGAATGGTGTGAAATAATTGAAGCTTATTATGCGGAAGACACTTTAAAACAAATTGTGAAAGTGGACGTTGTTTGCAGCTTAAATTGAAAATGGCAAGAAAAGTCAATATACAGTATTAAACTTGAACCTCTTTTTAAAATTTTGTCCATAAATTAGGTCAGTGCTTTAACGAAGACACTGAGTTCGCGAGAACGGGTCTTGGTCCTGGGCATTTGAGATGGGATGAAGGATCTTTTTAGGAAGTTCCCTTCTTCTTCTTCTTCTTTATGGCTCGACGTCCCCACTGGGACTTGGTCTGTCTCACTTCAACTTAGTGTTCGTTGAGCATTTAAACAGTTATTGATTGAAGGGCTTTCTTTGCCTGCCATTGCATGAATTTGTATATTGTGAGGCAAGTACAACGATACATTATGCCCAGCGAGTCGAGTAAATTTTCCCATCCGGAACGGGAATCGAACCCGCCATCTCTGGATTGGCAATCCATAGCCTTAACCACTAGGCTAACTGGAGACCCCTCCCCCCAGGAAGTTCCCAGAAAGCACAAAAATAGGGTTCCTAGGGGCTTTAGAGCCGTTACAGAGGATTGTTTCTGGGGATTTCATGAGCATTAAGGGCGTTGCGACAGGTTTTGTTAGAGTTTCACTGACATTAGGGGGATTCCAGAGTTTCAATCGCATTACGGGGTTTTAGGGACGTTTCAGAGGGTTTTATAAGCGATTAAGAGGAGCTCTCACAATCCTGTAAAAGGCGGTACAAGGAGTTTCAGGGGCATTTAAAAACATATAAGACAGTTTCAGGGCGCTTCAGGAACGTTTGAAGGGCGCTAGAAAGGATGTGGGGGCGATTGATAACATTTCCGAGGCACTTCAGGTAGTTTGCAGAAATGTTTTAGGGGGTTTCTGATGCCTTCTGAAGGCGTTCTAAAAGGTTTCAGAGATGTTTCAAATTGTTTTGCCGATTTCTGGAGCGTTTCAATGGGATTATGAAGGTTTCAGGTCATATTTTGAGGTTCAGTCATCACTAGATGTTTCAAGTCATTTCAACGGTGTTTCAAATGTTTTTTTCTGAAGGTGTCTCAGGAGCTTGATACCCTCTTCAACACCCTTGACCCTACTAAAGCGCTCATAAGCTCTCTTGATGCGCCCCAGAGACCTTCTGAAATTCCCTGAGATGACCCTGAAACCCCCCGAAACCTCTTGAAACACCTCTGAGAACTTCGGGTACCCCATGAGACCCCCTGAAACACCCGTGATGAAAACTCCGGGATCTCTAAAACCGCCAGGAATGCCTCTGAGGCACCCTGAAGCACCCCAGAAGCCCCCTGAAACGCCCATGGAACCACATTGAACCCCCTAAACGCTCCCGACACACCCTGATGTGCGCCAGAGACTCCCTAGAACCTCCCTACAACGCATCTATTTATTTTTTTTATTTTTTTTTATTTATTTTTTCCCCTACAACGCATCGGAGATCCCTTCTGTAACACAGCCGAGGCCCCCTAAAAAGCATTTGATATCTGTTATTTATTTATTTATTTATTTATTTATTTATTTATTTATTTATTTATTTATTTATTTATTTATTTATTTATTTATTTATTTATTGGTTTCTTTCAACTGATCTTTTCGATCTCATTGAAAACTTATGATCTAATTGACAACAAACAAAAATGTCACTTACAGAATCAATCATTATACACCATGACTTGAAATAACGCAAAATCTGACATACACATCACATTATAAATTACAATACATTCAGTAATCACAAACACACATACTTAGTCTTCTCATATCTGGCCACAAACAATCATCTTATCCAATACTTGCTTTCCACACAAAACTTTTATTAATGAACTCCCTGAACTTCACACCTCTGGGCCATGTAGAGGGATTCATCGCTAACTTCTTCAGTAGACTATCCATAGTCACTTTATACGAAATAAAATCTAGTTCATTCAAGTTCTTCTGTTTTGAAACTAGCTTCCTGACACTTATTTTGCAAGGATCATCAATTGCAAGGCATTCACGCACAAGGCGGTTGATATCATCTGCAGTAGTGTGTGCATCGAGATTTGTTATAAACAAAGAAAAGCTGTCTGGCACGGTATCTGCACACACGGATTGGGAAGAGCACGCAGCACCATCACTTGTAGTATTCGGCGCATCATACACATCGGCATGATCAGCTCCTTGGTCAGGTGACGATGAAGGAGTGGAGTGTACCAGTCGATTTTGTTTTTCATGTGGTGTGTTTTCGGAAATTATCGTAGACAACGTTTCTACTATTTCAGCTACTTGAGTTTTCAGCATCGTAACCTCGGCTTCCAAAGTAGTAGAATGATTTTGTGCTGCAATGTCGTCGTTTGCATCACGTGTAGCGCAGTAGTGTTGCAGACATTCATCGCACATCCACAAAACATTCTTCGAAAATAATGCACACACAGTTGCGTCGGATAGCTCAACACAAGCGGCATGGTATCGCTTGGCGCATTTGCCTTCGCATATGGTATAGCGTTCTTTTTTTCGGTCGATGGAGTGAAGACATTTGTTGCACTGCATTGTATCAATGTTCCCGACGAGATAATTTGCGGTCGATTTTAACACTTTTGTCGTCGATTGAGCTTAACAACACTATGCACAATCGAGAGATTGCGTACGACACAAACTTCTTCAGCAATTTGCGCAATTTTATGCGTTAGCAGTCACGAAAAATCTTCGTTCTAACTAGCAGCATCTAAAACGAACTACAACGACACGACCATTAATTCGTGAAAAAACACCCTTGTGGCATCCTGGAACGTCCATGAGACTCTCAAAGCGCCGCTGAGATCCTCTGGAACCCCCTGAAATCCACTGGGACCACCTGATGTGCTGAGACTCTGTAGGCATCACCCCAAGGGGTCGTGTTGGCCGCCTGGCAGAGAAATTTCAAAGCACGTTCACCCTTTATTTATCCACCTTGTAGGCCTCACTTCGCATCATTCGACCCTCATCGGTGCGAGCTCTGCATCCTCCTCTTTGCTCTTAGACAAGATGCGCGGAGTTCTACGATTTCTGAACATCACCAGTAGGTATGACAGATTGTGTCCATGTCTGGGTAGCGATCACCTTGGCATTGCGGCATCGCATGCACGGCTTAGATCGTCGCGAGACAGATAAGTTGGTGTTACCCTCCATGAGTAATCGCTCCACAAATGCCGGCTTATCGGAGCGCGATGGCTGTCAATGATTTTCGGCTGTGGCCGTCTTTCTCCATCTCTCACCCTGTATTGAATCGGCAGATAGTCACTGCGTATACCCATCTTTGACCACCCAGTCTGAGCTGGGGCTTAGACCCAGTTCACAGAAGGTCACATCAATGATTAACTCTGCACCATTCATACTGTTGGTTTTTTTTTGTCGCCTACGTTCGCGATATTCACGGTCAGTCTCACGTTAGTCGAGCGGCTACCTCACTCGATCGACCAGGCGTTAAGGCACTGACCACGGGGCTCGATCCCACTAGTGTACTTGACAACGAAAACTGGAACGTCTCTGAGACCCCATTATATGCCCCTGAGCCCCCTGGATCACCCCTGAAACGATCTGGGAACTTCTGAATCGTCCCTAAATACCCACTGGGATCCCCTACAATGACGATGAGACCCTCTGGAATTCCACAAAAGCGCTCTTGAGACCACCTTAAACCCCCATAGATTCCATGAAACACCTCCGACCCCCTGGAACTCCATGAGATTCTCTTAAACGCTCCTGAAACTCCCTGAAGTGCCATTGTGACTCCCATAAGCACCTTGGATCTATCTGAAACATCTTGAGATGATCATGAAACTCCCTTAAGCGTTTCTGAAATCTGGTACCACCCTCATACCATTTAAGACCCCCTGAAGGAAAGGACTCTAAGCTCAACCATGTATAATGGCTCTTCGGAAAATAAATAGAGAGTTGGAGGTTGATAATCAAGAGCCGATTCTTCAACTTCAACATAATCAACGTTCACAGTCCACACTCTGGAAGCACTGATGATACATTCTACGCGCTACTCGAACGCAACGCCAAGTTCATAAAAAGGAGAGGAATGTTTCTGGGAACCTAGTGAGGCTAAAAGGCGTTGAAAAGCCTTTCAATTGCTTTTTATGGGCTTCAAGGGGGACCCGAAAGTTTAAGAAACGTCTGTGGGTGTCTCACGAAGAGTTTTTCGATGTGTTTCAAGGCATTTCAAGGGATTAGATGAACTTCTGGTGTTTCAGGATAACCTGTCTGGAGTTTTAAGGGATTTTGGAAGGGGTTTGTATGCGTTCCAAGGTGTTTTAAGGGGCTTCAAGCGAATTCGGGAGAGTTAAAAAAGTTAGCAGGGATCTTAGAGGGGAGGGTTTCAGAGCGTTTCACTCAAATATGCCAGGAGGAGCAATTCAGACGGACGAATAGTTTAGCGCCCATCGGCCAACGAGCGAAAGCGGTCTACGACTCATCGATTCCGTCGCCTCCAAGACCTTGGCCAAGACCACGTAGAAGTCATCGCATCAGACGGTATTGCAAATCGACCACATACTGATTGACGGACGGCACTTCTCCGACATCACTGACGTCAGGGCGTATCCTGGCGCTAACATCGACTCTGAGTAGTCTGGTGATTATCAAACTGCGCCCAATACTTCCCGTCAGTGGCAGCGTTTCCAAACGAGGCTGAGCTCGAAGCGCCCTTTAAGGAGAGCTGCTGGAGTACAGTAAAAGCAGAAACCAACGACGTAGCCGAGAGAACCATCGGGTACGTGGAAAAGAGTTGGTGGAATGATTTACTCGAGCGGTTTTGGAGAAGAAGAATGAAATGTGGACGGTAATGCTGCAGGATGGAACTCGGCAGAAAGTCGAACGTTACAAACAGAAGCGGAAAGAGCAAATTTGGAGAGAAACCCCAAGTAACAATGAATGCTGAATAGTGATAGTATTAGCTGAACAGTGGCTGGTTAATGGTGTCAGTGACTGAACACAATGACAGCCTTTGGAAGGGAAGTTAAGCGTGGGTCCCGAGATGAACTAACCTAGGGCTGAAAATCTCGTTAATACAGATTAAAAAAATGACAACCGAATATTGGTCTGAAGTATGACTTTTTCAACCTCAGCAATGCATATATGGCTGAATATCAAGTTGAGTAGTATATTCTTCGTCTGTGTAACCAGCTTTACAGCATACACCAACATGCATAATTAATAATCTGTTGTTCAACCTTCAATCAAATGATTTTTGACAGCTGACTCAAGCATGCTTTCGTGAAGTCCACATAGCTTCTTCAGTCTTAATTCAGACTTAGTTCAACTTATGTTCTTGACTATTCAGACACAACAAGTAATGTTCTTCAAGGGCCCATATAGCCGAGGCGGTAAACGCACGGGTATTCAGCATAACCATGCTGAGGGTGACGGGTTCGATTCCCGGTCGGTCCAGGATCTTTTCGTAAAGGAAATTTCCTTGACTTCCTTGGGCATAGAGTATCTTCGTGCCTGCCACACGATATACACATGCAAAATGGTCATTGGCAGAGGAAGCTCTCAGTTAATAACAGTGGAAGTGCTCATAGAACACTAAGCTGAGAAGCAGGCTTTGTCCCAGTGAGGACGTTACGCCAAGAAGAAGAAGAAGAAGTAATGTTCTTGCTTTCGAGAATATGCATACAATTGTGTGTGATGTATCTCCCGCCAGGAACAGGTGGAGTGTGATAAAATGGAACTGTTGTGCCGTTCTCAAAAAACACGGGTGTTCTGCCAGAAGCTCAACGCATCCGGCAACAACGGCTCGGTGCCCCGATAAGATTGGTTGACGTGGATCGTGGATACCTTCGAGGAAGTGGAAGAATTTATCTACTCACGAAAACGCATCATCAGTAAATGCCGTGCCTACTACGGACTTCAAACAAATTGCGGTCAAAGGACTATGCTCGAGGAGGATCTGCGAGAACTCGGAGTTTTCGAGCGATACTTGCTAAGGAAGATCTTTGTTCGCTACTGATCCGGTTGTTTTGAGAAGAAATAAAGTGTTGAGTGTAGGATGGGTGGACCAGGTAGAGCGTGATCTAGTGGGCATTAGGTGTTACCGAGGCTGGAGAGCGGCAGACACAAATTGAGTACATATTATAGTGTACTATTGTTGATTATTATGAGTTATCCCAATTCTTATGTTGTTCAAATAAATGTATGTATGTTGATAAGATGGACTGGATATATTCCTGAGCTTTAAGTGTCAGTTATCACAATTTGTCCTGTTCTTGAGTAAATGGTCTTCATCCTTTTACAAGTACAATTTCATTCCATTGGTTCCATATGTCTGGTTCTAGTCTTCCCAATAATGAACTGCCATTGACAAATTGAGATTTGAATAGGGAATCATCAGCCTGTTGCCAGTCCCTTCCATCATGATGATCCATCACTATTCAAACAGTTTACGTACCAGTTCTGGCAACAGCAGCCAAATTCCATTATTAATTTCAATTCCTACCCTAGAGGATAGTTTTCATGTAGATATAGGCAACAACTGGCACCAGCAGTTCAGCATACCCACCCGGTTGATTGACAAATGCATTTAAGATAGCAGGAAATTGTGTTTTTTTTTTTGGGTTCGTTTGGTACTGTTGTGCTCTGTGTAGTACTTTTCCCCAACCAGGCTGTTGAAAAAACACCACAAAAACTAAGGCTGCCCAGTTAAATGGTTTTTCGTACCTGACAAAATGAAACGGAAATTAATTTGTAGTCTTTGGACAACTTAATCAATTATTGATTTATGGCAGCAGGATACTGCAGTGGAGGCGCTTTGGAGCACTCTTAAGTTTTATTTCTCTGTTTATATGGATTTATTATCTTGATACAGCAGGTTCACTAATTGGTTGTCATTATCTTCTCTACTTTATTGCAGGTTTCTCGATGTAAACATTTTCTAGGCGCTGTTGTGTCAACGATTCGAAAGCGGACGATATGGTGAGTTATGCTATGCGAACAAACAAAGGATGCTAGAATAGTTATTTAAGCATCAAGTTGCAAAATAAATAATATTTACCACAAACCACGTTTATCCAACGAGGCTTGTTCAGACTCTCGGGGTTCGATTCTTGGTCTGGTTCATGTTGTATTTTTCCCTATTTTTTTCTGCTAGCATTCTAAAGTCCATTTCCAGTGTTGCCAGTATTTGTTTTGTCTGTATAAACGAGATTCTTAGCCTTAGGACCTACCGTTTAGTTTCCTTCCGATGGAATGAACTCACATTTTAATTCAGTGTCCATTAAAAGTATGCGAACCTATCGAAATGTGCTGTCTATATTTGTATTTCCGAATACTGCGGGAGACATATTAAACAAAACATCTGACGTACACGTTGTTATCGTTTGCCCTTCCCATAAAGATGATGCACAGTTACATTTACACTTCCTTAAACTGAGAGCCCACGTTTCTTCCCTTCCCGCCAGGATAAGATAGCGTCGACTGTTGGATTGGTGGGAAACCAGCCACTTTTTAACGCAATGTACCAACTCAATGGTTTGTCACTATGGTGGGCCCTCCCTCGTCGCTATCGCTAAGGAATACGTTGAAGTAGGAGGAAGAAATCAGTCTTGCCAGGTCTAGTTTACGTCGCGATCCTCCAGTGGAGCTAAAGTGTAAAGATGAGGTTGCGTGCTGTTCTTCTTTTAATGACATTTTAATGCATCGCGATAAAAGCGAACGTGCTGCCCCGGTATGATGGGAGGTTGACTGAGTTTTGACGCTTATTTTGAAAAACTCAATAAGGTTAGAAAAGAGACTGTCTGACTATTTCTGTCTGAAGTCTAAAAGTAGGCATCAGTAATATGAATGTCCTGAAAAATTGTACACTGAAACCTCTTTTTATGCAGGTTACTTTCATGCACTTTTAATTTATGCACCTTTTTATGCTGTGCATTATAAGAGGGAGAGCTATTCAGAAATATTGTTCATAAAAAAATGTGTTATTCTTCAATCACTTAACCTATTTTACAGCTCTATTGTCCACTAGGGCACTGCGTGAGCGATTCCAATTAGAAGCTGTACACACAATTTGTACAGCGCCTAAATGTATTCTATTTTTATTGTACTATATCGAACTGGTTGCCGCTGCGCTGCTCTCACATTCTACCCTATCATGGTAGAATGATGAGCACGAGGAGGTTGATGTGTGGCTGTTGTTCCTGTTTCCAGTCCGATTGGGGGTCCATTATAGGTTGCCGTTCGTCGATGTCCAAGTATCCGGGTTCATTTGAGCCATGGGCTCAGAAGAGGGTCAGTGTCAGCTGCTCTCAGGGGGAAAGACGGAAGTGCCGGGGCTGGGATCGACCCCATGACCATCTGCTTATGAAGCAAACGTGTAGCCACTACGCCACGGGCCCCGGTAGGAAAATGTTTTTTTATCTGTATTAACGAGATTTTTAGCCCTTGGCTAGTTATCTCGGGACCCACGCTTTACTTCCCTTCCGAAGGAAGAACTCAAATTTTTTGCGAGTTTGTCAGGAGAGGGATTCTATCCCAGGTCCTCGGCGTGATAGTCAAGTGTTCTAATCATCACACCAGGTCCGCTCCACGGCAAGAAGATGTGTTAATTACGGTAACTATGGCAACGACGGCCAAGGTCATTTATAGGGGACAGCAAAGGAGGTTGCAGGGGCGTTTCAGAGGGAGCCAAGGGATTTTATGGGGTACGGTTATAGGGTAGGTTCCAGGTACGTCACAGGGCCAATTCAGGGCGTTTCAGGAGAGTTCCAGAGGGTCTCAGAGGCACTTCAAGGCAGTGTTGCAAAGCTTCAATATCAATCGACATTTAAATCTGAAATTAAGATAGTCAATCACTTATGTTCTATTTTCCATCGGATTGATAACGTATACGTCGAGTATACCGACATGAACCTAGTTTTATTTTGGCAACCATACCCAACAGAGACCCAACAGTTGTCCGATATTTGGTAAAAGTTGACCCAACATCCAATAAATTTTCAGACTGGTGGAATTTTTGAGAGCTTTTCGTGTTTTGCTCCCAACCAGTTATTGAAGTGATAATTCATTCAAATGCCAAGGAATCTCTTCTCATTTGTAGTGTGCTCTTGCTGAATAAAATCGTATTAAACAAAACTTGGAGCGAAAATGTTTGAAAACTTTTGCTGATTAGTGTTCAAATGAATGAGAAGAAATTTTTGCAACACTCCTTCAAGGATTTCAGGGGGTTCCAAGGGAGTTTTAGTAGGTCTCAGGGGCATTTCTGGAGGTACCAGAACATCTCAGAGATGTTTAAATGGGGTCTTAAGGCGCTTCAGGGGATTTAAGAGGGCCTCAGGAGGCTCTAGGTAGTCTCTGTGACACTTCCGGGGTCTCCTAAGCGTTCTAAGTGATCTCAGGCATTTGAGTCCCAGGTGGTTTCTGGATGTACCTGGATCTCTCAGGAGCGTGTCAAGGGATCACAGTAACGCTTCAGAGGGTCTTAGGGAAATTTAAAGATGATCCAGAGGTCTCCGGGGCATTTAAGGGAACATAGAAGGTTTCAGGGTGTACCCAGAGATATACCGAGCGTTTCTGGAGGTCTCAGAGACTTTTAAAAAGGTCTCAGGGGATTTCAAGTGGGTCTCACGGGGTTTCGAGGGAGTTCCAGGGGGTCTCTAGGGCACTTCGTAGAATTGAAACGCTTATGAAAACCCCGTAATCCCTTATGAAATACCCCTGAAAGCCCTTAAACTCTTAAGACACCTCCGGAAATAATCCCTTGAAACCCATTAAAACGCCCCTGAAATACATCGAAACGCTCCACAATCCCATCGAAACGCCCTTAAAGCCCCTGTGATCCATTTGAAATGCCCCTTAGAACGCCCTTGACAAGTTCCTGGAGCCCCAACTGAAACGACTCTTAAAACTCCTTAAAGCTTGGCATCACTGAAATGCCATTCAAGGCCCCTGAAACCCCACGGAATGCCCTTAATACAACTCTCTGAAATGCCTTAAAATGCCTATGAAGCTCTTGGAACCCTAACTTACAATCACTCATTTAACAAGCACCTTTATGACGAATTAATTCAGCATGGTGCTGAATAACATTTGGAAAAATTTCATGAACAACCTATGGTCGAGTTTTGTTCTCACAAATTTGGAGAAATTTAAAGTGTAGTCTTGTGTACCGCTGTCCAGCCATTAGGCCGAATGTCGTTTTCCCGAACGCAATTTAGCCGAATGCCATCTAGCCGAATGGGTCTTTTGGCCGAATGCCGTTCAACCGAATTATGTTCAAAAGAATTCAGATGAAGTTGTTGATAATCTAACGATCATATTGTTACGTCAGAAATATTTCCTTCTTTTAATAACAGGCTATTCTTTGTTGTTTTAACATTCAGGGATGAGTTGGCATTGAAACTGCCAATATTTTTATCAGAGATTTTTCCTTTATTGAATCATGTTCTTTCGAGCTTTACTGATGCGGGGAACAGTGACACGGCCACTTAAGTTTATCATTCAATTTTCGACCAAACTCATTTTTTGGAATTCGGCCAAATGACCCGGAACCTTGTGTACCAACTGAACTGTTTCTTGTTACAAGCGTTTGTGTGGCTTCGTGGTCGTGCGGCTATAGCTATAGTGTCACCAAGCATTTAGTCGCATCGTACTGGGGAGCGCGGGTTCGATTCCCGCCGCAGCTGTCAGGAAAAGTTTTCGGCTGTGCCACTGGGCGTTGCATGCTAGTCCGTTGTCTAGTGTCGTGCTTCCTTCAAAGAGCAAATTGCTCATTGGAAGCATTGAACGTGTCCGTTTCTTTTAAAATAAAAAATATATCTGCCTTTCGATTTTAATTGGTCGAAACTGCATAGAAATCACAGCGAACTTACGACCTGTTCAAATCGAAGACCAGATATAGTGAAGCTATTATTCAACTTTAGCAAGAATGATTGAAAATAAATAAAAGCAGACTTCAAGATTGGCACTTATACTATGGACAACTTTCATGAAATAATAACTACACATAAATTTACCTAAATAAAGATTCCAAATCGAGACTCGTCGATTGCCAGCCGCATGCCTTCCTATCTGCGCTATTCTAGAGATGGTGAATGAATGAATAAATGATGAAAAAAATCCAAGCACTTAAATCAAAACGTAAACTTCCCGTGGTTTAATAATGATCACACTTCGACACTTATTCAGAAGTGTTGAATTAGCATAGAGCGTAATGGTTAACAACTGAACAACACAATGATTCAGCTGTTTAAAGGCTCCTGAAACCCCTCAGAAATGCTCTTAACCGTTATGTAACCGACAAAGTTTTTGCTTATTTTACACCGTGTATTTTAAATGGGTGTTGGGTACCCGGGTACCCTGTCGGCCACATAAGGGTTAAGGTTCCTTGAAATACCTCTGAAATACCAGTAATCCCATTATTCAAACGTCAACGGAACCTGATCGAACGCCCTTAAAAGGCACCTGAAATGCCACTGAAGCCCCTTGTACCCTCTTTTTTGGTTGCTCTGGTAACATTCTGGAAACCCCTTTTTGCACAATTTCAACTGGACAAACTGGAGTAAACCCTTTTCTTGCGAAGTTTCCTCTTAAAAGGCTTTGATTTGTACACACTATCTTTATATCGTATTTAATTTATGCACATTTTTTATTTGTGAATCCTCAGCCCATAGAAAAAAAAAATACAAATACTGCCCACAATAATGCGTTGTGTCGTGCGTTATTTGACATCAGTGATATAATTAAATCGCGGATGTGGAATCTTAACCTGAATCAGAGCTTTGTAGTCGGAATGTATACAACATATGCAGTTTTTGACTATGACCATCTTCATGGATTAAGTTTTCGATAAAGAAAGCAATTAAAAGCATATTTCTCTTCTGTATCATTGTACATTGGACAAAACTTGAGCCGAATCCATAGTGCTATCGCTATTGCTTCACTGAACTTCAACAAATATTTTTCATCAATTTCTGAGAAAACAAGGCATCTCACTAAATCAAATTGGATACTGCTTGTTGCATTTTTATTTACTGACCATTTTATTGAGCTCTACCTTTAGTAGAATAGTATTTGATTCCAAAAAATTGAAAAGTTCATGATAATTCACATGTTAAGTATGCAGAAAGTAATGAAAGAAAGTCCTGTAGGAATCTTGAGATATATCTTTTTATTGATGTTTTACTCAAACCACTTTATTCACATAATAAATAGCATTTTGAATAATGTTATATTTTTCATAGAATGTTCAATAGCTATTTGAAGCTATGCAAAAAAAAAAATGTTGACGATTTTATTTAAAAAAAATATCGCACGAGCAAGTTGTCCATTTTATAAATTGAACAGTCCTAACATGAAATAAACCAAAAACTCTCTTAGAATTAAAAAAAAATAAACTTGAAATTTCTCCATTGATTCTTGCCTAGAATATTTTAATGATCTTCATAAGACATTTGCCTCGATTTTAAAAGAAAACGGCTCAATAGAATTCCATTAGAAATGTGTTCCAGATACTGCATGAACTTCTGCAGAAGATTCGTTAGGAATTGTTTACCAATTTTCCTGAACTATAAGCCTGAGAATGATTCTATCAAGATTTATGAATGCATCAGAGTTCTGTCAAAAAACGTCAAGGAATTGCTCGGATTAAAAAAAAAATATATGTATATTTTTTTTCACCAGAAATATATGAAAAGCTGTACGTAGTGCTTCTGAATTAGCGCAAAATTTTCTGAAGAAGTCTGTCATAAATAGCTACATACAAGGATTTGAGATAGGGTGACGATGGGTATTATCGGCAAATTTGTTCTCTTCGTCAATGGGGGTTTTTGTGGGCCGAATTGCCTGAAATTTGGGCATATAACTCAGCTTGGTTGTGAAGGATTTGAGGCCAACTCTGAGACCTACAGGTTTGAAAACACCCCTCATGACGAAGAGAACAAAACTGCCGAGAATACGTAAGTTCCCCTATCCCCAGAAAGTTCCCCAGAAGTTCCATCTGGAATTATTTCACATGTTGCGTAAAACACTTTCTGCTGCTTATTATGCTGCAAGAAATGTGGCCGTACTACAATACTCTTGAAATAGCTAAAAATGAATCCTCAGGACGTACAAGGATTTCCAAGATACACTTTATTTCCATAGAAAAAGATGGCAAAAATGAAAGCATTGCTGAAGAGGATTTAAGGTCAAACGTCTTGAAATCCCACTTTAACAGTGCATCAAAACTTCAGACGCACAATTCTCAAGAAGCAAGCTTCAAATAACAGTAAATTTTATAATTCTGTTCTTGCTCACTTGTAATAAGCTTGAAATAAGAAGGTCAGGTGCGCTGGTTTTGTTTACGAAGAGATTTGTGCGCTCGAAATCGTGAGTAGGTGCCAAAGTCGGCCATTGTGTCGGCCATTTAGGGATTCTAATAAATCTGTCCTTAAAGCGAATAGCTATGCTTCAACAGAAAGCTTTATTGCCATTTTTTAATTTTCGGAAAATCCCGGGAATTCCGAAAACATATCCCGGGATTCGGGATTTTTTAGATCCCGGGAAATCCCGGGCAAGACCCTTTAGTTCAGATAATGTTAAAATAGATGAAAATTATTTAGAAATGATGATAAAAATAGATGCATTTTTGAGTTCAACAGGTTTTGATAGTCCATTACGATAGACTCATAATTGATGAACTGGCAACACTGTCACATTTTGTCAGATTTTGATTTTTTTAATTAAAAAATATCATATTTGGCAACACTGTATCGAAAAAAATGTTTTTTTCAGAATTCCCTGAACGATTTCATTCAAAAAAGCCGAGAATCGAGAATATGTATGTGCAATAGTTTCAATGATAAAAATAAAAGAAAGCGAGGATAATTTTCATATCGGCCAAAACGAGGGCTGTTATCACGGGCCGAGGGGTGAACCGACCGGCACCAAATTTTGGATTTTTTTCTTTTTCCATCTAAACAAATGTTTCAACCAAATTTGGTTCAAATCCGTGATGCTCGATTGCAAGTTTTCACATTTTCTCGGTCACTTCATATGGAATGACCCTTATATATCTAGTGTATGAAGCGTTTCAGCTTTTTTTCTGGCTGCAGTGAATATGGTGTCTTTCAATAATTTTCTTGAAAATGCCGCCAAAATGACAAGAGATGAATGGCGATAGAAAATGACTTCAATAAAGAAATCAATAAAAGCTAGTTAAAAATAGAAAAAAATCGGCACTCTATCAATAAATATAATATGTAGAATATTTTTTTTTTTTCTCGACGATCTATCAAAGAAGACTGCATAAGTTTTGCAGTGTTTATGAGTCACACATTTCTCCAAGGCTTTTAGAAAACCATAAGAATTATCTAACTTGACAAGCATCGTGCTGTAAAAACTCTAATTTTGCAACTCGTTGTATAGGCGGTGGCCAATATGATTGGGATAGGCAACTTTTTTTCTATCACAAAAAATTCAACATGCTGTAATTTTTCATAGAGTGCATTAAAAATTCTCAAATTTTGACTGTTCGTCAACCTATAGGCTAATTCGCATGACCCCTAATTGTAGAGGCGCTTGGTGAGATAAGGAGAAAATCGTTTGTTTACATACAAAAGTCAATTTTTTGTCTAATTTGACTCATTTTTTTGCTCTAGAAGTTGCTATTTTCCATTTGCAATGGCTTCCATTATCATCATTCTTGATGCCCACGCTGACAGATACCGGATTGGCCAGCTTACAAAATATCCGGAAGATCGCCCGCCGGAGGCATATCAAGAGCTCCTCAAATTATTCACATAAATTGTTTAAAAGTACCTACCGGATCTTAGCGCATCTGAAAGAGAATTAAATTGTCTTTCCAAAAAGTGCTCGTTTGTTTCTCTACGATGCGGAATTCGATACGGAAAAGTGAAAAAAGTGCACTTTGCCTATGCTGCGCCATGGCTTTTTTTGGCGGAGTCACGTTTTTCGTAGGGTTCTCATTTCTGCCACCAAATGCGGAGGGATCGTTAGCTTCCGTCAGATTTGCCTATTATATGTGCATCATATTCGAGCTGTATTGGTTAAACTTTCGCGATGCTAAAACCTTTTTCGTAAAACACCATTTTTTGGACAACCAATTTTTTAACGGTCATCTCTCGGAAACCTTTGTTCTGAATTGAATGAAATGTTTGATCAAAAAAATATTTATGCTTTTAAAATTATTAAAACATATGTACTTTTTGAACGTTGAAAAGAATTGTGATGCGTTGAAGCTTTTTGGATCTTTTTCGAGAAAAGGCCAATTTTTCACTTCAATGTCGTTAAATTTTTGCTTTGATATCCAATGATATTCTACTTCTGTTTTTTTTTTTACTTAATCGTTTCTTCAAGACTCATGTGCCATCAGGCATAACGGAGACGAATTCATTTTGATTTTTTTTTTGTTTTACAATTTCATATTTGTGACTTATCTACTAGGTTAGCTTCGGGTAACCGTGAAACTCGCGGTTTGGCCGAGGTTAGGGGGAACAATAAAGTTTGAGGAAGGGATGGTATTATGGGGCTTTTCGTTGATTCTCAGCAGCATGGCGTGACGTATTTGCTGCTGGTCAAACGTAGAATGGACAAACAACCTGTAACGATACAAAAAAACTGGATGCGAAGGGACACGAGGTGGACAAGTGGAACAACAAGACGGGGGTATCTAACGCAGACTTCAGCTTGTTTCAAGAAGTCGTACACAAGCTTCATTTACACAAGATCAAGTTTACCCAACACATCTCTAATGTCTTCCTCTTCTGGTTTTCCTTGGGCCCTGAGCGATGCACATAAATCGGATCTGGCAATACCGTATTCGGGGCATACCCACACAACATGGTTGATGTCCTATTATCCAGCACCACAGCTACAGCGATTGTTATCTGTGAGCCCTATTCGATAGAAGTGCGAGCCCAGAGAGTAGTGATTGGACATAAGTTGACACATTATCTTGATAAAATCTCGACCCATGTCCAACCCCCTGAACCACGCCGTCTTCGATACCTGTGGGAGAATTGAATGTAACCACCTGCCCAATTCTCCTGCATCCCAATTTTGTTGCCAACTGACCAAGGCAATCGAGCAATCGAAAAAAAAAAACCATTGAAAGCGATATGAGGGTCATAAATATCGCCTTCCATTGCGCCCACCTTGGCGAGCGAGTCCGCTTTCTCGTTACCCGGAATGCGAAGGGACCCAAACCAAGGTGATATTATATGCTTGAATCGATAAAGCACTCAGGAATTTTCGTATTTCGCTTAGGAAATACGGGAAGTGCTTCACCGGCCTCATTGAACGAATAGCCTCCAATTGAACTGAGACTATCCGTAAAAATGAAATATTGATCAGAGGGAAGAGAGGCGATTCGCTCTAATAAGTAGTGTATAGTCGCCAATTCTGCGACATAAACTGAGCAAGGACTATGAAGTTTATGGGCGGCGCTATGAAGCTCATGAAATACATCAAATCCTGTGGAATCATTTGTTTTAGACCCGTCAGTGAAAAACCTTCCGTCGCAACTGACATGGCCAAAATTTTTGCAACTGACATTGAAAAAAAATTTGGAATGTGCTCCGATCGGAGCTGATCTGGGATTCCATGGATTTCTTGCTTCATGGTCAGATCAAAACCTATAGTGGAATTGGAGAAGTCTGGGAAGCAATCACGGTTGAGAACATTCGAAAAAGAGTTTACCTCCAGAGTCATGTACGAGAAGTACGCTGTCATAAATTTTGTTTGATGAATTCGTTCGATCAGCTTTTCAAAGTTTCCAATTACCAATGGACTCAGCACCTCACAGCGGATGAGGAACCTTAGCGACAATTCCACGAAACGATCTGATAAAGAGAGTACTGCTGCTAGTACCTCCAAACTCATTGGGTACGTCGAGTTCATGCAGCCTAACGCGATCCGAAGACAGGGATACTGGATAAGCTCAAGCTTCAGGATGTGTGTTTTCGCGGCGGACTGAAAGCAAAAGCTACCGCGTTCAAGAACCGACAGTATCGTTGTACGATAAAGCTTTATCAGATCTTCCGGGTGGGCTCCCCACCATTTTCCGGTGAGTGTACGCATGAAGTTGATTCGTTGTTGGCACTTCTGATACAGATAATTAATGTGCTTTCCCAAGGTGCCTTTAGAGTCGAACCAGGCCCCCAGATACATATGTGAAAGACCTTGAGTGAGTTCCCTTTTTTGGAATCATGTCCCCAACACAGAAATAAAAACGTAAAAGTTGTAAAGAAGGGGACTTAAGCATGAGCCCTGGGGGAGACCCATGTAACTAATTCGTGAAGTTGCCGAGGTTCCACGAGAGAAAAACATGTGCTTCTCAGACAACAATTGGCTTCTTTAGTGGTGTTGAGATGATTCCATATTCTGAATCTGCATGCAAAACTGAGCCGAAATCCAAATGTTCATGAATTTTGGTGCCCGGGAACCTATTTAAAAATCAATTTGAAGATTGTATGGAAGCAATTTGTCGAATCACCCCTCGTCGCATTTTGTACTGGGCGGAGCTGTCAAGCAGTTGCCCAGCTGTCAAAAGGTGATTTCAAAAAATCTCTTCGAAATTGATTTAAGGTACTAAAATAAAGTTCTAAAATCTGAAAAAAAATCATAGCAGTTCAGAAAAAGGTGCTCTTCCATATAAAATCAAAAAATCAATACATTTTTCTTAATTTAAAAACCCAATTCTACTTCTGTTTTCAAGATATATTAAAGCCTAATTTGATTGAGAGTAGAATTTAAATAGTAAGTTTTGTTAGGTATTGTAAATTTGACTTATTTTCTCTATGTGTATGAAAATGTCAAACCGGTATAACTTTATTCGTCATGAGAAAATATTACATGTTATAACGTCGTATCACGTATCAATATATTGTTGATAAACGTTCAAAATTTCATTAAATTTGGTTCACTGGTTTCCGAGATATAACAGTTCAAAAATTAGTTGTCCAAAAAGTAGTGTTTTACCAGAATGGTTCTAGGATCGCGAAAAATTAACCAATCGAGCTCAAATTTGTACCAATGATGCACATATAATAGGTTGACAAACAGTCAAAATTTGTGATTTTTTTATGTACTCTATGAAAATTTACTGCATGTTGAACTTGTTTGAGTGAAAAAAAAGGTTGCCTATCCCAAACATTTAGGCCACCCCCTCGAAAAACAGACATGCGATGGGTGGTCCAGGGTGCCCGGCCTTTAAGAAAGCCGCAGTGAGCAACAAATCACAGTGCAGGTAACGCAGCTGAACCTGAACCACTGTGATGCGGCTCAGCAACTGCTTTGTCAGGCGGTTTCTGAGTGGGAGACGGATATCGCCATCATTTCGGACCCATACCGAGTACCCGCCGGCAACGGCAACTGGGCCTCGGATGGGACCAGGAAAATGGCGGCGATATGGACGACGGGTAAATACCCCGTGCAGGAGTTGGTGTCTACTACCTATGAGGGCTTCGTGGTCGCCAAAGTAAACGGGGTCTTCTTCTGTAGCTGTTATGCGCCTCCGCGGTGGCCGATCGAGCGGTTCACGCAAATGCTGGACCGCTTAACGACCGTGCTAACAGGGCGAAGGCCGGTGGTAATAGCGGGTGACTTTAATGCCTGGGCTGTGGAATGGGGAAGCCGTTTCACGAACCAGCGGGGTCAGATCCTGCTAGAAACACTGGCCATCTTAGATGTCGACTTGGCTAACGTCGGTACCAAAAGTACCTATAGTCGAAACGGAGCGGAGTCAATTATTGACGTGACCTTTTGTAGTCCTGGCCTAACAAGTAGTTCGAACTGGAGAGTAGATGATGGCTACACTCACAGCGACCACCTGGCCGTTCGCTACAGTATCGACTACAACAACAGCAGACAGCGGATAGAAGAAGAGGCGGCTAGGCCAAGGCCAAGCCCTCGTAGGTGGAAGACATCATACTTCGACGAAGAGGTATTTAGGGAAGCGCTCCGCCGTGAGCGAAACTTACTCGGTTTAGACGGCGAAGAGCTGGTAGCGGTGCTCTCACGTGCGTGTGATGCGACCATGCATAGGAGAGTCCACCCTAGAAATGGGAGGCCACCGGCTTACTGGTGGACCGACGCGATTGCGGACCTGCGCCGCGCCTGCCTACGGGCTAGGCGGCGGATGCAGCGAGCACGATCAGAGGAAGAGCGAAACGAACGGCGGGTGGTGTTCGCCGCTGCAAAAGCCGCGCTCAAGACCGAGATAAGAGCAAGCAAAAAGGCCTGCTTTGAGGGTCTCTGTCAGAGTGCCAATACGAACCCGTGGGGTGATGCCTACAGGATCGTTATGGCCAAGACGAGAGGTGTGATGGCTCCTACAGAGCAATCTCCAGAGATGTTGGAGGGGATCATTGGAGGACTTTTTCCGCGTCATGATCCTAGTCCTTGGCCTCCTTTCGTAGGACAGCCGGGGACTGGGGCTGGCGATGAGGAAATGGTCACCGATGTGGAACTTGCGGGGATAGCTAAGTCCCTTAGCGTAGGTAAGGCCCCAGGTCCGGACGGAGTTCCGAACCTGGCCTTAAAAGTAGCTATTGCAGAAGCTCCCGAGATGTTCAGGTCTGCTATGCAGAAATGCCTGGACGAGGGAGTTTTCCCAGAAGCTTGGAAGAGGCAGAGCCTGGTACTATTGCCAAAGGCGGGGAAACCACCCGGAGACCCGTCGGCATATAGACCAATATGCTTGATTGACACGGCGGGGAAGGTGCTCGAAAAGATCATCCTCAATAGAATGTTGAAGTTCACTGAGGGCGTAAATGGTCTCTCGAGCAACCAGTATGGCTTCCGGAAGGGGAGGTCCACCGTAGACGCTATCTTGTCGGTTACAAAAACCGCCGAGAAAGCACTCGAGCCTAAAAGGAGGGGAATTCGCTTTTGCGGGGTAGTGACTCTGGATGTAAGGAATGCATTTAATAGCGCCAGTTGGGCTGCTATTGCTGATGCGCTCTTGCGTCTGGGGATACCGGAGTACTTGTACAAGATTCTCGGAAGCTACTTCCAGAATCGCGTACTAGTATACGACACGGAGGTGGGTCGGAAGTGCTTTCACATAACCTCAGGAGTCCCGCAAGGTTCCATCCTGGGTCCGGTGTTATGGAATGTCATGTACGACGAGGTGTTGAGGTTAGAGTACCCAGTGGGAGTGGTGATTGTCGGATTTGCCGACGATATTACGCTCGAAGTCTACGGTGAAACGATCGAGGAGGTGAAGTTGACTACCGACCACTCGATCAAGGTTGTGGAGGCGTGGATGCGGTCCAGAAAACTGGAGCTGGCTCACCACTAGACAGAGGTGACGGTTGTTAACAACATGCAGTCGGCGCAGCAGACGGAGATCAGTGTAGGAGAGTGCACTATCCTGTCGAAGCGCTCTGTCAAGCACTTGGACGTGATGATCGACGACAAGCTTACCTTCGGTAGCCACGTCGATTATGCCTGTAAAAGAGCCTCCACAGCTATTGCGGCACTGTCCCGGATGATGTCCAATAGCTCAGCGGTGTACGCCAGTAAGCGCAAGCTTCTGGCTAGTGTTGCTACGTCCATACTTAGGTATGGCGGCCCGGCGTGGGGTACCGCGCTAAGTACTGAATGCTACCGACGGAAGCTGGAAAGTACTTACAGGCTTATGTGTCTGAGGGTTGCAAGCGCGTACCGTACCGTGTCACACGACGCTCTCTGTGTCATTACTGGTATGGTGCCCATCAGCATTCTTATCAGTGAGGATATGGAGTGCTTCGAAATGCGCGGCACAAGAGGCATACGCAAGACTGTCAGGATGGCCTCTATGGTCAAATGGCAGCGCGCGTGGGACAGTTCCACCAAAGGAAGGTGGACCCATAGGTTGATACCGAGGGTAGATAGTTGGATTAATAGGCGCCATGGGGAAGTTTCATTCCACCTGACACAGGTCCTTACAGGTCATGGTTGCTTCCGACAGTATCTACACCGTTTCGGGCATGCGGATTCTCCCGAATGCCCAGTGTGCAATGGTTTAGAGGAAACGGCGGAACACGTTTTGTTCGTGTGCCCGCGTTTTCGCACAATGCGTGACCGCATGCTTGCCACATGCGGGGAGGACACAACTCCGGACAACTTGGTCCAGAGAATGTGTAGGGATGAGATTAGCTGGAATGCCGTTTCAACGGCTATCACCCATATCGTCTGGGAGCTACAAAGGAGGTGGCGCGTGGACTCGGAGAATGTCTAGTCCAGATGCAGTACAAGAGGTGGTCCAGGGGTTCGAAGTCGGCTTCGTAGGTCATACCGGTGCCCTGCGGTCGAGATCGACCCTTACAGCGATTAAGTGGCCGCGGAGAGGAAGTCCCGGTAGCGGTGCTGTCGTGGCGTCAGTCTACTGGGTTGGATCTAAGCCCGCGGTTGGAAAGGGGTCCCCGGCAAGGGTCGGGGTAGGTGAGACCCTGCTGTCTGCAACCTACGGATGCAGCTGATAAGGCCTGAAGGGTAGTGATACCCTTGCCTTCAGCAGGTCAGATCGGGTTGCATGTGGGCATCAGTTCTTGATGTCCGCTCAGCAGTAGGGCGCGGGCGGGGTTGACCCTGCCCGCCTTCCGAGGACAAAGGGAGTGGCGAGGACCACTCGGGAAACTGGCTAAGCGCCAGCATGCTATCGTGATGGACTCTCCAGTGCGAGTCATCGATGTTCGTTGCTGCTAGGCTACGGCAGCTAACCTTGAGGGTGCGATATGCACTAGCCCCTCTCTGAAGCAATACCTTCTTGGTGGTTCCGGAGAGACGTAGGGTTTGGCGACCATAGGAATGTGTTTTAGTGGGTCGAGGAGAGAGTAGTCCTGGCTTCTACCGGCATTGTAGAAGACAGCCTCATCCCCACACTACCCTAACCTTCCTGTTAGGGTGTCTGATGAGCAGATTTATCCCCCTATGGTTTAGAAGGAAAAAAAAAAAGGCCACCCCCTGTAAATATGTTTTTGTTATTTTATGGAACATTTGTGATAGATTTGGCTAGTAGGGTCTGGGACCATTAGGGCAGGAGCACCTATTTTGGGCACTTGCTGTTATAACTCAGTCAATTCAAACCGATTGACTTGAAACTCGATTTTTGAACATGACTAGATTCTGTGCGTATCTGATTGTGTCTCAAAAATCAAGTCAATCGGTTCAAAATTGACTGAGTTATAGCAGCAAGTGCCCAAAATAGGTGCACTTGCCCAAATGGTCCCAGACCCTATCTACAAGTTTTATTTTTTTTTCCAAGAATTATTCGTATTTGAAATCTCTTTGGCTTCTTTGGATGTAGAGTATCTTCTTGCCTACACAGGATATCTGCATGCAAAATGGTGTGTTGGCAGTTAATAACTGTGCAATTAATTGCACGTAAGCTGAGAAGCTATGCCACAATAGTTCAACTTATTGGACGCAGTGGCCTAATTTCCCCGACAGGGGAGGAAAAAAAAGCTGAGAAGCAGAAGTTGCCCCAGTTAAAATGTACCAATGTGTATTTGCGCCAAAAATCATAACTTGACGACTTCATTGGCCCTTTTAAGAATTGCCTTTTTCCTAAGTTATCAATTTCCCTATATATCCTTCAACTCTCCAGCAGTTCGAATACTTTAAGATATTATTTTTGTTGTGTTTGTTTAATTTTTAATAGGATCAGTATCAGTTGCTACAGTATTTCACTATAACACGAAGAAACTACATGGGTTGCACCTCAGGTAATCGCATCAGTTTGTCGAAGCCTTTACTCTCGTTTCTCATGTGAATAGGACAGATCGGTGAAGTACTAGATTTGTAGTAATGAGCTAAATGTTAGTATGGCTAGAAGGTCAATTCTCCGTTTCTGCAGTGAAATGGTACTAAAAGCGTGGGTATTATGATTCCTTGCCTAAGTTGATGCTGTTTGAGCGAAGCTTTAGGCAACAGTGTTGTTGTTTTCTTCATTTCTTGCAACATAAACAACATTGTTATCCAAAGTTTTGCTCAAACAGCATCAAATTAGGCAAGAAATCATAATACCCACGCTTTTTGTAACATTTAACTGCAGAAACAGAGAACTGACCTTCTCACCATACAAAAATTCAGCTCATTACTACAAATCTAGTACTACACCGAACGTGCCCCATTATGTAAGAAGTTTTTACTTTCATCATTCCTTATCAAAACGTGCGAATGCAAGTGTTCGCACACGAGCAAATGCTTACAGATATCTTCGCAGCTTCCGTTGTGGTCCAAAGCTTTACGAGGGGATGCTTTGCGAATCACCACCCTCTCTAGAATCACACGGTTGGCTATAGATAACAGAGCGAAGGAACTTTTCTCTTCGGAGAGAAGGGAGCATATGCTTCCCGAGAGCGAAAGCTACTAATGTTGAGTATGATATGAGCTTGATTTAAGGATATCAAATGAAAGCTTCTTGGCCCATATGTGTGGTGAAAGTTCCTTTCAGAACTTTAACGAAAATGGATAATCGGTATGTTCGAATCCTGGTTTTCTCTTAGAAAAATCGAGTATCCTGAGCTTAGAACTTTATCATTAAACCACTATAAATTCACTTGTTAAAAGGGTATGCTAAATAAAAGTGCTGTGCATTTATCCAGATCTATGCAGTTTGTGCCATAAAGCTTAATATATTCGCACATAAGGAAACTATCATTTTGTCGTTAAACTTTGCTCCAGTGAACTCAGCTTTATTTTTTTGCACTTTGACTTAGAATAGTATACAAAAATGCATGTCAATTGATATGAATTCGGTTTAGATATAGGGGAAAGTGCCCATAATTATGTAAAATAGGTCCTCATGACGAAAGGGTTCCACACCTCAGTTTTATCAAAATACCTATATGGGAAACCTCTTCTAAAAAATATTTATTTCTCTTTCCAATTCCAGGGCACAGCATGGCCTCAGAAGTATCATTCATCGAGAGGACATGCCCGCGCCATTCTAGCACAGAACAAGACCTTCTCGCACGAGGCACTAGCGAATGCAACGACTCGGCATACGATAGCAGAACCCTCTGTGCAGTACCGGCGACCGCCCTCGCCAAAACCTTCGAAAGCGACCGCTACAGCTGCATTCCCACGTCGAATTTCGTCAAACAGCGAACACAATGGCAGCATCGGTGCGGCCGGTGTGGACCTTCCCGATGGCCCAGTGGACGACCGGATCTCAGACGCTCGACTTGCCCAGTCCACCTGCGTCGACTCGGACGCAGCCAGCACCGGCGAAGTGTACCCGGTAGCGGCTCTGCTACCGTCCGATCTGTGGTGGCTGTTACTCGCAAAGGCAATCTTTTCTACTCTAAACATCCCTGGTCAGCACTGTTGGTCAAGACCTCCATCGGAAGGCTGGCGACTCGACACTGCCGGCGACCAGGAAGGCATAAAAGCGCTTCAGCGCCGAAGTTATGCAGCAGCCAAGATAACAACAACAACAACAACCATGAATGCTTCCAATCAAGTAACACTAAACAGATTCATACGTTTAACGGTAACACTTTTGATAACACGAACTCTATTGTTAAGAAGACTAGTGCTTGCCACCGCCGCCATAGTGGCCCTGCTGTCCGACCGGAACCCGACGAACAAGAAGAAACAACCGAACGCTGCCATAGTAATCATCAGTTCAGTACCGCGACGAAGACGAAGTCGCTGCCGTTTGCGATCGAGCTGGCCACGGCCGTACGACTACTCCAACTGCTGCTGGTCATCCTCGTGTCGTCATCCACGTCCGTGCTCAGCGGCAATGGCAACGGCAACGGCAACGACAGCAGTAGCAATCATTTCTCACTCAGTGCCACGTCGGCAACATTGCGACGACCTAAACGAAGCCGAGAGCTACGGCCTCCAGAAGTGGCTGGTGGTCAACAACAGTCAAAACAGTCAGGTAGCAGTAGCAGTTATGAAGATAGTTGCAACGAAGACGGCTCCGGAGAGGAACGGCTGCTCCGACGAGGAAGTTGTCGACGAAGATCCGAACGTTCAATGCGGCCGCACGGTACAAACTGTACGGCGATCACAACCGGCGGTGTTCAGAAAGTGGTTCGACTGTTCCTGCCAGCACTGCTCATTGTTAACATGTTCACGTTTCTCCATGGAGGTAAGTGATATTTTGAATGCTATTGAGCTGAACAAATTACATACTCACACAGAACAAAAAAAAACACAAAAAAAAAACGAAAAACAAATCTTTCCCCTGAAGGAGACACCATCCAAAGTGTCGAAACGTCGGGTAAGATAACAAATCGATTTGATTTATCAAGACTGCGTAGCCGTCAAATCCGAGTTGTTTAGTTGTGAGTATTGTTGGTACCTGCTACAGGATCCAGGCACTGTACCCATGCCTGATTCTCCTTATAGGTTCACCAATAGTAGGCTGGGTGTACCAGTTATCACCATGTGGTTCCCTATTTGGTCATAGTGGTGATTTGCGATAATTCCAAATTTTGCATCATTTCAAGAGTTTTAATGACAAGATACATTGAATTCTTGCTAATAAAACTTTCATGAGAGGTCTATACTTGAAACTTCCTAAATTTTCACTAATGGCCATGGCTGGTACACTTACCCTATTAATCATTCCACTTCCTACTAAATGTGTTCACTGAGGACTTCTAACTTTTAATACTCCGAAGTAATCAATTTTCTTTCATGATTCCGTTTTTTCCCGCTTCTCCCATTTTGAAAATGTCTGAAAAGTTTTGTTGATTACTGGTTCAAGGGGTTTCAGGGGGTTCCACGGAAGTCCCTTATGGATTCAGTAGTGTTTCTGAGAGTCTCACGAGGTATCAGGAGATTTCAGGGCATTTTAAGGGGGTCCCAGGGAGTCTCAGGGGCGTTGAAGGCTCTAAGAGGGCTCAAGGGGATCTCGGGGGAGCTTCAGGGGCGTTCTAGAGAATGTTAGGGGTCTCCGGGGGTTTCAGGGGTACTTGGATGTCTGAGGTGCATTTTATGAAGTTACAGGGCATTCCATGGGTGCTGTAGTGGGTCTTAAAGGTGCTTCAGGGGGTCTCAGGGTTTAGGGAATACTTCGTGGTCACAATAGCGATTCATGGGGTTCTCTGCGGTGCTCATGGAGTCTCAGGGGGTTTCAGGGGGGTTCCAGAGGGTCCATGGGACGCTTCATATTATTGGAACGCTCCTGAAATCCTAGTAATTTCTTCGAAATACCCCGTGAACACCCATAAACTTCTAAAACCCCTCCAGAAAAAAAAAACCTTGAAAGCCCTGAACGCCCCTGGTATGCCTTGAAACGCTCCTAAACGTCAAAAATCCCATTGAAATGCCCTTAAATTCAACATAACCCATTTGAATTGCCCTTGCAATATCCTGTAAAGGTTCCTGAAACCCCTCCTCCTTCAAGCTCTCGGAAGGCCCTTTAAATGTTCCTGAAGCCCCCTGAATCTCTCTGGAGTGCCTCTGAAAGCTCCTGAACTTCCCTGAAACAACCCTCTGAAACGCCCCTGAAGCCACTTGGGGATCCCTTTTTGGACTCTTTGGGAACTGTGGGAATCCCATTGGCCGCAAAACTTGTTCTAGTGAAATCATTTGCCTCATTGATGCTCTGACTTAATTTATGTACAAAAATCCCTATTTTTAATTATAAATTTCGTGACGCATCCCATCCCCAACCAGGTGGAACTCCTGTAGAAATCTCTGTGTATTTCTTAAGAAATTCCGTGTTGGAACCACTGAGAGATATCATGATGGAATTTATGGCGGAATCCCTGACGATGTTGCGACAACACATTGTTTTGGATTATTCCAGTGAATTCCTGGAAAAAATTCTGGAAGTTTTCTGCTACTTAAACTGAATGAAAGAGCTGTGTTATTTTAGCAAAATAACTGAATAATGAAATCGATTATTTTCAAGTTATTACCATAACATATTGTGTTATAAACTTGTCTGTCATAAGCGGCAAAATAACAAATTCCATAACAAAAAAATGTTCCTGGAAAACCATTTTAATAACTTGTTTTGTTAGTTTCAATAACAACTTAGTAACAGTGAATTCGGAAAATATTTCCATAACCAATTTTGATATTAATATGTTATTGATAGTAATCGGAGAGCAGAATTTGCTGTGATATCAAACTCGTTACTAAATAAGTTATTATACTTATGCCGATGCCAATTTTATTCTTTTATGTCCGAGACCTCTCATCAGGTACGAGGGGGGGGGGGACAAAAATAAATAAGGAACAAACAAAAAAAAACTATTAAAAATTTAAAAATTATAAACATATCGAAATAGTTATTTATGTAACGAGTTGCGAAAAGTTGATTTTTTCAGCACGTATTTGAAAAAGTTTGATCGTCGATAGCAATTTGTGACTTTTGTAGCAACTGAAGATTTTTTAGAATGCTCAACAGTTTTGCAGAAATTTTTTGCGATATTGGAAATATTGTACAGATTATTACAACTTTTCTGGAAATTTTGTTTTAATTCCTCCGATTTTCCCTGGATTCTAGAATTATGTCGAATATTCCTCTTAAATTCTACAAGGATTCCGCCAAAATTTTGCTATTATTTCTCTTGAACTTCCTCTGATGATTCTTACTGGACTTTCACTAGAAATCTTTGCAATATTTTTTTTATAAAATTCCTCTATTTATTTCTCTAAGAATTCCGTCAAAAACTCCCTTTGTGTTTGTCAAGTGACTTTGTCATAAAATTCTTCCAGTAATTCGTCGACAGATTTGATCATAAACTTTTTCATACATTACTTCAAAAATATTCCAGAAGTTTCTCCGAGAGTTCTTCGACGGAAACTTTAATGCATTTTCAAAGACTTTCCTCCAGAATCCTGCATATAATCTTTTCAAGAATTTCTTCAGAATTTCCTGTGATCATTAGTCCTGAAGTTCATCTTAAAATTTCTCTGAAAATTTCTTTGAGGATTTCATCAGGAGTTTTTCCGAATGTTTCTCCAGGTGTTTTTCAAAAGATTTTGCCAAGAATTCTAAACATTGCTTAGAAGAATTACCTTAGGAATTTCTAAGAAAATTGCGCCAGGAGTTCTCTTGAAGACTTCTCCAGGGATTTATCGAAAGGTTCCTCCAGAACTTCCAAGTGCTTATCCGAAAATTATTTAAGGAATTCTTAAAAGGAGTCGTTGAGAAATTCCCTTCTAACCTGAATACAAAAATGGAACAACACAAAGGGACAGGTCATAATCGTCGAATTGTTGCTGTGATTTCAAAATTTGTTACTGTTGTATTATTGCTGATAAGTTGATCAATAGTACAACAAAACATGTTATTTAAATGTAATTTAGGTAATATATATCAATAGCTTGATTATAACACAATGAAATTGACCAACAAAATTTGTTATGGAAAAGCTACGCCTTGATAATTTAATAATAACAAAACAAGATATAAAAACAGGTTATGTGATTTCGTAGTTATTAACTTGGTATTCTCCTCTGCTCGGGTAGAGTAAGTTCTGAAAAAAATCTTGGATTTATTTCTGAAAGCGTTCCTGAAGTGATTGATAGTCTACCTCTCGCTGTTCTGACGTTTCGTTGTATCGCTGTGATAGTGCAGTTACTACAAGGTTGCCAGCGGTACCTCAACACTGCTTCTCGAGGAGCAGGTACACTACATGTATTACAATAAAGTTGTGTTGCACAGATCAGTAGTTCTCAAGCATAGGTGACGGGCCATGTTAATTTCTCAAAATCCGAGAAAAGAGTCCCCAAAGATCACATCTTGCAAAGAAGTGTTACAAAGCGCAGTGATTCCCTAGCATAGGTCACGGACTATTTAGCGTATAGTAAACTAGTATGGATCTATTCATAGACCACTTAGACCAAATTTTGGCCATTTAGAAGCCCCTCGTTCTCCTTAAGCGCCCATTAGGCCTTATGAGATCTCTCTCAAACCCCTCAAGCCCCTGAAACGCCCCAAGATCCCCTGAGACCCCTAAAACTTCTTAAAATGACCCTGCGGTCCCCTGAAACACTCCCAAGATCTCCCGGAACTTCGCTTGGAACCCCCTGAGAAACTTGCGTGGTTCGTGACCATAAATTGAAACCACTGATATTTGCAACACATCTATACTGCAGATACTCCTTCTTGAGACGATCAATCCAAAACATCATTTTCACTTCTTCCTAGCACTTTTTGTACGTGCAAAATTCTTGAAGCCCTTGAACAAAGATTGGAGACTTCTGAGTTTTGCAACACAACTATATTGTAATCAGAGCTCCGTGGGCCGTGAATCGATAAAAATAAGATGAACAATCCGAAAAACATTTGCACTACTCTCTGGCACTTCCGGTGCTTCAGTAGCTCCCGTGGCCTGTGGCGTCATATTGAGAACCACTGGATAATATTCAAGTAAGTTGATCCAAAGGCGTAGAATCCGAAAAAAAAAATCGTTTTGCTGTCACATTTGTGGTTCTCAAGATTTTCATATGACCCGTGACAAACCAGTGTTTTTTTTTTCAACATAGAGATACTGATCCTTGAGATGATCTGTCCGAAAAAAACATTTGAATTTCTTCCTAGCAATTTTGGTTCTTGAGAAATTCTTCTGAACAGTGACCCCAAATTGGGAACTACTGATTTTTGCTTCACAACTACTTGTTCTCCCTGAAGTCCCTGAATCCACAAAACCCTTTTTACTCCATCCTTACACCTTCGATTCTTGAGAAATTTGCTTGGCCCAGTACCGTAGGTTGGGAACCTCTGAACTAAGCAAAACTGCTAAATTATTGATTTACTAAATAACTGAGAACATTTTTACAGGCTAAAAAAATATATGCAATTTCGATCTTTCCATACTAATCCTAAAATTGAAAAAACGCTCCCATGATTCACGCACTAATTCCCAAATAGCGCTCCCTCCAAGTTACATTCCCCCAGTTTACGCTCCCCCTGTTTTGAGCGTAAATTGGGATATTTCTTAAGGAAATTCAGGAGGAATTTTGTGAAGAAATTCCGCAGAAATTCAAGGAAGGATTTCTGAAGTAATCCTTGCACATTTTTCCTAAAGAAACCCTCAAGATTTTTTTTAACGAATGCTAAGAAAATTTTCAAAATTAATTCATGCAAACCATGGAAGATTTTCTGAATGAGCCTTTGAAACATCTATTGGAATGTCTCATAGAATTTCTGAAGAAATCTCTTACAGAATCTTAGGGGAATTTCTTGATGAAATCTTGGAGAAATTTCGCAAAGAATTTCCGAAGAACACAAAAAAATCATTAAGGAGTATTGTCGCAAGTGTACCACCCTATCAAAATAGCGCTATACGTCCAAAATGTAGATGTCTCTAGAGTAAGATCCATCCATGTATCAATGTGGCAAAATAAAGTTCAGAAGTTTCCATACCTTCGCCATGGTCGAAAGGTCGTTTTATCACAAACCTTTTTTTTTTATCTCACAACGTACGAAAAATGATTTATCCCTTATGCGATCAAGGAGTTTTTTAAGATATTTTTTACGCAATTCGTGGAAGACATTATGAAAGAATCTCTCGATAAATTTCAAATGCCACTCCAAGGAAAATTTCTGTATAAATCCCTGAACACTTTCTTGGAGAAAACCTGGTGTAATTTATTAAGGAATCCCCTGGAGATTTTCCAATGCAATACTAAGCCAAAATCTTAAGGGATTGAAAGACTAATGTCTGGAAAGTCTTCGGATTCCTTCAGGAATTCTTTCAGAAACTCCTCCAGGAAATGTTTAAAGATTCCCCAGCCTTCCGAGATTCCTCCAGGGGTTTCTTCAGAAACTGCTACAGGGATTCCTCCAAGAGTTTCTCTACGTACTCTTTTTAGGATTCCTTTAGGATTTCCTCAAGAATTACTGCAATTTCTACAATACTTCCTAATGGGATTTCTTTAGAAACTTCTGGGATTCCCTCAAAAATTTATCGTTGGAGTTCTTCCTGGACTTGCTTTAAGAATTTCTCAAATAATTCCTCTAGAAATTTCTTCAGAAATCGTTCCAAGATTCTTCTGTGAATTCCTTCAGAGATTCATCTAAAAAAAATTATAGGGATTCGTTCTGGAAAAAAATCTCTACAGATTCCTATAGGAATTCCTCGAGAGATTCCTCCAGGTATTCCTCAAGAGATACCTCAAGAAATCCCTCAAAAGATTTCACCAGGCATTCCTCAAGGAATTCCTCCAGGGATTCTTCCAGGAAGTTCTGCAGTTCGCAGTGATTCTTCAAGAAATTCCTTCAGAGATTCCTCCAGAAATTCCTTCAAAAATTCCTCCAGGGATTTCTCCACCCAAGTAACGTTTTCTAGTTAAATAGAACAGAAAATGTTCTTAGAACCATAATAAAACCAAAATAAAGGCTATTAGGCTTAATAGCGGTTTTAAAAACTGCTATAAGACTAATAGACCATCAAAATATTACTTGGGCAAGGATTCCTCCAAGGATTTCGCATGGAATTTGCAGGGATTCCTTTAGATATCACCCAAGAATTCCTCTAAAAATTTCTCCAGAGATACCTCAAGGAATTTCTCTACAGATTTCACCAGGGATTCCTCCAGGAACTCCTTCAGGAATTCCTCCAGGAAGTCTAACTGAAAGTTCTCCGGTGATTCTTCAAGAAAATCCTCCAGAAATACCTCCAGAAATTTCTCTAGGAATTTCTTCAGAGATTCCTCCAGGATTTCCTCTTGAGATTTCTCAAGGGATTTTTCTAGAGATTCCACAAGAAATTCTTACAGGCATTTCTCTAGGAATTTCTCCAGGGGCTCCTGCAAGCATTCCTTCGGGAGTTCTTCTAGGGAGTCCTCTAGGGATTACTCTAGAAATTCCTCCAGGAATTCGTTAAGAAATACCTCCAGGCATTTCTTCAGAGATTTTTATTGGGATCAGGCATTCCTCCAGAATTTCAATCAGGAATTTCTCCAGAAATCCACCAGGAATTATCCTAGGAATTCCTGCGGAAATTCCTCCAGAGATTCCTCCAGAAATTCCTTCAGCAGTTCCTGCAGAAATAACTACGGCAATTTCTCCATGATTTTTTCCAGGAAAACCTCCTCCCGGAGCTTATACAGGTATTATTTCAAGAATTCCTCCAGAGATTCTTTGTAAAATGCTCCCAAGAATTGCTACCGGAATTTATACAAGAATTAATCCAGGTATTCCTAGAGGCATTCCTCCAGGTATTTCCCCAGGGAATTCCCAAAAGAATACCTCCACAATACCCAAGAATACCAGAATACCCAAGAATTTTCCCAGGAGTTTATCCAGGAATTCCTCCAGAAATTACTTTGGAAATGCCTACAGCAATTCTTCCACGAATCTCCCCAGGAAATTTGCAAGAATTTCTTTAGTTTTTCCTCCAGATTTTTCTTCTAGGGATTCCTCCGGCATTTCTTCCAGGGTTTCCTCCAGGAATTTATCCAGGAATTTCTGTCCAAGGGATTCCTCCAGACAGAGATTCCTTCAGGAATTATTTCACGGATTGCTCCAGAAATTCCACCAGGAATTCTTCCAGAAAATAACCAAGAACTCCTTCAGGGATTCCTCTAAAGATTCTTCCAGAGATTCCTCCAGGAATTCCTACGATGATTCCTCCATTAATTCATCCAGATATTCCTACAAAAATTCTTCCTGGTATTCCAACGGAAATCCTCTGGGAGTTTCTCCATAAAATTCACTAGGAATTTCTTCAGAATTTTTTTCAGGGATTCATCGCTCAATTCCTCTAGAGATTTCTTCAGGGATTTTCCCAACAATTCCCCAGGGATTCTTCTAAGAATTTCTCTAAGGATTCCTCCCGGAATTTCTCAAGAGGTTTCTCCTGAAATTTCTCCAGGGATTCCTTTCAGAACTCCTCCAGGGAATCCTCCTAGAATTCATCAAGGGATTCCTTAAGGATTTCTTCCAGAGTTTGCACCGGGAATTTATCCAGAAGTTTCTGCAGTGAGTCTTCGAGGGATTTCTCCTGGAATTCCTCCAGAGATTCTTTCAGAGCTTCATCCAGGTATTTCTGCAGAAAATCCTCCACGGATACTCTAGGCATTCGTCCAGGAATTTCTCCAGGGATTCCACCAGGTGTTTCTCCGGAGATTATGCCAGGAATATGTCCAGAAGTTCCTCCAGAATTTCCCCCAGACATTCCCTTAGGAATTGCTTCAGGGATTTTTCCAGGAATTCCTCCAGGGATTTCTCCAGGAATTCCTCTTGAAATTTCTCCAGGAATTTGACCAAAAGTTCTCCCAATTCATCCCGGAATTCTTCTAAAGATTTTTTCATGATACTTCTCTGGAGGAATTATTCCTGTAAGTAAGATTTGCTAACCAAATGCGTGAAGGAATTTCTGAGGAAATCCATGGAAGGTTTCCTGAAGTATTCTTGAGAAGAAATTCCTGGAGGTATTTACAAAGCAATTTATCAAACAATTTCCAAATGGATCTTTGGATATTTTTTAAAGAATCGGAGCATAATTTCTCGAAGCAATCCTAGGAAGAAACTCTGAACCAACATTCGATAGATTTACCGGAAATAAAGACAAAATAGAAGAATTTCCAAAGTTATCTCTCAAGTATTATTTAGAGGAATCGCTGAAGAATTTTTTGAATAAATATTATGAGGAAACCCCAGACAACTTTTAAATGGATCTCTGGAGGACGTTTTGAAGAAATTCATGAAAGAACTGGAAGTTTTTCTAGACGAATTCTTAGCAAAAATCCTGGAAGTTTGCTAAGCGAAATTCCTAAAAGAATCTCTGGAGAAATTTGTGAAGAAATTTTTGATAGACTTACTGACAAACCCCTAAAGAGTTTCTGGAAGAATCTCTGACAGATTTTTTACAGGAATATCTGGAGTATTTTTTTTAGGAATTTCCGAAGGAATTTTAGAAAGATTCCCGCTGCCGGAGATTTTTTTTTTTGCTTAGCAGTTAAAAAGATCCGTAAAGAATTATTTTTTTTTTTTCTTTTTCAATAAAATCGGTTTTTTTATATTTGAAGCTACATTCATGACACCACTGATGCTTTAATCCTTAACATCAGTGATGTCATGAATGTAGCTTCCAATTACTCATGGAGTAACCAACTTTTCATATATAAAAAAATCTCAATTTTCTTGAAAATCGGGTTCGATTCTCGATCGGTTTACTCAAAAGTAGGGTAGTGAACCACTTGGGCAGCGGCCGGTGTTTTGGGCACTCTTTGCTATAACTCTGTCAATTCCAATCTAATTGACTTGAAATTTTGTATACGGTATTACAAGTTTTATGTTTGTGATAAATGTGCTATTTTAACTTGTGAATGTTCCCCTAGCAATAATGCACATTTATAGGGCTCTGGCAGAATAGAGGCCCGCAATCCTATTTCGATTGCATACATTCAGGCCATTTCGGGTCGTGATTAAGTGCTAGAGATGTAAACTTTCCCTGGCACAGACTTCAAGTTATAGAACTCAGTGATGAAACCCGAATCGGGATGCCCCCTTAGGATAAGAAATTCCTAGACAAAAACTCAAGCTATGAAAGCAACTAATGCTGCGAACGAAAGGCAACCTGCCAGACAAAATACGATTACAGGATTGACTGATGGCCCAACAACATTAGGAAACCTCGTCATCCTGTCATCGGAAATTGTTATCCACTATGGTAACAGGGCAAAATATATGTTCTCTGTTGTATTTGTTCAAGTGTGTTGTCCTGATTTATTACGCATTTGTAAAGCTCCGCTACAAGATATTATACAGGGGATAGACAAAATGATCGGGACAGGTCAAATTTCCACTTCTCAAAAAATGTTCAACTAGCTGTAACTTTTCGAAAAGTGCATCAAATATTCTCAGGTTTTTACTGTAAGTTAATCAACTAGTTGTGTATCAGTGGTCCAAATTTGGAAAACATCGGACCATTTTCCACGAAGTTATAAAGATTCTTGAAAAAGGTAAAATTATCCGATAGCCAACTTTGAGTTGTTATATCTCCGGATTCAATGAACCGAATGCAATGAAATTTTGACCATTTATGACTTATACAATGAGCTATGAAAAACCATTGAGTTAATTTTATATTCTTAACACGGAAGAAAACTATAACGATTAGATTATTTTTCTAATAAATCACCAAATTATCCTAAACATCAACATCGTTTCAAAATTCAAGATGCAAATTATAGTTCATTTCATTTCCCTCCAATTGACTAATAGGGTATCGCGCTACTTGGGCGGTGGTTTTCTTCGTCTGTTATTTTCGTCTGTTTTCCACTGTAACTCGGTCAATTTTGAACCGATTGACTTGAAATTTTGTACACGGGTAGATACTATACCTATCTCACCGCATTCCAAGAATTGTGTCAATTGGTTCAAGATTGACTGAGTTATAGTGGAAAACAGACGAATATAGAAGCCACCGCCCAAGTAGCGCGATTCCCTATATAAATGTGTTTTGAAGGAAAGTAACAACATAGCTGTCAATAAATTGAAAAAGTAATGGAATGCATATTAAAAACAGACCAATTTACTAAAAAAAACCGTGAAAAAATAAAATCGCTATAACTTTTGCTCTTGTTAAAAATTTCATGTTAAGTCAAATGTTGTCCAGAGTTCATTATTTAAGTCATGAATTGTCAAAATTTCATTGCGATAGACTCATTGAATCCGGAGATTTAACAGCTCAAAGTTGGCTATCGGACAATTTTACCTTTTTCAAGAATCTTTATAACTTCGTGGAGAATGGCCCGATCTGCTCCAAATTTGAACCACTGATATACAACTAGTTGATGAACTTACAGTCAAAATTTGAGAATATTTGATGCAATTTTAGAAAAATTACAGCTAGTTGAACATTTTTTGAGAAGTAAAAATTTTGCCTGTCCCGATCATTTTGTCTATCCCCTGTATTTTTATATGCATTTGTAATGTTTCATTATATTTTTCGTAATAACGGCTAGATACTATACGTTTCTCATCGCGTTCCAAAAATTGTGTCAATAGGTTCAAAATTGGCTGAGTTATAGCAGAAAAGTGCCAAAATAAACAGGATATAACAATGTTAACCGGGTACCCAGCGTCAATTTAAAAAGCATAGTGTAGAAAAAAGCAAAAAGTTTGTCGGACACATAACGGTTAAAATGTTTAAGTTGGTTCAAACATTATGAATTGATTCTTCTCTGCCGTACCAAATAGATTTCAATTCTCAAATTCGTTCAAATATAAATCATTACCGACCAAAATAGCACTTTTAAGCTGTACCGAGTGTGTATGTTTTAACGGCGTTATAGCAGCCCTTTGCCTGGCACGTGCCGAGTGAAGTCGTAAAATTTTGAACTTTAAATTCTGCTTAAATACTGAATACATCAGAAAATAAAACAAAAGCCGGGCACCAGTAAGCATTTCTATGCTGCTGCCGCAGTAGTAAAAACGCCGGTGCTGGTGCTTTCCGACTGAAGCATTTTTCTCGGCCCTAGACAACCTGGACCCTATGGTAGGAAGCTGCCAGACTTGAAAAGAATGGAAAAAATGTAGAGAAATGGCGCCGACAGAGTAGAACGGCAAGAACGGCAGCCACTAAACAGCGCAGCACATTAAAATGTCAAATATTTGCCCAAAATGGGGGCCCTTCTCCGTCTTTAACCCGAGCGTTTCATGTGTGGCGTACACCTATCTAACCCAAGTTCTATGTAAATCAGTGGTGTTCAACCTGGAAACCTGCTCGTCACTTCTCTCGACTATCAATGTAACTGAACTCTCGTAGTTGAAGATGAAATTCAATTATTCTTCGTGATCTTTGAAAGTTGACGTACACTAGTGTATTGCGTTCTGGAATACATTGATGGTTGGAAACCCCTGTTCCTCAGCGAAGCATGTCGTGGAAAAGAACTGTTAGAATAGCCAGATCCTGTCGGAATAAATACTTTCGCGAGTTTCAAAACGACACCGTTTCCCGAAAAGCATTTCGTTGTTAAAGCTATGGAAATGTGTTTTCCATATGTTCCTATGTATACTTACATCTCACGATCACGTAGAGGTGAGTTCCCGTGGAAAGAATGTAAATAGCTCGAAAAAATTCCCCTGTTACCAAGTCGAAAACAAACTTCCAAATTCCAAAAATGCGACTATTCCTATACTTATCCCTAATAGGGAGCAAACCCAGAAGGTCCCACCGGGAAGGCAAACTCCTTTTAGGCAGCCGCACTTATTTATAGCCAAGCTTAGCTGTTCGGTACAGACACATAAATCAATCCCAACGGATAAAGCTTCTCCGAGTTACACACAAGTGGGAGCCCGCCTTCTTCTGTTTCGTTACGCAGGCAACGACGCACGCTATGTCTGAACCAGCAAATTATAAAAACTGAATGTACATCGGGTTTCTTTCCAACAAACATCAGTATTCATGCTATATTTTCATTTGCAGAAGGTTTTAAAATATTTCATTGGGGAAATTTTGATTCTTTTCATTTTTTAGCTGTTTTTCATACAAATTTACATAAAATTCTCATTTTCGGCTTATTTCTGTCCCATACAAAATGTATGGAAAAATTTTCACCGATAGAATATTTTAAAACCTTCTGCAAATGAAAATACAGCTTGAATGCTGATGTTTGGTGGAAAGAAACCCGATGTACATCCAATTTTTATAATCTGCTGGTTCAGACATAGCGTGCGACGACGACGGTTGAACAAAGTTCAACTGCGTGTCCAAAGCAGCAGTGAGATCTTCCTCCTTCATAGTAGAATACATGTGTTCCAGAAATTTGTTTCTGCCAAACAGCGCCCATACGTTTTTATTTCGGTGCCTCTGAATTCTCGGAATACAAATCATGGATGACAATTTCCCCGGAGTCACGAGAAAGACGACGAGCGAGAGGCTAATTTTTGCGGGTCGCTTTTACTACCTCGCCAGGATATTTTTAGGTTTCGGAGATTTTATGCTTGGCTCATGAACAGCCTCTGCTGGTTGTGTCATTCGCTCACTTCTAGTCATTTCAGTGAAAGGGCATTGACATCGATGTAAGAAACTGTGCAGTCGGACCACAGTGGCAAAAAGAGATGTGAAACGCGAATAAAAACATAAATTCTAATCCGACTTTAAACATGCTCCTCTTTCAGTCAGAGCGGGTCCCTTAACGAAAAAGTCAAGAAATGATATTGATATTGACCATGCATTGGAACCCAAATCCTAACTGCCTCAAACCAGTGAACAAAGACTAGGAATACTATATTACATTGTTTTTCTTGTTTTAAGATCTATCTCGGCCAGAACCAAACCGAGACCTATCATTTTAACAAGGTATGATATGTAATAATGACCAAAGTTTTTCCTTTAATAACTAAAACATGCTGTTCCATAGTTGGAAGCAGTTCAGACTAGGGTTTAGTTTGGCAGATCTTTCACCGCAACGCAACCCAAAAAGGTAATCTACCCACGCTACGGGCTCCGTTAAAGATCGAGTATCTTTTAATCCCTCAGTACGAGTCGCATGGCACCTTGGATTGGGATTACATGTTTGGTGGATTTTTAACCCCCGGAACATGTGGTCCGTAGAGCTACTCTAAGCCGGCAGCTATACGGGCAGTACCGTACATTAGATGGGCGCAAATGGGCTGCATGTAGAATGTGTCCTTGTGATCACCAGTGCTTTTGGAGTGAGGCCTCTGCACGTTTATTATGCTGAAGTTGTGGAATCGTCCCTTGACCCTTAGCCAGCACATTCTTCCATCACGATGAAAGCTCGCGTCTGTTGTCGCAGCCCTAGTAGACTAAACGTTTTTTACTGTGAATCCTGTCCAACACACCTCCTGCAGCGCTACGATGCCACGGTCCTTTAGTAGCTCGGCAAGTATGCGGGTGCTCCCAATGGAGTTGAGAGACCGTCGTCAGTTCCATGTATCATGAGTTACCAATCTTAAGTTCTATCTGTTTGCAGGGGTCGTTTCCGCTAATCTAGGTGATCTAGAAGAACTCACAGTTTGTGAGTTTGTCGGGAGTGGGATTCGATCCTAGGTCATCGGCGTTGATAGTCACGTGTTCTAACCATCACACCAGATCCGCTCCACGAGTTAATCATATGCTGTACATCACTAGACGCAGAAGAGCCACCGGAATACTCGATCAGAGATCAAAGCACGTTGGACCATTTCTTGGGATTTTACCATGAACCGAATAGGAATTTCACCGCATTGTTTGCTATTGAAAACAGTCCAGATCGGTCGAGGCGTTCCAAAGTTATGGCTTTTTTATTGATCTAGACCTGCACAGGTTAAACTGGCCATATATAAAGTTGAACCAAACCCCACCAAATTGCGCTGAATTTCGTAATCTTCAACATGGTTGACGAAATTCGAGCAAAATTCTACCAAGGAGTTCAGAAATCTACGTTGTTGGTCAAATGTTAAACATGACGGCCTTAAATCCAAGACAGCGTAAATAATTCAAAATAGCGGCTGCTTAATGCAGTTATTAGCCCTGCAATATATATATATATATATATATATATATATATATATATATATATATATATTTGGTATGGAGAAGATGTTGGTAGTTCAAAAGTGATGACCATAAAACCTATGATGCCAGCTAACAATTCAATATGGCTACCCAAAATCTAAAATATAGGTTACTGTGGTAGTTTAGCAGATAGATAAGTAGGCCGAGCTCTTGGAATTATCATTATTAGCCGAGACGTCAACTGGATAAGTACCACATTGGCGACGAACGAACCCCCGTTTGCTTTGAATGAGTAGCTGAGCCATCGAAACGGTTATCAGGGCGCTTGGCAAAACGACTCAGCAATTTTGGAAATCAAGACAGTGGAAAAAATTAAGATGCGTTGTCCGTGTAAGGACGTACAAGTGCTGCAAGTGAAGCTGACCCTTGAGCTGATCATCAAGAAGAAACCCTCTCCTGCTCAGCCGAGGTAGCAACAATATGCGACATCATACGTGAAAAAATTATGGCAAACAAGAGGTTGCCTTGGCAATGAACTTCGGTTCTCTGAATCGAAAAAAAAAGTTCCTTTGCAAGGAACTACCCCAGGAACGGATTCCATCCGTTGAGTTGGGCGAAACAATTATTAAGTTTACCTTAAAGCCAAACTGGAAGGATTTCCTAATTTTTTTGGTTTTGATTTTTTATAAAATAACGAAGCAATGTTTTCAAAATCGGTTTTCGTGCACATGTAGAGTATGGATCAAGGTATCTTCAGAATTTTTTTGTGGTGGAAATTTTTTTCCATTTTCGCAAAAATCATTTTTTTGTGTTATTTCATTTAAAAATGGTTTCTGTAACAACGAAAACCATTTTCCACCAGGAAAAAAATTCAGGGGATACCTTGATCCATAGTCTACATGTGCACGAAAAACGATTTTGAAAATATTGCTTCGTTATTTTATAAAAAATCAAAACCAAAAAGTAAGGAAATGGATCCAGTTTCGCCTTAATGGTGGACTGCCTCAGGAGTGGATTCAATCCGTTGGATTAGGCGACAAGATTTCCTAGTTCACTTCAACGATGGATTGCTCCAGGTAAGAAGTTTTCTGTTTAGCCGAGATAAAGGATCTGCAACGTTTTGCTTTCCGGGCTAATACTTAATTTTACTTACTAATCCTAAATTTGAGCGGTTGTAGTTTAAACACCTATCTCTCGAAGTGAACGTGAGGAAATGATTACGGTTAACGGACTATGGTAAGTTTCGAAAAAAGGAGATGTGGTAGTTTAGCAAATTGATGAGTAGGCCAAGCTCTTGGAATTATCATTATTAGTTGAGACGTCAACTGGATAAGTACCACAGCTACATATACACTGAACCTCTTTTTATGGCCCTTGCTGGAGGGACATAAATTAAAAAAGGCGTAAAACGAGGGAATTTGGTGCATACATTAAGATGAGGCTGAGGAAACTTAATTCGCGAGAAGAGTTCTTGCTCCTGGGTGCCAAGGGGATTTTCCGGAAATTTCCAGAGAGTCTAAAGAGGGGGATTGCTTCAGGGGTGTTTCAGGGGATTGTTAAGAAGATTTCATGAGCTTTTTTAGAGTGTTCCGTCAGGATTTGTTGGCGTTTAAATGGGATTACGGAGATTTCAGGGGCGTTTCAATACATAGTATTAAGGGTTTCAGGAACGCTTCATTGGACCTTAAGGACGTTTCAGGGGATATCAGGAGCCTTTAAAGAGGGTTACAAACCTCTTGAAATGCTTTTAAAATCACATTAAAACACCCTCGAACCCCATGCAACGCACCTGGGACCCTTCCGAAACCCCTGAAAACGCCTTCGTAGCGCCGTAACCCAACTCTGGAAATCCTCTGAAAATTCCTCAAATACTTCCACAATCCCTCTAAAATCCCCTCTAACTCTAGGCAACGCATCTGAAACTCTCCGAAACCTCCATAACGCTTTCGAAATTCGCTAAAAAAAACCCTCTGAAACTTCCTGAAATACTTCCGGAATCCCCATTAAACCCTCTGAACCCCATGTAACTTACCTGACCCCTCCGAACGCCTTCGTAACGCCTCTGAAATCAGCTGAAACCTTCTTAAACCTCCTGCATTGCTTATAAAATCATCCTAAACGTGTAGCCCTTGAAACCTTTTCATAAGACCCTTGAAATACTCTTGAAACGCCCCTATAACACAGCGTAACAAAAAATAACTTTTGATCTGTCTCAAGAGCAAACTTATGTATCTCTGACAGATTTTGGGCCGCTGAATCCGAATCCGGGCTCAGATTTGCTCCAGCACGTCACAATTTTGAGCTATACCCCAATTTATAGGGCAAAATATGCAATTTTGGGCTTTTTTGACCGCCTGCCATTAAGCATGGAAATATTTTTTTAAACAACCAAAAGGTAAATTGGTCAATTAACATCTAAATTAACGACTCATGCATAATATTTTGTTTTACCAAATCAAATTTGATAGATTTAAGCATTTTATGTAAGTAAGCAAACTTGCATCGGGGTGACTTGTATGGGGAATATTGTACCTAACATAAATCGCTTAAAACTATCAAATTTGATTTGGTAAAACGAAATATTTTGCATGAGTCGTTAATTTAGATGTTAATTGACTAATTTACCTTTTGGTTGTTTAAAAAAAAATATTTCCATGCTTAATGACTGGCGCTCAAAAAAGCCCAAAATCGCATATTTTGCGCTACAAATTGGGGTATAGCTCAAAATTGTGACGTGCTGGAGCAAATCTGAGCCCGGATTCGGATTCAGCGGCCCAAAATCTGTCAGAGACACATAAGTTTGCTCTTGAGTGGCCGTCATTATTAACTTTCAGTGCTTGAAAATTGAAGCGTTTTCCTTCAGACGAATCAAAATGTGCTCCTCTTTGACCGGCGCTTCCCAGCACGCTAACTCACACCGACACAGCGGCTGTGTTGGCAACGCACAGAGCGCTGCAACACATGCACAAATGACCGAATGTGTTTAAAATGTGTACGCGCCACACACACATTCCATGTTTTCCCGGCCTCATACTCATTTTTGTGCGGCTCGGTGGAAACGGAACAGTCAATCGTCTCCTGAGCCGCAGTCAAACAGTTTGACAAGTGTAAACATGAGGAGGATTTTCGAGATTTTTTCAATCGAAGAGCTGGAAAGCAGATGAAAATGGAAATGTTTTTGACGCATTTCCAACTGCTTCAGCTATTCGATGGAAAAAATCTCTGAAAATCATGAAAATTGCATTTTTTTTCAACTTCCCAAAACAAAAACAAGTATGGAAGCGGATTCCATATTCCAGGCGTTCCACAGAATGTGTGTTTTCCACACATGGTGGAACCTTCACCCCCCCAACACAGGAATGAGTAAGGCTCATGCAACACACAAAATGTGCGGCATGTACACTGAACGGAAATCCCCGCCCAAGATCGACTGAGAGGCGATACGATCGCGCCCCTTAACGACATTCGGTCGGAAACCGTATGGTCCACCGACCGAATGATGTCATCCTAAAATCGGATGACAGCAATATGGAAATGGAATGTCGACCATATGGTCGAGCGACCTTGTTTTTTAGCGATTGATATCAATCATATATCCGCTTCCCTTCTCACAAATGATTTGCTTAGTGGCCAGGGTGCTCTCGCGAACACCCATTTCAAAAATGCGTCATGTCCAGAAATAAGACATGCAACGCAATTCGTCAATGTCGCGGGTATAACGAACAAGGAACTTGTTACGCTATCGATGAATAAATTTGGTGCATCTGTGTTGCCTTCGCTCTGCAACTAATATTCATTCACATAGCGTGCGTCGACTCATACACGAATAAGATGGTCGTCATCCGGTTTTCAGGATGATTGCCGTATGACTGATTCGTCATTCGAAAACACGATTTTGCTAATTTGGACTGGATGGTCGGACAAATCAGTCGATTTTGGGATGGGGTTTTCGTTCAGTGTAAAGAGGGTCGATTTGAGAGCGACCAACACAGCCGCTGTGTCGGTGTGAGTTAGCGTGAACCCAAAGCGGTAGCAATAGGGCACTGCACTGTTTTGATTTTGTATGGGACTTTGACGTTTCGTGGCCTTGTTGTTTACAAAATTTCTGTAAGAGTGAAAGAGAAGGAGAGATTTTCATGCAGTGCCCTATATGCCTTCATTGGCTAACATGCTTCTGAAGCAAGTGAGTGAGAAACGACGATTCAGCGCCGTGCGGCTCTCTGAATATCTCTCTTCGCCGGTGTATACGACAATGAATACACTTGATTTTTATCTCATCATTACAGCGAAAATGACATAAACTTGAATTAAATCGATTATAATAGTCACGTCCACCATTCTCTTATGGACAAATTGATTGTTTTTACAAGTTTTGAGCAAAAAATTAATCCACTGAATCATTAACGCATCTTCAGCCTCACCGCAGCAAGTGAGAAATTTTCTTTAATAATGGTTTCCACTCAGTATGCTTCGCCAGCCAACCGACCGATGAGGAATAGTGGTCGCCAGGCTTGATAGAAACTCCCTCGCGAGAAAATGAGGAAGCGATTTTGGCGATTTTCTGAGGAGTGAAAATAAAACTCAGAAATCACAACGCAAATCCTCAACAGCACCGAGCGCGAGCTTGCCGCGCAGCGAGGAGTTCGTCCAACACTCATAATTGCGTGTTGTGTTTCTCACGTCCACTCACACTCAAAAAGCTCTCGCGAGTTCCACTCCCATACAAAGAAAGACTCTCGAGGCGAAAATAGCATTAAAAACCCTTATTAATCCACCTAGCGGTGATGGTGCCTTTCTCGTGCCATAAAATATTCTTTCAACAAAACACAAGTGACAAATTAAGTCCATGGTATGGGAGCAAAGTTCAAAATTATTCACTCTTAAAAAATTAGGAATTTACACGTGACATAAACCATCAACGTACGTAAACGTTCCATGACTGAATGGCAAATTTGACTCAATTTTACATCCATCATGTAAGTTCGACTTGGTTGCACAAGATGTCACAAACCTGTCTGACGGGATAGGTAGAAACAGTTTTACATTTATCGTTTGCTCCACATTCGGTGATACAGCCGACAGGTATAGTACGCGCCTCACAATCAGTGGACCAAAGTTCAAATCTGCTTCATTATTTTACTTGCATAAATTTTATTTCTCGTTTGGGCTCTAGCGATTGCTAGCTCGACTTTATTTGTGATATAAGACGTAAATTTGTCTCAAACGGGCCGCTCCTTTTATGTGCATCCAAGTGAACTTAAATTTACATGATTTTTACTAAGAGTGTTAAATAAGTTTCTCTCTGAACGATGACATGCATTATCAGGAATAGATCAGTGCAATAATAATTGTTAATTTTGTTCTCATAACAGCGCCAGAGCCGGAAAAGTAACTGTGTACATTTGACACAGCGGTGAGGCTGATCTAGTAGTACACAAATCTGCACTCTTAAAAAATTAGGAATTTACACATGACGTAAACCATCAACATACGTAAACATTTCATGACTGAATGGCAAATTTGACTCAATCGCACAAGATGTCAACAAATCTATCTGACCAGATAGGTAGAAACAGTTTTACATTTATCGTTTATTTTGCAACTCAGAGATACAGCCGAGAGGTAGAGTACGTGCCTCTCAATCAGCAGATCAGATTTCAAATTCTGTTTGTTTTTTTACATACGTATGTTTTATCTCTCGCTTCGGCTCTAGCGATTGCTAGCTCGACTTTATTTGTGATAGAAGACGTAAATTTGTCTCAAACGGGCCGCTCCTCTTATGTGCATCCAAGTGAGCTTTAATTTACATGATTTTTTCTAAGAGTGTGGGTAGGACAAATGGACTGTCCAACCCAGCATTTTTTGTGGGTAGGATAGGGTAGGATATGTCCTAGCAACTCCTCGCGCCACTTTTAAAGTCTTTAAAAATATCACATCACAAATACCACTTTGTCTGATGGGCCGAACCTGTGGAATAGAGAACATTGGGCTTGTGCCACGTGCACTCATGCAGAAATATTTCCACTTGGCCAACCAACTGTTGGTCTTACTTAAATATCCAATTTAACGCCCAGATGTATGCAACTTGGCGTTATCACTTACCGTTACCTGACGTGCCATTGCCTTACTACATTCATACACCGAGGTAAATTTCTACTCAGTCACTGAGTTGGTCCTACTCAGAAAAAGAAAAGACTTTTATTTTCTTACTTAATTTCCGTTAAGTTAAAACTGAGACAACTCAATGAGTTGCCTCACTTCTAACTGAAACTGAGCAGGAAAAAAAAATAATTTGAAATAAATCCATCTCAGTAACTGAGTAGAATTTTTTCTCTTAAAACATCTTAAAACCCAACGGCCAATAAGAACATTTATTTCTCTTATAAGAAAAATTATATAAGGGAATACCCATAAAAAACGTAACGTTTGGAGTGGGAGGGGGGTTTGGGATAGTTTGACTCGTAAAAACGCACAGAAAACCCCGTGCGAGAGGGGGTGGGGATGTACATTACCAATTTTAGCGTGACGTACGTAATGGATGCTCCATGATGACTGTTTTGATGATTAAACAGCATCCTGTTCGCCAGCTACACGTTTGGGAACATGGCAAAAATTCTTGAGCGTATACATCACGCGTTGATGGGGAGGGGGGCTTAAGCAAAGTGTGAAAGTGTGAGCATTTCTTTGGAGTTCTCATACAAAAAGTGTGACATAGGGGGAACGGGGTTTGAAAATCGGCAATTTTCGCGTGACGAAATTTATGGACGTTCCCTGATATCACGTTTCCGAAAAATGATGACGGATGTTTGAGCCGTTTGCTGCACATGAAGTCGACTCGTAAGAGTGATGCACGAATTAGATCTTAACGCAGCAAATCAGCCGCCGCCGTTGAATGTGGGTCTAGCCATCGCTAGAACCGGATCAAAAGATAAATCATATATATAATGTGGTCCATTCGTTTAAAGTTATCCTAGTTTGACAATTAAAGGAATGCAAGAAATTTTTATTTTTTATCTAAATTTAATTTGACTCTGAATTTGTAGTAGAATCGCATTTGCACGTGGTTTAAATAAAATGTAATTTTGAATATTAGTTTCCTTAAATTACTGAGCTTGAATTTCCTTTAAATTTCTTTGAATATTCGCGACAATTCAAAAGTTCTGAAACCTTAAAAATTCCGAGAAATGCCTGAAATTATGTTAAGTATCGAGAATTTCCAATGTCCTAGATGCATACGGATATAGGTATCTTTTAGGTTACAGGTTTGGTTTTACAAACTGATTTATACAAGCTGTTGCAGGCATGTGGCTAAACTTCCGACGTGGTGGAACTGCTCATGTAGTTCATTATGAATTTCGAGCTCATTATTAATAAAAAGCTTAGAGCACGATTACATATTAGGTAATATTTTGAAAACCATTATGATCTGCATGGGAACTGTATGAAATGATTATGTCTTTTGCTGCTTCATAAGGTTAGCCTTTTGTAATTCTCTTAAATCAGTTTGCAGATCTTACGGTTGCGTTCTGGCGGAATCTGAAGCTACCCGTTTCCACAGTAGGCTGTAGCACAATGGTTCCCAAACTTGTCGGAGCAATCGCCCCCTTGAAACTGTTGAAAAATATTTTCGCCCTCCAAAGTTTGCATTTTTTGAAATAAGTTTCGAAATTTTGGAATTGCAATAAAATCTACAAATTCTGTCTATTTTGTAGGTTACTTCAACAAAACCTTTTTATTTTCACTGTATTTTTTTTATTTTTTTGAAAATGTGTTGACGCACCTACAATTTTTTATATTTTCATTCAACTTCCAGTTTAAATTTATAATATAAAATCGTGAATAAATAACATTCAGAATCATTTTTTTGGTGAATTTTAAGGAAATGTGACTTTTAAATACAATTATTTTCAAATATCGAAGATAAGAAGGAAGATTGAAAGTTGAAGGATTCAGCTTTGAAAAACGTCTTGGTTTTCTCACAGAAATTCTAAAAGTTTGAAGAAGATTGAAACCTAATAGAAAGTTAGATGATTCCGTAATAAATATAAATAAAGTAAACAAAAACCTTTCAAGTAGTTTGACGAATTTAAGCAATTTTTCCAAATGCAGGCGTAATGTCATCTTCGAATAACGCGATATTTGTAAAATCAAAGAAATAGGAAAGGTATAGAAAGCTAAAATAAATTGTTTAAAATTCTCTCAGAAAATCTTAGATAACAGGAAGCTTGAAAAACTCTGGTAAATTCAAAATACTTTCAGAGCATTCCTATATCTTGAAATATATGAAAGCTTTAAGAACGCGTTTTGAATTCACACCTGAGACAAATCAAGGACAGATAAGTTTAGTATTTTTTATAACATGAGGAATGTATCAAATCATTGTTGCAAACATGTGATCATCAACAAGTATTATTTCTTTAATTGCTTCCTTTTTTTTAAACCAGATATCAAAAAGTGTGAGATGTTTAATTTTTACATAAATGTTAAAATTTCAAATATGTATTCGAGTATTAAGTGCATTAAGTAGATTTATTGTTTCAAATCAGAGGTTTTTTTTATAATTCGCATTTTTAAACTGTGACTTTTTCAAAATATTCACAACTAGAATACATTGCAGTGTTAAAACAAAAAAAAACAATTGTTTTTTTTTTCAGAAGAGAACTGAGCTTCTTTCACTTAATGGCTGATGACTTAGAAAAAGAACATAATCAAATAATCAACATTTCTCCGAAATAGTTGCACTTGAGTTGAGATATTTTTTTCTGAAAATAAATAAAACCCATTCGAAGGAAAGCTTATTGTATTTTTGGTAGCTGTGTTCTATTCGCCATGGGGTGATATATTAAGCCTATTGAATCCCAAATTGACATATTTTTTTTTTCAAATCAAGCTGAATTATTCGAACAAGTTTCAGACAATTCTATTAACAAGACACCCTCTTGACAAAAAAAAACAAAACTCTCAAAAAATAACCAGAATCACTCTAAATAAAATGATTATAAATTGATGATTTCTTTCCACTCTTAGTATAAGGGAGTAGAGATCAAAGTGGATAATGAAATGATAGATATGATAGAAGTTATTAATATAATACGGTCGATAAATCAGTACATGATATAAAATTACTATTATTATTATATTTTATTAAACACATTTTACCAAATAATCTGGCATTCGTGTCCAAGATCTAAATAAAATTATTAGTGGAAAATCGCCCCCTTGATGGATTTTTCGCCCCCCCCCCCCCCCCATTTCCAATTCTTAAATTTTCGCTCCCTTCGATGTCGTTTTCGCCCCCAAGGGGGCGATTTCGCCCACTTTGGGAATCACTGCTGTAGCACGTCAGCGCCGCTCTTTCGTCATCGTCGTTTCTCTCTTACTCTCGTTCTCGTGGTGTGGTGCGCTGCGGCGGCCGTCGTCGCGGTCGTCATCCACCAAGAGCCTTCTTAACCCTCGAGTAATCGCGCTGTTGTATTTGGTACAACACATTGAAAAAATCTCGCTTTTTGTACTCAGCCCATGCACTCGGGTGGGTTTGAGTCGTTGTCGAAGCGCTGGGTATCCATGCCAGTTGTCTCATTTCGATGACGTATTACTTTAGGGGGAGGGGGGCAATCGGTCTTATAAGACGTATACGACTGATTCGTCATTCCGAAGGGGCTGTTCATAAACCACGTATACCAAAATTTGGCCATTTCAGAACCCCTCCCCCCCACCCCTCGTAGACTTTTCTCCATACAAAAATTTAGAAATTTGTATAGAGCGTAGACTTTAGCCAGACCCACCCTCTTCGCCCCATAAAGTCTACGTCTACGTGGTTTAGTAACGGTCCCAAAACACGATTTTTGAGAATTTGGGACGGATAAAAAGGATAAGTTGCCATCATCACACTCATACGTGGTTCGTTAGTGATGGGTGACAACTCTAGGCTTTTTTTGCTTATATGTATAGCACGTTAGCGCCGCTCTTTCGTCGTCGTCGTTTTCTCTCACATTCTCTCTTACTTTCGTTCTCGTGGTATGCTGCGGGCTGCGGCGTCCGTCATGGCATTAGAATAACTAGCCACAGAAGTCCAATGTCGCGTCTGTTCGTGTGACTAACATCTAGTTTGCCACGTCCTTACGGCGTCATTAGCGGTACTAGAAGTGTCAAATAAATTTTGTTTACCAAAGCAAAAGATCCTCTACAAGATGAACACTTAAAAATAGTCATTTATTACAATTAAAGTTATTAAAACAATTTAATAGAGAAAGTGACTACAGCGCCATTGGAGTTCTAGTGTATTTCTATTGTCGTGGCGGTCGTCGCGCACCAACTTAAGCAGGCTGTTACACCTGTCGCTCGGGTGAAAAATGCTGGTCCGGATCACTAAATTGGCCATAATTCCGAAACGCCTTGACCGATCCGAATCATTTTCAATAGCAAACAATGCGGTAAAATTCCGGTTCAATTCGAGCTATAATCCGAAAAATCGGCCAATTGGAAGTGCCTTAAAAGTGAGTGAACTTATTTTGTTCACAGACACACATACATACACACATACAGAAATCATCTCAATTCGTCGAACTGAGTTGATTGGTATATGCGACTTGACCCTCCGAGCCTCCTATCGAAAATTTTTTTTTTGAGTGAACATATAGCCTTTCAGTTCACTTAGGTGAACGAGAAAGGCAAAAACCCGAAATAATCATCGGCTCTTTTTTCGTTCCCCTATTCCTCGCTCAGTTTTTATTGCCTCTCTGTTTGGGGTTTGTTCGCTCCCTCGCGACGAGGCAAAAGCAAAACACCGCTCTAGAGCATGTTGCAAAACTCTTTTGATTTCGAGGAGGATTATCAAGCCTGGTGGTCGCGTTCGGTTCGGTTTCTCTTTGCTCCCTGTGCGTGTTCGTTCGTAGTGGTGGTTGGCGCTGATAACTGATCGTATCATTCATATTCACTCAAATTCAAGCACTGTTAACTTTTCTTACGCAAAATATTGGTACTGAGTAGTTCTCCATCTTTTATGCAGGGCATAAAAAAGGCGCATAAATCAAAAGAGTATAAAAATAATCTACTTAAAAAGAGGTTTTAGTGTAATAGACTTCTGCTCTTGAATCATGCAAAATGTGTATTGTGTATATTTGATTTGAAGAAGGTGGCCGAAGCCCAAAAGTGGTGAATCAAAATCCAAGATGGCGGCCTTAAAAACCATGCGATATGAATTTACGAGGAAGATGTTCGGAGTCCAAAAGTGATGTCCAGGAAATCAAAAGTGGTGGCCCATAATCTAATATATCAGGCCAAAATTCAAAATGGTGACTGTTTTATGGAATTATAGACTCAGAAACCACGCAAAATGTTTGGAATGGAAAGATGTCCGGTATGCAAAAGTGATCAGCAGAAAATCCAAGTTGGCGACCTAACATAAAAAATGATGGGTCGGAAACCACGCTACATCTACCAGCTTATGAAGATTTAAGCACTGAAATCATGCAAAATGGGTATATTTGCTATAAGAAAGATAATCAGAGCCCATAATTTGTGTCTAGAAAATCCTGGATTGTAGACTACAATTCTATACGGCAACTATTGTATGTAGTTTTTCGCTTCACAGTAGAATTGATCAACTTTTTCAGTGCAATTCGTTATATGGTTTTTCTGATTCGTACTCATGGAAATTCGAGGTAGGGTATCGCGCCACTTGGGCGGTGGCTTCTATATTCGTCTGTTTTCCACTATAACTCAGTCAATTTTGAACCAAATGACTTGAAATGTTTTACACGGGTTGATACTATACCTATCTCACCTCATTCCAAAAATTGTGTCAATTGGTTCAAATTTGACTGAGTTATAGTGGAAAACAGACGAATATAGAAGCCACCGCCCAAGTGGCGCGATTCCCTATTGCGTGGATATAAGTGCGATATTTATCAACGTGTCACGATTTTTGTTGAAATGATATGTTACAGGCACGAGGAAGGCATCATCACCACTAAGTGAATTATTTAGGATTTTTACAGATTTTCTTAAATTAATTTTTTTCGTTGTTTATCCTTCTGTACATAGTACGTTGAGTTAATAAGAAATCATAATTGACCACATGGAATGAAATAGGCTAGTAGTTGATGCAAAGTGCATCTTTTACGCGTGGCATATTTTACAAATGACGTAACATCATAGGGGTAGAGATCTGAATTTCTTAACTTTTATTACAGGTCGGACTCGATTATCCGGAGTCGGGTTCTCAACCATTCCAAACATATATCTTGTAAATGGAATGCTGTAGAATGTTGAAATTTTGACTGTTTACTAATCGAAGTTCGCTTGACAAAATGTCAAAATTTCAGCTTCATACAGCATTTGATTCCCCAGGTACACGTTTGGGAAGCTTCAGAACCTGACTCCAGATAATCGAGTCCGACCTGTATTTCTATTTCAGGAACATCAAAGTCAAACTCTATTTTTAAAATTTTCTCTTACCATGACATCAATGCGCACCAGATTCCAACTTTTCGGCGAGTCCACGCAATCATTAGCTGTAGACCTTCGGCTTTGCATAGTAATGAGCAACATGGCTCATACTCGTACTCCTAGATTCCTAGCATCCTAATAATCCATCATCAATTTCGTCGCGCACATCTCGTCTGCCTGCCATCATAAGGCAAAATCCTCGGTAAAAGTATGCTCAGTGGCTTAAAGCTCAGCTCCCCTCTGTCTGCCACTCCCCGGTTTGCAGTTTACTACAGTTTGTTTAGGCATTCGTGTCAAACGGGGTAGTTGGTAGTGACGGGAGCTGTTTCGCGTCGCTGTTGTCACATAGCCAGCCGAGGCCAAATTCATGATGAGGATAATTTTCCGCCACTTTGAACCTCATTATCACGATTATTGCTGGAGCTGAACCACCTCCACTGACTAGCAGCAGCGTGTCGGAACGCTGCTAGCTGAGTACAGTCAGGCTTCTATTAGGATGATGCTGGAACCCGGAATAGCAGTGTCGAGAAAACGTCTTCAATACTCTTAACATAAACTTGCTAAATAGCTGTGTCCTGTGCGTTCATAGGTTGAGCTCATGGAGAACGTGTCTTATTGGAGACCATACTGTACCCAGCATTAGATAGAACGATGGATTTTCCCACAGGGAGTTGACAAGTCCCACATATCTAGATATGTTGTACGTTATGTATTGTAGATCTGTCTGGTGCGCGGGTGTGGTGCAGTCAGCACGAACGCCGACGACAAATGAGACTGTGATTAAATCCGAGCAGCGCCAGCGTTGTTGTTGTTGATGTGCTTAGGGCTTTGAGAGTTGTGAATTTGCGGATGCCAAATGGGGAATGGAAGTATGTACCACCCAGGTGGACAGCAAATGGAGAACCTGCTAGGATTGCCGAGCGAGACGGATTATGTCACAACATTTGGGAAGCTCCCCGAGTCCCGTAGTCCCGCCGTGGGAGATCGTTTTAGATTGATTTATGAACTTGACTGGGCTGATGGGATGCTAAATGTCCGCTGTGCATTTTTCATGAGTGGTTAGATTTGAGCTGAAAATATGAATTCAATTGAGAATTTGCATGTTCATCCTCCGTAACCAATTACTGTGTTATCTCAAAAGTGTCACTATTTTTTCATTCTTAATTTTTGAACTTTTTTTTTACATTGTTTGCGTTTTTACAAAAAAAGTTACTTGCCAAACAGAAACAAATTCTCAGATTTTGCTATAACAATATTCTTTATATTTGTAGTTCGCTGTCAAATTTTCAGCTCAATCGCTCATAAGAACAAGGTTACAGCATGCCAAAGTTGGCCATTTTGTATGGATAACGGCTTTCATTGCTATTTTTATGAACACAGCTGTATATCGATGAATGTATATAATAATATATAATAATAACATCGAAATAAAACTAAAACTAATATTGAATACTTGTAAAGCAAATTCTTCACCATCCTAATGTTCACCGGAGAATACGCAACTGCCCAGCACTCCTTATGATGACCTTGAGGGGTCTCTAGTTAGCCTAGTGGTTAAGGCTATGGATCGCCAATCCAGAGACGGCGGGTTCGTTTCCCGTTCCAGTCGGGAAAATTTTCTCGACTCCCTGGGCATAGTGTATCATCATTCCTCACAATATACAAATTCATGCAATGGCAGGCAAAGAAAGCCCTTCAACTAATAACTGTGGAAGTGCTCAAAGAACACTAAGTTGAAGCATGGCAGGCCAAGTCCCAGTGGGAACGTAGAGCCATAAAGAAGAACAAGAATAAGAAGAAGAAGAAGAAGATGATGACCTTGAATGCTCATCATAATCACAGGAATATCTATGGCTGAGCAACATGTTCCACTGCTAGCCGAACGTCACAAATTGAACTTGTTTAGTGAATAAAATATTACTATTTTCTATAAACTAATCGAAAGAGCTCATTTTTTCGAGTATTGCGTGATTTTATTGCGTTCCAATTCCTTTGTTTTGATGATTAAATGAACAAAACAGTTTTTATTTCCGTGCATAGAATGACAGTCCAATCGATAAAATGACAGTTTACCCCGAACAAAAAAAATCCCCCATACAAACTTAAAAGGCGTTTTAAAAATATTCTCGGGCACCATAAATGATAAAATTTCGGATTTCGACTAATTTTTGGACGAAGATTTAAGAATAGAGCTCTACAAGCTCTATTCTTAAATCTTTATTTTATCGATGTACTTCTTCCACGATTACCTCTGTTGTATCTCATAATTTGTTGAGTATTTGTGTTACTTGTTCATCCACTGACATACAAATGTTCTTTATGGTATTTGGAAGTGTCGATAATTACCCAAGAATTCCTCTAGGCGTTCCTTGGAAATTCCTCCAGGAGTCCCTCAGAAATTCGTCGTGATATTCTCCGAGAATATCTCTACGAGTTCCTAGGGAATGTCTCAAGACTTTCCGTGAACTTTTTCAGGAGTTTCCCAGCAGTTTCTCGAAAAAATTTTCAGGAGCTATGCTGGAATTGCTTCAGGAGTTCCTTAGGAATTACTTTAAAAACTTTTCGAAAAATCCTGTAGGAGTTCCTCGGGAATTCCTTCAGAAATTCACCGAGGATTCCTCGGGATTTCTTCATGCATTCCCTAAAAACTCATCAAGGAAGTTTTCCCAAGAGTTCCTCCAGAAATTTCTCCTGGATCCCTCCAGGAATTTTTCCAGGGATTCCTCCAAGTATTTTCCTAAGAATTTCTCCAGGGATTCCTGCAGCGGTTTCTCTAGAAGTTCTTCCAGGGATTCCTTCAGGAATACCCCCAGAAATTCCTGCATGGATTCCTCCATGGATTCATCCAGGAATTCATTCAGGTATTCCTCCAGGAATTCCTCCAGAGCTCTCTCAGAGGTTCTTCCAAGATTTCCTCCAGCAGCCAACCCAGGGATTTCTTCAGGATTCAAGCGATTCTTCCAGAAATTTCTCCACTGGTTCCTCCAACAATTCTCCCAGAAATTACTCCGGAAATTTCTTCAGAATTCATCCAGAAATTACTCCAAGACATCTGTCTAGAATTCTTCCAAGAATCCCTCCAGGAATTCTAAAAAATCCTACTGTACCTTCCCCAAGAATTTTACCAGAGAACCCTCTAAGATATCTGCCAATAATCCCTTACGGAATTTCGCTAGAAATTCCTCCAGGGATTTGTCAAGAAATTCCTTTAAAAATTCATTCAAAAAATCCTCCAGAAATTCCTTTATGAATACCTCCTAGATTCTTCAGTCCAACATGAACTCTAATAAGAATTTCTCCAAGACCTGCTCCAATATTTATGTCAAAATTCCTCCAAGAATCCTTCCTGGAATTTGGCCAGGAGTTCCTTTATAAATTTCTCCAGGAAAACCTAAGGGGTTTTTCAATAAATTCTACCAGAAACTCCTCCAGAAATGCATACTGGAATATCCCCGGGAATTCCTCCAAGAATACCTTCAGGTAATCCTCCAAGAATCTCTCTAGGAATTTCTCCAGGAATTCCTCCAAGAATTCTTACAAGAATACTTCCAAGAATTTCTTCAAGAATTTCTTGAATAAATTTCTGGAGAATACCCTGGAGGAATTCCTAGAGTACTTTCTCCAATTCATGTAGTAATTTGTGAATGATTTTTTTTAAAGAATTTCCCAGGGGAATTCTAAGAGGAATTCCTTAAGGATTTCATTGAACTGCGATGAAATTTAGATTTTTTTTCAATTTTAATTTTCTGGAGGAATTTCTGGAGGATTTCATGAATTATTTCCTGTAAGAATTCATGGAGTTTTTCATACGAGTGATTCTGAATTCACTTGAGGTATTTCCTGTATGAACTGGAATTGAAGGAATTTCTGGAGAAATTCCTGTAGTAATTCCTACAGCAATTTCTGTTGAAATTCATGTAGTTATTCCTGGAGGGATTTCTAGAGTATTTCTTGAAGGAATTCCTAGGGTGTTTCCCGGAACAATTCCTAGACGATTTCCTGTAGTAATTCCAGAAGGAATTCGTAGTCATTCGTGGAGTAATTCTTGAAAGAACTCCTGGAATATTTGGCGAAGGAATTTCTTGAATATGTCCTGGAGTATATCCAGGAAGAATTCCTGGAGGAATCCCTGGAGGAATGACTGATGGAATCCCTGAAATAATTTAAGGATGAATCCCGGTGAGGAATTCCGGGAAGAACCCCTGTTGGAATTGCTGGCGGAATTCCTGGAGGTATTCCTGGAGAAACTCTTGGAAGAATTTCTGGAGGACACCGTGGAGGAATTTCTGAAGGATTTCCTTGATAAATTCATGCATAAATTAGCAGTTTTTCATGAAAAAAATCCTGGAGGAATTTCTGGAGAAATTACCCGGAGAAATTCTCTGGAGGCATTTCTGGAGTATTCCCTGGAAGAATTCCTGGAGGAAACTCTGGAGGAATCCCTGGAAGAACTTCTGGAAGAATCCCGTGAATCCTGAAGAATACCAGGATTAGTTGTTGGAGGAGATCTTTGATGAATTCCTGAAGGAGCTCTGGAGGAATTCCTGGAGGAATACCTGACTGAATTCCTTGATGAGTCCATAGAGTATTTCGCGAAGGAATCCCTGGGGATATTCCTGAAGGAAACCCTGAAGGAATCCCTTAAGGAATCCCTGGAAGAATTTCTAGATAAGTCGCTGGAGGAATCCCAGGAGAAATTTCTGGATGAACTCTTGAGAAAATTTCCTTGAGGAGTTTTAAGGGAATGCCTAAAGAAATACAGTGACCCCACACCGATGAATCATCTTAATTTTTGTACACTATTTATGAATCACCATGTTGATCAAATGGAGTGATCCATAAACTGTGGTCATTTTTGCCGATTCATAAATTGTGGGGTCACTGTATTTCGAGGACTCCCGTGGAATCCTCGGGGAATTTCTGGAGAGATTCCCGAGGAACTCCTGCAGGAATTTCCGAAAAGTTCTTGAAGTAATTCCTGAGGAACTCCTGAAGGAATTCCAGCGTATCTCCTGAATAAACTTTAGAGAAACTGCTGGGAAACTCTTAAAGAATTTAACGGGAAGTCCTGAGGTATTCCCTAGGAACTCGTAGATGTTCTCGGAGAACATCACGATGAATTTCTGAGGGACTCCTGGAGGAATTTCCGAGGAACGCCTAGAGGAATACTTAGGTAATTTCCGACACTTCCAAATACCATAAAGATCATTTGTATGTCAGTGGATGCACAAGCAACACAAAGAAATACTCAAAACATTACGAGATACAACAAAGGTAATCGTGGAAGAATAAAGTAAAGAGATACAAGAGTGTAAAGCTTGAAGGCCTGAATTCCAGAATAGTTTGGATGACCTTGATCACCTAGTGAATGTTCTTAAGTTATCAGAATGGCCCCCTGAGGTTCTAAGAATAGCGTAGATTATATTCCGCGAGCATTCACTACAATAAAAATATCTTAAGATTTACAGATATTGCGACCCATACTTCAAAAAACATTGGGTCCATTTGTATGCCAGTGGACACCCAAATAACAACAAATACAGATACTCTTAATATAATGAGGTGCAACAGACACAATCGTGAAAGGATTATGCCGACAGAGTGAAGAAAAACAAAGGTAGAGCCTGTAGACCTTGAAGTTCCTAATTCCAGAATAGTTTGGAAAGCCTGGAATATCCCATGAATGTACCAAAAGCATAATAGATGTGCACTGAGGTTCCATCAGCACTATAGACTAGATTCCACGAAATTTTTTCACAACTAAAGCATGAGACAGTATGTAGATATCGTAGGCCAAACATCAAAATGTATTGGAAGCCATTTGTATTTCACGGAATGTCCAACTACCACAATATCAAGTTGCTCATAGCATTGTGAGGTGTAATGGACATCAACGTGACTAAATTTCTTGGACAGAGTGAACACAAACGATGGTAGATGTTTTAGATCTTAAGAAAATGAATTCCAGAGTAGTTTGGATGACCTAGGTCACCCAATTTATGTACCGTGAATTTTCTAGGGGTGCTTTGATGCTTTTTGAGTACCGTAGACAATGTTCTGTAATCATTCATCGTGTATAAAATTTGGTTGAGAATGTTAGATTTGTGTCACAAACTTCGGAGTACTTTGGAGGCCTTAGAATAGCTCTGGGATCCAAACTTCAATAGACTATGATGGGTAGTAATACATTGCATATCTAGGATCAGTGAAAACTATTGATGATTAGCAAAACGATGAACTTTCAGCAAAAACATGTAAAATTTATGAAAAATACAAAAAAAAACACGTATTTTCGCCTCCCCGCAAAAGGGGGGAGGGTCCTCTCCCCCACTTCCACAGTTATTAACTGAGAGCTTCCTCTGCCAATGACCATTTTGCATGTGTATATCGTGTGGCAGGCACGAAGATACTCTATGCCCAAGGAAGTCAAGGAAATTTCCTTTACGAAAAGATCCTGGACCGACCGGGAATCGAACCCGTCACCCTCAGCATGGTCATGCTGAATACCCGTGCGTTTACCGCCTCGGCTATATGGGCCCTGTATGGGGGGAGGGTGCAAAGGGGGGAGGTACCATGCATTTCTTAGCACAACTATTCCCCTTGACTATAAAAAAAAATCCGGTGTAAAATGTTTTAAAACAAAGAAGGTATTGCATTTCTGCCAAAAGTAGATCGTCCCGGGTGTTTGTGGGTTAAAGAACCCAAATCGTTATTTGACACATCTACATCAGAAAATTATTTTAATTGACATTGTTTATCATAAAATCGCAAAAAAATCAGCTCATAAACTGATTTTTGACTACACCCGAACCTCCATTTAGGTAACGAGTCGGGACTGCGTAAATAGAATGTTTACCTAAATGGATTCTTTACCTAAATTGATTTCAAGATGGTAAAGAAGTTTGAGGAGGGCAAGTGGCTTGTAGATGCAAAGGGGATGGGGTCAAGGTGTAAAGAGGGGAGGATCAAAGGGATTTCAAGGGATTTATTGACAAGGGGGTGGGGTCAGAGGCGTTTGCAGGCGTTTCAGGGCGTTTCAAAGGTATTTCACATGGATTTCATTTCAAGGCGTTTCAGGAGGTTTCAAAGAGATTATATGGTGTTTCAGAAACTTTAAGGTTATTTTCATGGAAGTTTCATGTGGTTCCAGAGGCGTTTCCAAGCGTTTCAAGGTGTTTCAATGCGTTTTAAGGCGTTTCATGGCCTTTCAGGAATTTTAATTGTGGCTTCAGAGGGTCGCAGGTGTATTTAACGGAGCTTTCATAGGTGTTTAAGAGGCGTTTCAAAGCATTCAAGGTGTTTCAGGACGTTTTAATACGTTTTAGAGCGTTTCAGGAGGTTTAAGGGGGGGGGGGGCTTAAGGGGCTTCAGAGACTCGCCGGTGAACTTCACGGAGGTTTCATGGCGGATTTAGAGGCATTTCAAAGCATTTCAAGGAGTTTCAATGCGTTTCAGAGCGTTTCAGGACATTTCAGAAGGTTTCCGATGAATTTGAGAGGGCTTAAGAGGCTCGTAGATGAATTTCAGGTTTTAGAGGCGTTCCAAAGCGTTTCAAGGCGTTTCAAGAGGTTCCACAGGGGTTTTAGGGGGCTTGAGAGGATCTCAGGTAAATTTCACGGAGGTTTTATATGGATGTAACTATCGAGTAACCGCGCTGGTGTATTTTGTACAACACGCTGAAAAAATCTCGCTTTGTGTACTCAGCATTCACGTGGCTTTCACAGGGATTTTAGGAGGCTTCAGAGGCCCTCAGGTGAATTTCACGGACGTTTCATGAAGGTTTCAAAGGCTTTTCAAAGTGTTATTAGGCGTTTTGATGCGTTTCAGGGTGTTTCAGGGCATTTCAGGAGGTTTCTGGTGAGTTTGAGGGGGCTTAAGATGCTCGCTGGTGAATTTTACGGAGGTTTCATGAGGGTTTCAGAGGCGTTTCAAAGTGTTTCAAGGCGTTTCGAAGCGTTCCAGGGCGTTTCAGGATATTTCAGGATGTTTCACAAGCGTTTTAGGGGGATCAGAGGCTCTCAGGTAAATTTCACGTAAGTTTTATAGGGGTTTAGAGGCGTTTCAAGGCATTGCAGGGCGTTTTAATTCGTTTTAGGGCGTTTCAGGAGGTTCAGGAAGGGCTTGAGGGGGTTTCAGAGGATCTAGGTAAATTTGACGGAGGTTTAATAGGGATTTCAGAGACATTTCAAAGTGTTTCACCGAGGTTTTAGGGGGCTTCAGCGGCTCTCGGGTGACTTTCATGGAGGTTTTAAAGGGGTTTTAGAGGCGTTTCAAAATGTTTCAAGGATAAAGAGGGCCTCAGAGGCTTATGGGGTTTCATGGGGATTTGGAGGCGTTTCAAAGCGTTTCAAGGCGTTTCAATGCTCCAAAAGATCACTGATTACGCTTGTTGATCAGATGGCCTTAACGCCAGGGTGTTCTCGGATACTCCTATACAATCATTGAACTCATCTTTTGATAGAATGTAGATGCCTGAGACAGTGTGAGTATAAACCTTGTTTATAATGCTCTTAGATACAACTAGTAGCCGTTACTCGTAGTACTCGTTGATTCGGTGACCTATACGCATGAGTTTTTGGAGAACCATAAAGAATCATTGGTAGATCCGATGTCCTATACGCAAGGAAGTTCTTGAAGACCCTCAAACTAACAACGAACTTACCATTTGACAACACATAGCAACATAAGGCTGTGTAAGCATACATTCCATTCATAATGCTCCTATAGGTCACTGATTACGCTTGTAGTTACGATGGCCTAAACTCCAGGGAGTTCTCGGATATTCTTAAACTTTTAATGCTTATCCACTCCGTAAACATTCCGTAGCTCTTAATTCTGTTTTTTTTTATAAACCAACTTTATTTGTAATCTTGTGTACTCCAACTGCTCTTAACTTAGTCAAATTCTATTTAGGCTGTAATATTTTGACGTCTAAAAAATTTATTTTGTCAAATTGAAATTTACCAAAGACGCGAAGTCTCTAGGATGAAAAACTGAACAGTTAGATGGTGGTGCCACCTGTGCGGATAAGTTGCGAGCTACCAATTTCCTGGCAATTGATGCCCAGGGTCATTACAAAAAACTTTTTCGAAGACATCATGTGCCGGAAATGCTTCGTTTCGGAGTAATTCTAGTTTTGTCCCGCTAGATTGCGGTTCTGGCCCTTAGTGCAATGACTTTTTCGAGTCGCTGTAAAATCCAGTATCAATAACAGAATCTAAAAGCGTTATTTAATAATTTAACGCTGCAAAACGAATAAGATTTATAATCACACAGGTACATACACTGTGGTGCATAATTGATCGGACAAACGCCGATTTTCATACAAAATGGCCAAGTTTGAGATGCTGTAACTATGGTTTGCTTTGGTGGATTGAGCTCAATTTTTGACACGGAACTACAAATATGCTAAATTTTGTGTATACAAAGTATAAAATGTTTTCGTTCACAGGTCTGGGCGTGGCAAGGCGTTGAAAAAATTGCAAAAGTGATCGGACAGCGGCACGCGTGTAAATCAAAAAGGTACCGCTGTCCGATCACTTTTGCAATATTTTCAACGCCTTGCCACGCCCAGACCTGTGAACGAAAACATTTTATACTTTGTATACACAAAATTCAGCATATTTGTAGTTCCGTGTCAAAAATTGAGCTCAATCCAACAAAGCAAACCATAGTTACAGCATCTCAAACTTGGCCATATTGTATGAAAATCGGCGTTTGTCCGATCAATTATGCACCACAGTGTACATGTAGCATACTTCATCATTTTCGCCCTGAAACCTCCCCTGAAGCTCTCTTGAAACGCCATGAAACTCCTATGGAAAAGCCATAATAACCCTTATTCTTCTTCTAGGCGTAATGTCACAACTGGGACAAAGCCTGCTTCTCAGTTCTTGTTTTCTCTGTCCATTACCATCCTGCATGTATATATCGTGCGGCAGACACAAAGATACTCTATGTTCATGACGAAAAGATCCTGGGCCAACTGGAAACCGAGCCACTCACCCTCAGCATGATCTTACTAAACACCTGTGCGCTCACCTCTTCGTCTACATGGGTCCTTATAAGCCCTGAGGGCCCTTGAACCCCCTGAATCGCCTTGAAACACTTCTAAATATCAAGGAAACTACTTCTATTCTCCTGGGTACCCCTTTTGAAACTTCCACAACACCTCTGAAACTCTCTGAGACCCCCCTCTAAGGTCCCCGCTAACTTTTAAAACTTTCTTGAATTCGCTTGAAGCCTTTTAAAACATCTGGGAACGCATAGAAACCCCTTCCAAAATCTTTAATACTCCAGACAGGTGTCCCTGAAATCCCCGAAGGTCATCTAAAGCTTCACATAACCCCATGAAACAAACACCTTGAAAACCCTTCTCGTGAGACGCCCAGAGACTTCTATTAAACTTTCAAGTCTCAACTGAAGCCCCTAGAAGCCCACAGAAAGTTCTTGAAACACCTTGAAACGTCTCTATACCTGGTCCTTTGAAACCACCGGGAGCCCCACTAAACACCCCTTATACTCCTAAAACTTCTATTATACTCCAAAAAGCAATCATCGAGACCTCTGGGAAAACCCTGAAGCACCTTGAAACCCACTGCAACGGCTGGAAACACTCTAAAGCCACACAAAAGCCTTCGTTAACTTTTCTTAAACTCTCACGAAGCCTCCTGGTACATCCTGAAATCCTATGAAAATTTCCGAGATCCATGAAACCCTTATAAATGCCTTGAAGATCATCCTCAGAGTCCCATAAGCTTCTCTCCCGAAGCCCCCTGGAGCTTTTGAAAAACGCTGAAACGCTTTGAAAAGCCCTCCGAAGCTGTCATTAAGCACCGAGAACTACATTCAAGTTTGTCGAAACACCCTCGAAATTCCTTGAGACCTATATAAAACCCTCTGAGACTCCCAACTTCTTGTAAACCCCTCTGAAACCTTCGAGAACCTTCCTGAACATCCTCTTGAAATTTTCCTTATGCCCACTGAATATCTTTTGGAAGCCCCCAAGGAAGCCCTTGAAATCCTCTGAAACCCCCTGTATCACTAAACTAAATCCTCTGAAACCCCCAGTATCACCTCAACTAAAACAAAGAAGTTCTTCCAAAACCCCTGAATGCTACTAAAACCACTGGGAATCCACATTGTTGTCACCCGTCAGTAAGCATCCAAGATCAACGAATTCTTCCACTAGTTTGCAGTTATCCCGGTCTTTCGGGACATTACTCCTTTGAGAATCCTGTTGTGTTTGTTTCCGCCATACCCGCATATACTTTGTTTAGCATAGCTCTGCCGTCATTTCAAATGTTTTCGAAATTATGTCCATGTCGTCCTCAAAGCAAATACATTGATCGAATTTTGTGAAAATCGTACCCCGAATGTTGAGTTCGGCTCGTCACATTACACCTTCCAGAGCAATGTGGAAGAATAGACATGAGAGTCCGTCACCTTCTGGCAGTCCTCGGTGAGATTTGAATTAACTAAATAGGTAATTTATCCGAAACGCTTACGAAGTTTTGAACGCCTTCAATCGTTGCTTTGAGCAGTCTGGTTAGTTTGCCAGAAAAAACACCTTCGTCAATGATTTTCTATAGCTCTTCGTCGTCGATACTATCGTATTCCGCTTTGAAGTCGATGAACAGGTAATACATGGTTTTCACGGCATTTCTGGAGGAAGATACAAAAGGATTTGTTTGTCACACCTCAGAATAGCCCAGATTTCAATTTCATTGTTTAACCCTAAAACGGATACCTGGGGTCCATTTGGACCCCAGGCGCTTTCAGAGCTCGTCTTTGATGGAACACACTCAGCGAGGTGGCGAAACTGAGGCCATGAAGGTATCCCTTTTAGGGTTAAAGTGCAACTAATGCGCCAGAAGCTTTCAACCTAGCACGGATATTGCATCCTGGAGGCAGGCGCCTCGTTCCCCATTCCAGGTCAAACAACTCCCGCTGCTGACCTCATCAAACGCGATGAATTATTCAAATGTTTACCAACCATCGCCCAATACAGGATCCCGCCAGAACTAAATCATCATCTTAATTGGACGATTATTTACCAATCAAACGATTGCTTCCCATCTCCTTGTCCACGTTATGACACAGGGCTTGAACCAAACGCAACGCAACGGAGGGGTGTGATGGCCCGAAAAACCAATCGAGTCCCAGCTTCAGCAACGGCATCATCGGATGGTCCGTTCGATTTGGGACTGAACCCGTATGACCTAGATTGCCGTACGGGGCGGGGATTGGTCCAAGACGGACGGCTGCAGTCGAATGGAGCAGCACGCTCTCAATCAGCAAACATCATTGATCAACGAGCGAGCGGGCGTCCTTTGAGGACATTCCACCAGCGGCTATTGAGCCTATTGAAATTGGACAATTAGGATGCATTGTGGCTACGAGAAAAAATGCATTGCTATTCATGAATACGTGTTTGGCCAAAAACGGGATTTTATAGCCAACGTATTGCTTTCGTCTTCTTGGCGTTACGTCCTCACTGTGAGCTAGTTTGCTTCTCGGCGTGATGTTCTGTGAGCACTTCCACAGTTATTAACTGAGAAGATAGCTCAAATAGAAGTCAAGGAATTTTCCTTTTCGAAAAGTTCCTGGACCGACCAGGAATCGATCCCGTCAACCCCATCATAGTCTTGCTGGATACCCACGCCTTTGCAGCTGTGGCTACATGGTCGCTTCTAGTCTTGTTTCCTCTTTCCGGTGAATGCTGGAAATTATAACCAAATGAAATGTACTATTTCAGATGAAAAATAAAAATCTGATTGTAGCTATACAGAGCATTTCCAGCTCAACGCACGAATCACATATCGCGACCGTTTTCAATTGAAATGCAAGTTTTCTCATGTATGAGCTTTTATCTGAAAATATTTTTGTTTAGGCAATATTCTTCACCTAACTTTTAGAAAGGGCGTATGGAAAAAAATACATTTGCTTCTTCTTAAAATTATAACTTGAAAATGGTTTATTGGATTGAATTGATGTCATCTAACTCTAAATTATTTAACGGAAATTTGAAGGACTTTAAGAAACAAAATAGAATGAGTGTTATATTCAACGCTGATTTGTGTTACACGCTAAACAATTTATCGATCTTTTGGGTGGCTTTCTCAGTCTTTAAGTCGAGAACGAAATGTTTCCTACTCTCCCGACGTTTCGGCCGAAGGGTTTTGGCCTTTCTCAAGGGTCGTAGTGATTTTGAAACGATCGTTACCAGTGCTGTGAAGTCCAATCAAAACTAAATATATTATAAAAACCTTTAAAAAACAACAGGTTATGAAAAGGCAGGCCAAACACAAATGGTTAGGCAACTATATACTTGAGAGACGATAGACAAAAAAAAAAAAAATAAACTACGACCCTTGAGAAAGGCCAAAACCCTTCGGCCGAAACGTCGGGAGAGTAGGAAACATTTCATTCTCGACTTAAAGACTGAGAAAGCCACCCAAATAATCGATCAAACATCCAGTCGAAACCCTCTTGAAGCTAAACAATTTAAATTTTCAAAAAACCTTTCCCTTTTTTTTACATTTAATTCTATAAAAAAGAAGCCTCCAGCCTCAAAACTTCCAAGTAACCCAGGATAGTCAAATGCTTCAAACATTTTTTCCACGGATTCCATTTTTCGAGGACAAAACTAGCAGAAGGAAATATTATTTTTTTCTACGAATAAATTCTCATACAAATTTTAATGAAAAATTTAAAGGGTGGCGAAGGGTATCATCAGCAGGTTTGTTCTCTTCGTTATGGAAAGTTTTTTGGACCAAATTGCCTGAAATTTGGGCATATAACTAAGCTTGGTTGGGAAGGATTTCAGGCTAACTCTTACTTCAACAGGTTTCAAAAAATCCCACATGACGAAGAGAACAAAACTGCCGAAAATACGTAAGCTCCCCTACATACATATTTTCTTATATCAAACCGTTAAAAAAAAACAGAAAAAAAATTTAAAAAAAAAATATAATTTGAAAAATAATTTATGACATTTAACAACGTTCATTTTTTGTATTTTTTTAATCTGCTGTAATTAAAATGGGGTTGGATGTCGAGAAAAGATGTTATTAGCAGCATCTGTTTTTGGCATGGCAAATTTCAAAAATTGTTTTATTTTGCTTGTTTTGTAAATCTTGGAAAATTTTGAAAGCTGAAACCAACAGCTTTCTACAGAAAAATAATAAAGAAATCGAAAGATAAAATGTTTTCAAAATTTAAATTAGGTAATACATATCTGATAAAGGACCCTCTCAGAGTGTATTTTCAAAGTCCTTCAATTATCCTGAAATTGAAACATCTTCGAAGATAATATTTCAATCCTACAGACCGTTTTCGAGTTATATATTTGCTATCTGCTATCAGCTCGGTCGCCTTTTGTTGCAATTCTGCGGTGTTGAATAAAAGTAAGTGAATCCAGAATGTACAACTTTATAACGACGGTCTCCGAAAAAAAACTTCCCAAATCTAATCATCATGTTACAAATAATTTCAGAAAATCTTCCAGAAGTGTCATAAATAATTCTTTTACGAAATCTCGCGTGAAATGCTTCATCAATCATTTCTGAGATTGTTAGAGAAATTCGCCCAGTGAATACTTCAGAAATTCCTATTTTTTTTTAAATTCGTTCAAAGATTCCTTCACAATTCCTTTAGATATTTAATTAGAAAATTCTCCAGAGATTTTTTCAATAATACTTTCAGTGATGCTTTCAGAAATTATGCCAGAGTTTTTCAGAAAATGTTTCAAAGGTTTGTACTGGGACAAATTTGGAAATGCTTTGGAGGGTTTCACCAGAAAATCCCACAGAAACTTCCAGTTTCTCCAGAAATTCCACTGGGGATTCCTCCAGAAGTATCACTAAGAGTTGTGTAAGAAAGTTGTGTATGAGTTTCTGCAGAAATTCCTCCAGCGTTTTCTTTAGAAAATACTAAGATTTTTCTCTCATATTTTTTCGGGACTTTTCTAGATTTTTTTTCCGAAAAATCCTTAAAGCATTCTGAAAATTTCATAAAGTGTTCGATTCGGGTTTTGCATCAGAAATTGTTCAGTTGCTCCAGCTGATTTTTTTAGTTTGAATTTCTCTTTAACAAATCTTCAAGGATTTCTTTAAAAATTCTGAAAAAAAAATGTGAGATCCATTCGGGAATTTTCTACAGGGATTCCTATAGAAACTCCCCTACGGGTTCCTTAACATTGTTTTCCTGGGATTCTTTCAGAAAATCGCCCATGGATTTTATTACAAATCCGACTAATAATTGCTTCAGAAACATCTCCAGAGATTTCTTTCCAAATTTCTCCAAGGATTACTTTTAAAAAGTTCCACTGATTTTTCAATAATTATTTCATGGACCCTTGCTGAAACCCATCCTAGGATTTATTTTAAAGATTTGTTACGAGTTTCTGAAAAAACTTTCAGAAATTGCTAAAAAAATTCTTCCTAAAAATCCTCGTAGATTTACTTTAAAAAAAATCCAGAAAATCCTTGAGAAATTCAGTCAGAATCAATTTCCCAAAATCCTCCAGGGATTCCTTCATACTTTAGAATGTCCTTCAGAAATTCACTCCTTTTCTACAGATTCTTTCAGAGATTCCTAAGGAATGGCTGGAAGACATTCATGTAGAATTCCTGCAGAAATGCACACAGAGATGTCAACGAAATTTCCGCCAGGTATTCTTCTATGTATTTTCTCAGAAATTCCTCCAAGATTTACCTCTAGAAATGTCTCTATGGATTCCTCCAGGAATACATTGAAGAATTGTTTGGGGTTTTTAGTAGGGGATTTCTCCAAGATTTTTTTTCCAAAATATCTCAAGAGTTTTTGTTAGGTATTTCTGGTGTTTCTTCAGGTATTCCGTTTGGTATTTCTTCAAAAAATCCATCTATGAATTCTTTAAATATTCCTTTTTTTCCAGAATTTTTTTCATGAATTATTTAAGATTTTTTGATTTTTCATTTAAATTCCTTCAAAAAATTTATTCAGCGATACTTTCGGAAATATCTTAAGAGACTTATTTAATATTCCTAGAATTACTTCAGAATTTCAGCAGGGATTCTTTTAAAATGTGTTCCATGGATTTTTTCATAAGTTGTGTCAGCAGTTCCTTCAGGAACTGTTCAAGCGGCTCCTTCAAAGATTCCTCCAGGAATTTATCATGGCATTGCAATGTACCAGAGAAGGAGCGCTGAAATCGGGAAACTGATTTTACCATGACAGCACTGGAAATCATTTATAACACCTTTTGTCAGTAATCTGCCGAAGCTTTACAATGACTTTTTATTTATGGAATTTGCTACAAACTTTGGAATTCAATCAGCTGAGTACACGTCAAGGTAGTATAAGTCATCTACCAAAAATATCAATAATAAATTACAATTTTCGGTGATAAAGTCATGAGAAATCTTAAAACAAGTGTTTTAGAAAGCTTTGAGGAAAAGTCAGGCGAATGGGCAGTTTGCATACATCGGCCAAAAATGTTATTATTGCTAAGGGATCTGTGAAAATATCGCCAGAAAATCACCGCATGTATTCCACTCATCGTGATCATCGACAAAGCGAGAGTTGTTTAAAAAATTAAAAATTAAGTCAGAAAGGGAAAAATGAGATTAAGGTACATGGGGTGACCAAAATGTTTGGGATAGCCAACTTTTTTTTCACTCACAAAAAACTTCAACATGCTGTAACTTTGGATTGAGTGCATCAAAAATTCTCAAATTTTGACTGTTTGTCAAATATACGTGCATCTGTGGAACAAATTTGAGCTCGATTGGGTATTTTTTCGCGAAGCTAGAACCGTTCACGTATAACACAAATTTTTAGAAAACTAATTTTTGAGCTGTCATATCTTGAAAACCAGTGAACCGAATTGATTTTTTTTACTTAATCATTTATTTAAGGCTCATGCGCCAACATGCATAACGGAGCCGAATTCAATTAAAACTTTTTACAATTTCATGTTTTTGCCTTTCTCGTACACTAAGTGTACTGGAAAGGCTATATGTTCACTCTAAAAATGACTTTTTGATAGAAGGCCCGGAGGGTCGAGTCACATATACCACTCAACTCAGCTTGACGAATTGAGGTGATGTCTGTGTGTGTGTGTGTGTATGTGTGTGTGTGAGTATGTGTGTGTACAAAATAAACTCACATCATTTTTTGGCAGTAAACCTCAACCGATTTTTATGACCGACGGTTCATTCGACGCGAAATCTGGTCCCATTGTTTCCTATTGAAAATGGTTCGGATCGGTTCAGCCGTTCCGGAATTATGGCCATTTAGGTGTTCCGGATCGGTGCCCCAGGGAGGGGCCAGATATGAAAATGCTACAAAACCATGCATGCGACATATCAGACCGCGGCTTTTTCGATAACCTGACGAACGGTAAACAGGAAAATACTCTCAGTCCATATCTGAACCAGTAGTATTCCGGAATCGGTTCCGGATGTCCTGCCGAAGGTGGCCAAATATAAAAGTGAGCCAAATCCATGCATGCGACACATCAAATAGCGGCTTTTTCGATAACCTGATAAACAGTGAGCAGGAAAATAGCCTTTGACCCAGCAGAGACTACTGGTGCACAGTGGCTGATTTCGTCATTTTAGCGCGCTTAATTAATAACTTTTTAACTATGACGTTTACCGTCATGGTGTCTTCGAGAAAGTTTTTCGCTATAATAAGGAGCTTCTTTTGAACTATTGTAAAAAATGATCAATCCCCCTAAAAGTGAGATAGAAAATTTATTTTTAACATTTTTCAAGATACAAGGTTGGTGTCTTCACAAAAGTTGTAGATAATGTTATTTGGAACAACTTTGTCGAAGACGCCAAGTTTATAACTCCGTTACTTTTCAAGATACGTTACGTTTTTTATCATCAGCCCCTTGAAAATGGTTTTTGCGCAATAACTTTCGAAGGATTGATTCTACATTTTTCTGATGTTCTACAAAGTTATAGATAATGGTAAAACACATAACTTCGCCGAACACGACATCCCGCTAATTTCAAAAATAAAATAGTTATAACGGTTTTTGTAGTTTTTTGGGCCATATTTCAAGCATATATAACCTAGCTATAGGCAATTATATGCAAACTTCCTTTTAAGCAAGTGAATATACAAGTAATCGCCTCTCTGAGAAAGCTGGTTTTTGTACAGAAACTTTCAACCATCTATGTTACTTTTATATGGGATTTATTCATATCTTCACCATATTTTTTTGAGAGTTCATTACAGCTTGCATTTTTATTGTTATTGTAAGTGTGTGAATATATAGAAAGGATTGTGGTGCATTCTGCAACATTCATGAAGTACGTTACATGAAAACTTACCATCTACTTCTATTTTCTGACTTACTGACAGTGCTGCACGTAGTCCATGAAAAGAACGCCTAAAGTGTTACTTTTTTGTCAGATCACGATTAAACAGCACCTTACTGTAAAGTACAATAAGATTTATAATTAGCTATAACTATTGTAGACATGTACTAGAGGGAGCGTTTACAAAATATGTCACGCCCCAACTAACAATTACTCTTTTTACAAGCACCTTTACGACGAATTAATTCAGCATGGTGCTGAATAACATTTGGATAATTTTCAAGCACAACCTTTGTTCCGGTTTTGTTCACACAAATTTGGAGAAACAATAAAGCATAGTGTTGTGTACCAACTGAACTGTTTGTTGTTTAAAACATTTTACAAACTGATAGTAAAGCTGTTATTCAGCTACTGCAAAAATGATTTAAAAAAAATGCAAAATTTTTCAATTTCTACGAGAGTTTATGATTGACACTTTATGCTGTGAACAACTATTGTGAAATAATAACTACAAATACATTTACCTAAATCAAGATTCGAACTCGAGACCCATCGATTGCCAGCCGCTTGCCTTCCTATCTGCGTCATCCTAGAGATGATGAATTGACGCGCTCAAATCAAAACATAAACTTCCCGTGTTTGTATAATGATTACACTTTGACTCCTATTCAGCAGTGGTGAATAATGTTATGTTTATGGTTAACAACTGAAGAACACGTTAATTCAGCTGCTGTTCAGTAAAAACACGTGTTTTTCATCCTGTACACTGAGTCGAAGTATGATGAAACGAAAGCGCTTATTTGACTTGTGAAAAACACATTGTACAGATACATGTTCTAATTTTTGCATGTACTTGACAAGAAGCAGAAAAAGGTCTTGTTAAACTATTTTGTAAAGAAATAACTGCAAGTCGAATAAAAATATTATTAAACGCTTGAAAAGTGTTTAAATTTATAATTGTTGATACCGATACGAAAGGTTGAACATTGGCTACTTTTTCAATTGAAAAAACATTTGTACAGTAATGTGTACAGCATAATTTTAGTTCAGGTATCATTACTATTATAAAGCAACAATTCAGCATGCATGCTGGTTTGCGGCTTGCGATTGTTAGTTGGGGCGCAAGTTTAGAATTTGAGAAAAAATGGCACTTCATTCGCTTTTTCGTGGACTACATGCAGCACTGTGAGTTAGTAAGAAAATATAAATAGATGGTAAGTTTTCGTGTAACGTACTTCATGAATGCTCCAGAATGCACCACAATCCATTCTGTATATTCACACACACGTACAATAACAATAAAAATGCAAGCTGCCATGAACTGTCAAATAAATATGTTGAAGATATATGAATAAATCCCATATAAAAGTAACATAGATGGTTGAAAGTTTCTGTACAAAAACCATCTTACAGTTTCTTACAGTTTGATGGTTTTGGCTTTCTCAGAGAGGCAAATACTTGTATATTCACATGCTTAAAAGGAAATTTGCATATAATTGCCTATAGCTAGGTTATATATGCTTGAAATATGGCCCAAAAAACTATAAAAACCGTTATAACTATTTTATTTTTGAAATTAGAAGAATGCCGTGTTCGGCAAAGTTATGTGTTTTACCATTATCTATAACTTTGTAGAACATCATAAAATTGTAGAATCATTCCTTCGAAAGTTATTGCGCAAAACCATTTTCAAGGGGTCGATGATAAAAAAACGTAACGTATCTTGAAAAGTAACGGAGTTACAAACTTGGCGTCTTCGACAAAGTTGCTCCAAATAACATTATCTACAACTTTTGTGAAGACACCAACCTTGTATCTTGAAAAATGTTAAAAATAAATTTTCTATCTCACTTTTAGGGGGATTGATCATTTTTTACAATAGTTCAAAAGAAGCTCCTTATTATAGCGAAAAACTTTCTCGAAGACACCATGGCGGTAAACGTCATAGTTAAAAAGTTATTAATTAAGCGCGCTAAAATGACGAAATCAGCCACTGTGTGGTGGTGTTCCGGAACCGGTTCCAGGTGCCTCGCCGGAAGTGGCCAAATACAAAATTGAACCAAACCCATGCATGCGACACATCAAATCGCGTCTCTATAGATAACCTGATGAACGCGTTAGCAATAAAATGGAATCAGACTATATTTAGGAAAACCAGAAGTATTCCGGAATCAGTTCCGTGTGTCCCGCCGGAAGTGGTCAAATGTAGATGGGAACCAAACCCATGCATGCGACACATTAAATAGCAGCTTTTTCGATAACCTGAAGAACGGCAAGCAGGAAAATAGCTTTAGATTACAGCAGAGACTTCCGGTAGTGTTCCGGAACCGGCTCCGGATGTCCTGCCGGAAGTGGTCAAATGTAGATAGGAAACAAACCCATGCATACGACACATTAAATTGCAGCTTTTCCGATAATCTGAAAAACGGTTAGCAGGAAAATAGCCTGCTGTGATTAGCAGAGACTACAGGTTGTGTTCCGGAACAGGCTCCGAATGTCTCGCCGGAAGTGGTCCAATCCCTTGACCAAACCCATGCATGCGACACATCAAATAGCGGCTTTTTCGATAACCTGATTGACGGTTAGCAAGAAAATGGTTTCAAAGCATATTTGGGGCTGTCCATAAACCACGTGGTCATGAGGGGGGGGGGGTTCGGCCAATGACCATTTTGTATGGACAAATAAAAAAATTTGTATGGACAAATGACCACGCGGGGGGGGGGGGGGGGGGGGGGTTGAAAAGTCCCAAAAAAATGGCCACGTGGTTTATGGACAGCCCCTTTGAGACAACCAATAGTATTCCGGAACCGGTTCCGGGTGTCTTGCTGGAAGTGGTGAAACGCATATAAGAGCCAAACCCATGCATGCGACATATCAAACCACGGCTTTTTCGATAACCTGATGAACGGTTTACAAAAAAATAGTCTCAGATCACATTAGAGACCACCGGTAGAACCCGTTTTGTATGTCCCGCCAGAATGACCAAAATGTAAAATGAATCAAATCCATGCATGCACATCAATTTTCGGCTTTTCAGAAAACCTGTTGAGCAGTTAGCAAGAGACTAGTCTCAGACCATATTTGAGACAATAGGTACAGTCTTGAAACCGGTTCCGGGTATCTCACAGGAAGTAGAAAAAGTAAAAACAGTGAAAATAATCAATGCAAGCGATAAATATGTGTAAGAGAACAAAATCTTGACAAAACTGATGCAGGCTCATTAAATCACATCTTCTCATATTCCTGAGGTGTAAATATACAGTAGAATGGGGTTCCATGAGAAAATTGAAATTTAATCGCATCAACCTCGAGCAAAGTTGTTCAATTCCCTTTTGCGTCTAAAATTGCTGCGCAAAATTTTGATCCGACTGATTGCTCCTCGCGCTCTGTGATATGGTTCTTATTTGAATTGGATTCAGTACGAAAAATTTCACTTGCTTTCATTTTTTGGTAAAATTTTTTGAATCTAGTAACCAATGATAATAAAATATAGCCTGAAGTGTGTAGGAAAAGTTTATCAAAGACTGTAAAGTGATTTTTGGTTGTGAAATAATTTATATTTTAGCTTGTTATTATCGTCTTGTTATTGATGATATTCCAGTTATAGTAAAGGTGGCCACGCAGTCAAATAAGAGGTCTGATATTTTTCAGCTCTGCCTATACATTGAACACAACACCGGAAATATGTGCCATCAGTAACTCGATGATCGCTTGGATTCTTGCTTTTATAAATAAATTATTCACAGGATTCAGGATGCTTACGTCGACGGAAAGATCATGAGTACATATTCGACGAGAAAGGCACTATCACCACTAGGTGGATTAATCCGGTTTTTACTTATAAACTATGTTAGTTTTGGGGAACCGTAAAATTCGCGGTTTGGTCGAGGTTAGGGGGATCAAAACATTTTTGAGGAAAGGATAGGATGATGGGGGCTTTTCGTTGACACGTGGCAGCATGGTGTGGTGCATTGCTGCTGGTCAAACGTAGAGTGGACAAACAACCTGTAACGATACAAACAAACGATTTTCGAAGGGACACTAGGTGGACAAATGGAACCGTCATATCGTCTTCAATGTTTTTTTTTCGATTGCTCGTCAGCATGCCTTGGTCAGCTGGCAACAAAAATGAGATGCAGGGGAAATGGGTCGAGATTTTATCAAGATAATGTGTCGACTTATGTCCAATCACTACTCTCTGGGCTCACACTTCTATCGAATAGGGCTCACAGATAGCAATCGCTGTAGCTGTGGTGTAGGCTATCACGATATTAACCATGTTGTGTGGGAATGTCCCGAATACGGTATTGCCAGATCCGATTCATGTGCATCCCTCAGGGCCCGAGGGAAACCAGAAAAGGAAGACATTAAAGATGTGTTGGGTAAACTTGATTTTGAGTACATGAAGCTTGTGTACGACTTCTTGGAACAAGCTGAAGTTTTCGTTTGATACCCCGTCTTGTTGATCCACTTGTCCAACCGAATTGTATGGAATTTTGATCATTTATCAACAATATATTAATGCTGCACAAGATTTTATTACTTAGGTACTTTTTGAACGTTGAAGAATGTTATCAAGGATTGATACCTTTTTGGATCTTTCTCGAAAAAATGTAAATTATTTACATCAATGTCAATACATTTTAGTTTTGATATCCAAAGGTTTTCCACTTCTGTTGTCAAGATATCTTTAATAAGATGTGTTAGAGCCCATTTGGTTTAAAGAAAGAAAACAATCAGTATCTTTGTGTGGTATTGTAAATTTGACTTATTTTCCTTTATATGGGTAAAAATGATAATTCGGCATAACTTTATTTGCCCCAAAAAAATATTACATTTTATAATGTCGTTTCAAGCACCAATATTTTGTTGATAAACGTTTAAAATTTCATTCAATTCGGTTCACTGGTTTTCGAGATATGACAGTTCAAAAATTAGTTGTCTTAAAAATAGTGTTCTACCAGCACGGTTCTAACTTCGCGAAAGATACATTATTCGAGCTCAAATTTGTAGCACTGATGCACATAGACCAAAATTTGAGAATTTTTTATGCATTCTATGAAAAGTTACAGCATGTTGAACTTTTTTGTGAGAGAAAAAAAAGTTGCCTATTCCAAACATTTTGGCCAGCTCCCTGTAAATATAAAAGTAATTTTTTGGAGCACTTAAACCGCGTGTCAAAAGGCTGAAAACCTTTGCATTAGAAGTCCTCATAATGAAAACTGCAAGTTTTAAACTGAATGGATGATAAAAGTTGTACTGTTAAAAATGTTTTGAAAATCGAAGTACATGAAAACGAGGGTCTATATAATCGACGGTCCACTGAATCGAGATATACCTGTAGGGTGGGGCGGGGCAAGATGGGTCACCTAAGGATGGATCACCATAACTTTGTAAATACAAATCGTATTGTTTGTATTCGTCCGCTACTCTTTAATACACTAGTTAGCTATGCTAAAAGTCGATAAAATGTTCAATTAATACAAAATATGATGTTAAACAAGCAGTTTTAAAAAGTGATCGATTTTGCGCCGTGGAAAAAGTGCGGGTCAAGATGGGTCACCTTTTAAGTAATTAACATTTTCTCAACGAAAAACGTCAAAATATAAGATTTGTTCCGCATTCATGTATGCTCCATATCCATTCTGAGTAAACGAGAGGTACTAGTAAACATTTAATAAATTTATTTGGAATATAAAAAACTTTACGATTTGAGTGGTCTTAAGGTGACTTGAAAATCGATGTTTTCACTAAAAAAATATCATAATTTTATATTATAATTTTGAGCGTTCATTCCGCTTAATTAAAGTCATTTATGAGATAGTCTTGTAATAAAAAACAAATAACTTCTGAATGCTCCAAAAATACGTTCAAAATTGAAGGTGACCCATCTTGCCCCGCGGCCGTATATATGGAGATTATATGGAATGTATCGCATAAGAAAAATGGCTAAAAACCATTTTATTTTTTATTTCCAATGAGAGTGATTAATTTTTCAATCAATGCCCCAAACTTTTGTATATTCATGCTGGTCATCTAACAAAATTATTAACATAATCAAAACATGAGTAATGCGCCCGAAAATGGCACTGACCCATCTTGTCCCGCGACCCATCTTGCCCCGCCCCACCCTATATGCTTTCAAGCTATGACTTTTGACCCTCATCTTGGAAACAGAGCTCACTTTTCTGCCACCGTTCATGATCTCATTCAGAATCCAACCAGGTTTTGGCAATCAATTTCCTCCCAGCTCGATAATAAACAAACACCTTAATACCTCCTGCCAATTTGAGTCGAAAAAGAAAAAAAAAAGACGTACCACCTTTCACCAAACGTTCATTCTATTTCGCATGTATTATCAAACTCGACTAAAAAGAATCGAAGCAAAAAACAAAACCCAACGCCCACCTAGGGCATCCCAAAGCCTATTCAACGGTACCTACCAACCGCAAGCTATCCATACCTACGGTATTGGGGTGGAAAAAGGGGTCATAGGCGGGCGGGTCTTATCACAGCCTATTAATCTTCTGCAGCGAGGACCACTTTATGCGGATTGCTGTTAACTGCCAACAGCGCGTTCTGTTGCCTTCATTGTAGGTACGCCCACAGTCGGTTCCTTTTTTTTGCTGCACTGAGTGGGCTTCGAATCGTTCTTGAAGCGAAAGTGTGTTAGCAGTACGAGAAGTTTAGAAGAAATTTTTCGATTCCTCCTAGGTGGATTACCCATTAGGATGTGCATGGCAGATACCTCCCTCCGAGAAGGTGCGTCCTCTTAGTCATGTGGGTGGAAAAACTAGCTGATATTAACCGAGTGGAGGTGCAGAAAAAATGACACTTCACTTCGTAGGAAGTACGTGTGTACGTAAAAACAAATGGATCACCACCAGTGCAGTCATCCAGCATAGAGAGTACGTGCCAAAGCGAAAATGTGTCTCTCTAAGCCAAGCGATGATGACGCGCGATGTGGGGCTTATCCCGAAATCCTGTACATTTACCAGTAATGTACGTGTTGTTTTGGGGATGATGTTGAATGGAGTTGTTAGGTAGGGCTTAACTCTAGGCCGAACTGGCTGAAGTTCAAAAAGGATTTTGTTTTCACTTGGGACATTTATTCGTAGAATGACAGATAAGTGGTTCTGGATTATAAAAAAAATGCCGGATTTTGCCACTGCTTGAAACTAATAACGTAAAAGTGAAACTGGAAGCAGCTAGTAGATTGAATTTAGTTTATAAAGTCTTGTACCATTTGGACAGGTGTACCTATTTTGGGAACTTGCCGCTATGACTATGTCAATTTCAAACCGATTGATTTGAATTTTTGTACAGAGTTAGATACTGTACGTGCCTAACTCTATACAAACATTGAAATCAATCGGTTTGAAATTGACATCGTTATAGCGGCAAGTGCCCAAAATAGGTACACCTGCCCAAATGGTACAAGACCTTATCTAGAAAATCTAAATTAGAGCTAATTGCGTGCTTCTTTCCAGGTTTAATGTCGCATTAGCATCGATATCTTACGGTTTGTTGATTGCAGTGCAGTGCATCATATTTTAGATTATATCTTGGCTCACATACTTCCTTTGCCAATTCTTTCAGGATTCTGGGAGAATCCCTTTTAGAATGCTGGGAGAATTCCTTTAGGGAATCTGGGAGAATCCCGTTTCCCTGTCAGGATTCTGGGAGAATCCCTATCAGGATTCTGGGAGAATCCCTGTCAGGATTCTGGGAGAATCCTGGTCAGGATTCTGGGAGAATCCTGGTCAGGATTCTGGGAGAATCCTGGTCAGGATTCTGGGAGAATCCTGGTCAGGATTCTGGGAGAATCCTGGTCAGGATTCTGGGAGAATCCCTGTCAGGATTCTGGGAGAATCCCTGTCAGGATTCTGGGAGAATCCCTGTCAGGATTCTGGGAGAATCCCTGTCAGGATTCTGGGAGAATCCCTGTCAGGATTCTGGGAGAATCCCTGTCAGGATTCTTGGAGAATCCCTGTCAGGATTCTGGGAGAATCCCTGTCAGGATTCTGGGAGAATCCCTGTCAGGATTCTGGGAGAATCCCTGTCAGGATTCTGGGAGAATCCCTGTCAGGATTCTGGGAGAATCCCTGTCAGGATTCTGGGAGAATCCCTGTCAGGATTCTGGGAGAATCCCTGTCAGGATTCTGGGAGAATCCCTGTCAGGATTCTGGGAGAATCCCTGTCAGGATTCTGGGAGAATCCCTGTCAGGATTCTGGGAGAATCCCTGTCAGGATTCTGGGAGAATCCCTGTCAGGATTCTGGGAGAATCCCTGTCAGGATTCTGGGAGAATCCCTGTCAGGATTCTGGGAGAATCCCTGTCAGGATTCTGGGAGAATCCCTGTCAGGATTCTGGGAGAATCCCTGTCAGGATTCTGGGAGAATCCCTGTCAGGATTCTGGGAGAATCCCTGTCAGGATTCTGGGAGAATCCCTGTCAGGATTCTGGGAGAATCCCTGTCAGGATTCTGGGAGAATCCCTGTCAGGATTCTGGGAGAATCCCTGTCAGGATTCAGGGAGAATCCCTGTCAGGATTCTGGGAGAATCCCTGTCAGGATTCTGGGAGAATCCCTGTCAGGATTCTGGGAGAATCCCTGTCAGGATTCTGGGAGAATCCCTGTCAGGATTCTGGGAGAATCCCTGTCAGGATTCTGGGAGAATCCCTGTCAGGATTCTGGGAGAATCCCTGTCAGGATTCTGGGAGAATCCCTGTCAGGATTCTGGGAGAATCCCTGTCAGGATTCTGGGAGAATCCCTGTCAGGATTCTGGGAGAATCCCTGTCAGGATTCTGGGAGAATCCCTGTCAGGATTCTGGGAGAATCCCTGTCAGGATTCTGGGAGAATCCCTGTCAGGATTCTGGGAGAATCCCTGTCAGGATTCTGGGAGAATCCCTGTCAGGATTCTGGGAGAATCCCTGTCAGGATTCTGGGAGAATCCCTGCCAGGATTCTGGGGGAATCCCTGTCAGGATTCTGGGGGAATCCCTGTCAGGATTCTGGGGGAATCCCTGCCAGGATTCTGGGAGAATCCCTGCCAGGATTCTGGGAGAATCCCTGCCAGGATTCTGGGAGAATCCCTGCCAGGATTCTGGGAGAATCCCTGCCAGGATTCTGGGAGAATCCCTGTCAGGATTCTGGGAGAATCCCTGTCAGGATTCTGGGGGAATCCCTGTCAGGATTCTGGGGGAATCCCTGTCAGGATTCTGGGAGAATCCCTGTCAGAATTCTGGGAGAATCCCTGTCAGAATTCTGGGAGAATCCCTGTCAGGATTCTGGGAGAATCCCTGTCAGGATTCTGGGAGAATCCCTGTCAGGATTCTCGGGGAATCCCTGTCAGGATTCTGAGGGAATCCCTGTCAGGATTCTGGGAGAATCCCTGTCAGGATTCTGGGAGAATCCCTGTCAGGATTCTGGGAGAATCCCTGTCAGGATTCTGGGAGAATCCCTGTCAGGATTCTGGGAGAATCCCTGTCAGGATTCTGGGAGAATCCCTGTCAGGATTCTGGGAGAATCCCTGTCAGGATTCTGGGAGAATCCCTGTCAGGATTCTGGGAGAATCCCTATCAGGATTCTGGGAGAATCCCTGTCAGGATTCTGGGAGAATCCCTGTCAGGATTCTGGGAGAATCCCTGTCAGGATTCTGGGAGAATCCCTGTCAGGATTCTGGGAGAATCCCTGTCAGGATTCTGGGAGAATCCCTGTCAGGATTCTGGGAGAATCCCTGTCAGGATTCTGGGAGAATCCCTGTCAGGATTCTGGGAGAATCCCTGTCAGGATTCTGGGAGAATCCCTGTCAGGATTCTGGGAGAATCCCTGTCAGGATTCTGGGAGAATCCCTGTCAGGATTCTGGGAGAATCCCTGTCAGGATTCTGGGAGAATCCCTGTCAGGATTCTGGGAGAATCCCTGTCAGGATTCTGGGAGAATCCCTGTCAGGATTCTGGGAGAATCCCTGTCAGGATTCTGGGAGAATCCCTGTCAGGATTCTGGGAGAATCCCTGTCAGGATTCTGGGAGAATCCCTGTCAGGATTCTGGGAGAATCCCTGTCAGGATTCTGGGAGAATCCCTGTCAGGATTCTGGGAGAATCCCTGTCAGGATTCTGGGAGAATCCCTGTCAGGATTCTGGGAGAATCCCTGTCAGGATTCTGGGAGAATCCCTGTCAGGATTCTGGGAGAATCCCTGTCAGGATTCTGGGAGAATCCCTGTCAGGATTCTGGGAGAATCCCTGTCAGGATTCTGGGAGAATCCCTGTCAGGATTCTGGGAGAATCCCTGTCAGGATTCTGGGAGAATCCCTGTCAGGATTCTGGGAGAATCCCTGTCAGGATTCTGGGAGAATCCCTGTCAGGATTCTGGGAGAATCCCTGTCAGGATTCTGGAAGATCCCTGTCAGGATTCTGGAAGATCCCTGTCAGGATTCTGGAAGATCCCTGTCAGGATTCTGGGAGAATCCCTGTCAGGATTCTGGAAGATCCCTGTCAGGATTCTGGAAGATCCCTGTCAGGATTCTGGAAGATCCCTGTCAGGATTCTGGAAGATCCCTGTCAGGATTCTGGAAGATCCCTGTCAGGATTCTGGTAGAATCCTGGTCAGGATTGTGTAATCCCTTTCTAAGAATCCATATGGTACATTGTTCATTGATGCAGGCTCGTTTATAGCTGAACATCCCCTTCTTCTAGCGTCCTAAAAATGACATGAACAAACTGACTGAAGCTCATCCACGTCACTTCCACATTCGTTCCATTTTTCAAACCTCATACATTCGCAACAACGGTTCCAGGGAAGTCCACCACTACACTAATTGAAATGGGTTACAAAACAACCCATCACATCGTTTGACTGACCTGCTTCTGCCGGGGAGTATGCAATGCATGTGCATCAGGAGAAACTGATATGGGCACATTTCTCGTGACCGGCGTGCCGTCAGCCCGATATGATAGGGAACAAAACCGAACCCGACCGATTCCGAGTTTGAGGGTAGAGTAAAATTGTAATTTGGGGTGTTATTGAATAATGATTAAATAATGTTGCCATATCAAGAGGTAATGCAACTTCTTGGCGAAACGTTCCGACTGGTACAAAGCCTACTTCCCAACTGAGTATTCTGTTAGCACTTACATACATACATGCATGCATTTATTTGCTCAACATCACATATAAGACAAGACATAATTAACAATTTGATGAATTTATGGCTATATCGGTCTTTTTCTACTCATAGTATAAGGGAGTAGAGATCAAAGTGGATAATGAAATGATAGATATGAAAGTATTCGCTAGGTAGCGAACAAGTATGATTTTTTTTTTAGAGAGGGTGAAATTAGGCAAGTAGGCCATGTATTGAACGAATACATCGAATGCGTGAAACTTCTGCCGTACCTGTGCTTTTAAACATATCGGCTTGGTTGGTAGTTCATACCACCATACCAAGACTGGCAAAAGTTTCAGGCACCCGACTGCCTATGTATTGTTCTGTTTTCATCACAAGTTCTATCGATCAGTAGCTTTTTCGGAATTCGCACTCCGTTCATAGGGGTATGCCTATATCGCGGCGTGTTCTTCCTAGGCATATGTATGAGAGTCACCTTGTCGCAGTCACCGGTGAGATTCGAATGAATTGGATAGTTCTCCCGAAACCCTTACGCAGTTTTGCACACCGTCCATCGTTGCTTTAATCAGTCTAGTCAGCTTCCCAGGAAAGCCTTACGGTAACGATCTGGTCCGTTGTCGACCGGCCGTCGATGAAGCCGGCTTGATAACTTCCCACGAACTCATTCGCTTTAGGTGACAGACGACGGAAGAAGATCTGTGTGACGGAAGATGATTCAGTGATCGCCCTGAAGTTCTAACATTCCAAATGGTCGCCTTTCTTGTGAATGGGGCAGATTATCCCTTCCTTACACTCCTCCGGTATCTGTTCGGTTTCCCAGATCCTGACTATCAGACGATGCAGACAAGTGGCCAACTTTTCTGGGCCCATCTTGATGAGTTCAGCTGCGATACCATCCTTACCAGCTGCTTTGTTGGTTGTGAGCTGGTGAATGGCATCCTTAACTTCCCTCAGCGTGGGAGTTGGTTCATTTTCGTCCTCCGCTGCACTGGCGTCGTCGTTTCCTCTGACGCCGTGGGCACCCGTGCCTACGTTCTCCACGCTGTTTAGGTGCTGATCGAAGAGCTGCTTCCATCTTTCGATCACCTCACGTCCGTCCGTCAAGAGGCCTCCGTCTTTATCCCTGCATATTTCGGCTCGCGGCACGAAGCCGTTGCGGGATGCGTTGAGCTTCTGATAGAACTTGCGTGTTTCCTGTGAACGGCACAGCAGTTCCATTTCCTCGCACTCCGCTTCTTCCAGGCGGCGCTTTTTCTCCCGGAAGAGACGAGTCTGCTGTTTCCGCTTCTGTCTGTATCGCTCCACTTTCGGTCGGGTTCCATGCTGCAGCATTACCGCCCGCGCTGCATCCTTCTCCTCCAGAACCGCTCTGCACTCCTCGTCGAACCAATCGTTTCGTCGACTCCATTCTACGTACCCGATAGTGCTCTCGGCTGCGTTGTTGATGGCTGCTTTCACTGTACTCCAGCAGTCCTCTAGAGGGGCCACATCGAGCACACCCTCGTCCGGCAACGCTGCCTCGAGATTCTACGCGTATGCGGTGGTGACATTTGGTTGCTTCAGTCGCTCTAGATCGTACCGGGGCGGCCGCCGGTACTGTACATTGTTAATAACGGAGAGTTTTGGGCGTAGTTTAATCATCACCTGGTAGTGATCAGAGTCGATGTTGGCGCCACGATAGGTCCTCCTGACGTCGATAATGTCGGGGAAGTGCCGTCCATCAATCAGAACGTGGTTGATTTGCGATTCCGTTTGTTGTGGTGATCTCCAGGTGTAACGATACGGGAGGCTGTGCTGGAAAAAGGTGCTACGAATGGCCATGTCTTGTCTCTGCATGTCGCACATCACTATAAAAGCTGTTCCCAGCTCACGTGTGTTGCCGCAACTCTGGTAGATGGTATGATTACCTCTAAACGTTCGCACCATAGATCCTGTCCAACACACCTCCTGCAGCGCTACGATTCCGAACCCGCGGTCCTTCAGTATATCGGCGAGTATGCGGGTGCTCCCGATGAAGTTGAGAGATCTGCAGTTCCACGTACCGAGCTTAAAATCGCAAATCCCTTTTCGTCGCTGTGGTCGTCGCCATTGGTATCAGTTTGCATTCTTCTCTTGTTGGTTTTTCGGTGCTTGTCTTTTTATGGCTGGCTCGTAGGGGCTGACACCAACTCACACTGTTTCCTAAGCCCCAATTTTATGATCGAAATGATTTTGGGCATGAAAAATTTATTTCAGTGGTTAAGTGTCTTAACCTGGGGTCTCCAGTTAGTCTAGTGGTTAAGGCTATGGATCGCCAATCCGAAGACGGCGAGATCGATTCTCGTTCCGTTCGGGAAAATTTTCTCGACTCCCTGGGGCATAGTGTATCGCTGTGGTTGCCTCACAATATACCAACTCATGCAATGGCAGGCAAGGAAAGCACTTCAATTAATAACTGTGGAAATGCTCGAAGAACACTAAGTTGAAGAGAGGCAAGCCAAGTTCCAGTGGGAACGTAGAAGAAGAAGATTGAAGTTTTTTTAAGAGCCCTTATTCTGAAAGTATCACTAATGTGATTTATCAAAAAAACAATGTTTGCCGGGACAGCTATTATCCTATACCTGAGTTTCCACCCCCATTTGGGATGCATACATCAAATTTAGCGCTTTCATCATTAAACTAGCAAACATCATATTTATGACTGCCTTCACATAGGACTGGAAAAAGAGTGTGGTGTGGGCTTCGGTCAGTTTTTCTTTCCTTTTTTTATTATCTTTATTAACGAGATTTTCAGCCCAGGGCGTTTTTTTTTCTATTCCGTAGAATCGTTACCTGTTCTGTGGCTTAGTTGGTTAAAGCGCCGGCCTAGGGAATACGGAGTCCTGGGTTCGAATCCCTTCAGAATGCGGTCATTTCACCCTTCTTACACCCATAAAAAGGGCATAAATATCGCTCGAAAAACTGACTTTGGATCCGAGGCCCACAGGGCCGTGTCTTATATTACCAATTAATCAACTAAGCTTGACGAAGTAAGCAAATGTCTGTATCTGTGTCTGTGTGTGCGTGTGCATTACAAAAAAGTAATGCTCGTTTCTCGGCCGTCTGTCAACCATCGTACTCATAGCACGAAACGAAAACTACTGTATCCTAGTATGTAAAATGGGTCATTCCACACCAAGTGTACACACCGCGTGTTACCCACCATCACGGATTTTGACCAAATTTTGTTGGAATGTTTGTTTAAATGGAGGAAGAAACAAATCAAATTTTGGTGCCGATCGGATCACCCCTCGGCCCGTGGCAGCACCCCTCGTCTTTGCCAATACAAGAAAAATCCAAGTTTTCCCTTCCTTTTCTTAATTTATAGCTTTGAAACTATAACATATACACATTTGTGACCTTCGGCTTTTTTGAAGAAAATTGATGGAGGAATCCAGGAAAAATATTATTTTTTCGATACAGTGTTGCCAAACATGTTATTTTTTTATTTTAAAATTTAAAATCCATTTTTCGTCGAATGACTATATTTTGATTTCAAAAATTTCGATTCCATCGTGTTTATCAGACATTTTCCAATCGAAAAAGCTTAACTCCCCGAGGTCTTTTGGGCCGTTCCAGAGATACAGCGTTTTTAACCTTGAAAACCCTTTTTCTCTAATATATAAAATAAGTCCAATTTACAAGTTTCGCTAAGAAAACATTATTCGATGCAATGTAAAGATGATTTGGACTGATTCAGACCAAGCAGAATAGAAAACTATGTAAAAATAATAATATTACAGTGTTGCCAGTTTATCAATTATGGATTTATTAGAATGGATAACAATAAATTGCTTAAGTTTAAAATTTATGTATTATAATCCTTATTTCAATTGAAATTCTACCTATGTAACCAAGTAACCACGGTGCTGAAACCTTATTGCATGCAGATATACGGTGTATTTAGAGCAATCATTACTTTACATGCAAATTTAAGGTTCATTTAAAGTGGGAATGGGCAATCAAATTAAGAATGGGCAGAATCAAATTAAGATTATACTGGTATAATCTTAGTTCAGTCGCATAATTCCCCACATTCACTTTAAATCAACTTTAAGTTAGCATGTAAAGTAATGATTGCTCTAAAAATAACATATTTGGCAACACTGTAGCGAAAAAATGATATTTTTCCTGGATTCCTCCATCAATTTTCTTCAAAAAAGCCGAAGGTCACAAATGTGTATATGTTATAGTTTCAAAGCTATAAATTAAGAAATGGAAGGGAAAACTTGGATTTTTCTTGTATTGGCAAAGACGAGGGGTGCTGCCACGGGCCGAGGGGTGATCCGATCGGCACCAAAATTTGATTTTTTTTCTTCCTCCATTTAAACAAACATTCCAACAAAATGTGGTCAAAATCCGTGATGGTCGATAACACGTTTCCACTTTTCCTCGGTCACTTCATATGGAATGACCCAAATGCTATTGAATTTTATTTCGATTGGACATTTGGTTACCGAGATATCTTCGAAGATAAGAGTACCTACTTTTGAGTAATACAATTAAAATTTTAAGACATTTTTAACAAAATGTACCATTGTAAATTCATCTGCCGTTTATCAATCGTTTTCGATTCTCTTGGAATCAAATGAAAGCAACGATATCCTGGTAGAACCCTATTAAATTGCATTTCAGTTGAACATTTGGTTACCGGGATATTTCTCGAAGAGTTTTTGGAAGTAATACAATTTAATAGGGTATGTGTGCCATTAGTAATCTCATGCTCCCATTTTCATCCTATTCGAAAACAAGCGATTGCGGCACCGATTGACTTCGTTCTTTTTGTTTTCATGGGTGCTCACTTCTAACAAAAAATACAAAAATAAGAAACAAAACAAACAGCGCTTGAATCATTTGTTTTTCGTGGGATGAAAATGGGAGCCATATGCTTAATAAGGGAACCAATACCCTATTTCAAGAGATTTTTGAAAGTGCATCATCATAACTTTGTATGTGGTTTTTCTCAATTTCATCACTCAATTTGCCAATTAATAAGCATTCTGTGTCTTCTATTTTTTCCCAGAACGTTTCGTCGTACCATCATATTGGTACATGTCTGTTTAGGGTAACATAGACAAGTGTCTCTGCTAATTATTTGAAAAAATTTCCACAGTTTTTTTTATGATATCCTACGGAAAATTATTGAGCAATTCCTTCAGTAGCAGGTTCCTGAGAAGTATTTTAGGAATTTTAACGACAGCTCTTTCCGGAATTTATCCAGCAGTTTCTCATGATTTGTTTTAATTCTCAAAATAATCCTTAAGAATTTCGGAAATTGGATGTGAAGAAAACAACATATTACCGTTTTCTTTAACATAATTCAAGGAATGCATTTTTTTTTCTTCCAAATATTGCATACTTTTATTCGTCACCAATATTATGGTTGTGACAGTTCAATCAATGACAGTCTGAAGATTTTTTTTCCCCAAAATTTTCTCTGGCAATTTCTTTCGAAATTCATCAGACATTTTCTTTAGTATTTAGGAAATTTGTTCTGAAATTCCTCTGGCATTTTTAAAGTTATTACTACAATTATTTTGGGGCTTCTGATAACTATTTCAAGAATTTTTGCATGCAATTTCTTCAGGACTTCTCCGCTTTTTTCCCGGCAGCTTCATCAGGAGATTATTTTTTTTTTTATTTCTTCAGATATTCCTCTGATCAATTTTTCAAAAACTTCAGCGACAGCTTCTTCAGGGATTCGTCAATCAACTTTATGAGAAATTCCTACAACAGCTTTCCCAAAAGTGGATATTGAGACATTTTTTTCAAAATTTTATCCGGAAATTTCCTAAAAGTCCCATTAGACATGACAATTATTTGGCCAAACAAGCCCAACAAATGTCCAACAAAGCGTGAATCATAGCAACCATGGATGAATGTCGAACATCAATGGTAAATATTTGGCATTACGACAAACAGTAAAATGACACCCTAAGCAGCTCCTCCTGATATTTTTGTGAAATTTTCCTAGTTTTATAAATAAAGCCCAGAACAAATCGCATTTGTTAAGCCCAGAACCAATCGCAGGCTAGAGTAAAAGATTAGGATAAGGGGTAGGGTAGGTTATAGGGCGAATGTTATTGTAGAGGGTAGGGTAAAGGGTGGAATAGAGGGTTAAGGTAGACGGTGAGAAAAATAGTAGGATGGCGAGTAGGGTAGAGGGTAAGTTCAATGTAGTCGAGTTGAGCGCGTCCAACGATCATTCGTGCGATATGCCTTACGGCGCCTGCCGTGGAATGACGCGGTGAGGTTACCACCATACGAGAACCGGTGTATGCTGATGCAGTTAGAGACACTAGCATCGAGAAGGATAATGCTGCAGAGACTGTTCTGCTTTGATCTGCTGGCAGGAAACATCGACTGTGGAGAGCTGCTTTTTCAATTGAATATTCATGCCCCAACTCGCCGTCTTCGGAATCATGCTTTCTTCTACCTACCAACGCATCGAACGCTTTATGGACATTTCAACCCGTTGCATTTCTGCTGTAGGCTTTTTAACGAAGTCAGTGACAATTTTGATTTTAATATTACAAAGACAACGTTTAAAAATAGGATAAGGGATTAGATTAAGTATCAGTCTGTACAACTAGCTAGGTTGAAGATGGTGAATCAATAAATTTAATTTTAGCGTAATGTAAAGTGTTAAGGTAGAGAGTACTGTAAAGGATAGGGTAGAGGGTCAAGGTAGAGGGGTAAAATAAACGGTGGGATAGAGGATATGGTAGACGGTAGGGTAGAGGGTACGGTAGAAGTTATGGTGGAAGATAGGAAAGAGTATAGAGCAGAGGGTAGGATAGAGGGTTAGGAAAGAGAGTAGCGCAGACGATAGGCTTAAGGATTAGGATAGAGCGTAATGTTTGGGTAGAGGTCAGGATAGACAATATGTAATGCAGTGGGTAAAGTGTACGGTATGGTAAAGGGTTAGGATAGAGAGTAGAATGAAGAAATTAGATGAGATGAGATTTCTCGAGATACCTTCAGGAATTCTATCGAGATTCTTCCCAGGATACATACCGCGATTGTTGCAGATGTTCCTTCCGGAATTTCCGTACGAATTTCTTTTCAAGAGAAGAGATTTCTGCAGCGACTGTTTCGAACATCCTGAAAAGATTGTTTCAGGTGTTCTAATTAGCATTCCTTCGGGGATTGTTCGGATTCCTTTCGGGATTTTGTAGGGGATCGCTTTGAAGATTCCTGCTGTGATTCCTGCAGGGATTTCTTCTTCTTCGTATTCTTCTTTGTGGCTCTACGTCCCCACTGGGACTTGGCCTGCCTCGTTTCAACTTAGTGTTTTTTTGAGCACTTCCACAGTTATTAATTGAAGGGCTCTCTTTGCCTGCCATTGCATGAATTTGTATATTGTGAGGCAAGGACAATATAGCCGAGGCGGTAAACGCACGGGTATTCAGCATGACCATGCTGAGGGTGACGGGTTCGATTCCCGGTCGGTCCAGGATCTTTTCGTAAAGGAAATTTCCTTGACTTCCTTGGGCATAGAGTATCTTCGTGCCTGCCACACTATATACGCATGCAAAATGGTCATTGGCAGAGGAAGCTCTCAGTTAATAACTGTGGAAGTGCTCATAGAACACTAAGCTGCTGTAGGGCCCAACTGCATCCACCCAACTGCATCCGCACATCAGCACCTTTACCAAAAAGAGTAATCTTCGGGCTATCTGTTAAGGGTACTGATGTTCGTGGTCGGATAGCAATGAGCCCTACAGCGACGCAAACGTGTTTGTTTAAAAAAGCACTTAGGCCCTTTCACATATTATGCTAGATATATGATAGACAAATGGAACATAGCCTGCCCGGGCCCCGGTGGTACTTAATTTCCGAATAATTGTTGTCATAATCCTTTTACGTCTTCATGGTCGGGTTTCATCTGATGTTGATGGGAATGAAAGCTCCGTTTTAAGTTCGCAGCCTGACTGAGTTGAGCTTCATACACCCTACATGCACACCGCATATATGAGACAGCAGAGGCATTCATCGATGGTGCTGGTACATTTTGCTTCATGTTTCATTTTTTTGTCAGTCGGAGGGGATGTATGCACGTGAGCGGCGCGCTTTTGTGTGCTTGAAGTTTTTCATTTCCAGCTTGCTGCCAGAAACCTACACACGCCGTTTTGGGTCGCGGAAGGTCATTCGGAAGATACTGTACCTAGTTGCAGTATACCATTCGTGTAACTGGACCTGGACGTGTGGTGCACCGCGTACCGGCTGATAGCGGCTGAACAACTTCGAGGCATTCGTCGGGCAGGATGATTGATGACAGCAGGCTGAAACTGGTCCGGAAGTGCCTTTATCTTTCACTGGTTGGTTTTGAAAATGGTCCTATATTTGTGTTGAGCTTGGTGGTTGGCGGTTTGGCATGATTTCAAGTTTATGGGGTCATGTGCTTTCACCGAAGCATATGGTACACATTACGGATTGCATGAATGTACGACGACCAAGGCAACCTTAACTTGCATTACATTGTGCGGATTTCATCATATTATTACCAAATAATCTATCAATCGCATATATGAAAACATCAATGCGACCAATGCGCAAAATTCATCGCAATAAACGATATTTCAACGTTTTACTGTGATGAACATATAACATAACATAATATCTCAAGTAACATATTTTAGCCAAATAGACTAGAAGAGGTTCTCAAAACCGTTATAAAACCAAAATAAAAGGTAAAAGGTTATATGACAGTTCTCAAAGCCTCTTCAAGACTAACTAGTCATCAAAATGTTTCTTGGGATCAGACACAAATCCCGAGCAGAGTCTAACAACAAAATGATAGCAAATCGAAAACTGAATTTGTATTCAGCAGCAAATTGATATCACATTTTGATATCAGTCTGTCTTGACTGAATTTGATTTCAAATTTAGATTTCGTTTTGCTGTCACTTAAAACTATTATAAAAAAAAGTTTTTAAGTTATTTTGAAATTTCTAGGCAACCTTGTATAATAACTCTAAGAGTATATCATTAGTGTGATTATCTTATGGCATTCAGGATTTCATATCAATCGAAAACCCCCTATATTTATCGATTTTTCCATTTTTTCGTACTGACAGCAAAAACAGTTATCAATTTGCTATCACTGATAGCAGGAATTGTTTTCAACTTGCTGTTATGGGAACATTTTTCTGCTCTCATTTTTGATGTTTTAACCGTTAAAACGACCAAAACGAGAACAACCTGAGTTATCATAATTTGCAATATCACAACATCAAAATTTGTTTTCAATTTGCTGTCAGACTTTGCTCGGGATGCCACATAAGTGGTAAAGTGTCTTTAATAAATATTAATAATAATAATAATAACATAACATAATTGCGGTGAATGGGAATGTCATGATCTTTAATCAGCTTATTTCATAAGTAGTGTTGTGCTTTCACTGAAGTAACGGTAATCGTGTTTTTCTGAATATTTTTAAACTGCATAAGATGGTATATTGCCTTGTAATAATGTACACCGTAAATCGGATATGATAACGCTTAGAAGTACGTATAACACGATCATTAATTCATTATTACACGTTAATTGGTTGTCCGGAGATGACTCATGTAGCAGAAAGGAATTGTCGAAAACTATAGGTCTTCATCTAAGAAAAAAGGACGTTAGATGCAAAAAAAAAACATTTTTAGCTATCTTCATCCCATTTCTCAACTATCTCAAGAGTTTGATGACCTCGAATGCCCTCTCGATTCATCTCAACCCGAACACTTGAAACCATAAATTTCACTGTCACTGGCGCACAAACACACACCCCAAAACCGTCCTCAATTGCCTCCAGCAGTACGAGCGCAAAAACATCCTGTTTTTAACTTAACGTTTACGCCCAGCGAAAAAAAAAAACTACCAGACACGCTTTGAAGCTTCTCAAGAACCACCCAGCATGGCAAGATGGGTTGTGGCCAGCGAGTGACGGCGGCGGCGGCGGCGACAAGCAACACCAAAAGCCAACCTTCTAGTAGCAGTCCTCGAAGTAAGAAAAGAAGAAAAAAAAACGAGTCCGTCACCTTCCGGAATCTCCCGGAGATGGAATTGGAACTCGTTGACCTTTTTTTCCCCCATTTGGGTGGCCCCAGAGATGGAGAAGAGAAAAAGAGCTTTTCAGCGATTCTCGCAAGACGTTTCAAGGTTCCACTCCAGGATGATGCCGCTACCATCAACCACCACCGACTGGGGAACTGAAGAATGCTTCTTTGGGGTGGAACGGACCTCCCGAATGAATCTCAACAGGGCCAGGTCACATTTGGGCAGAGTTTCTAATCTAAATACGGATTTGTCAAAGCTTGTATGGTTTCAACTGACCGTGTTTGGATGATGTTTAGATTGTGGTGGAACGCTTCACTCCGGTCTCTCCTATGGATGCTGCTGGAGCAGCATCATCTGTTTATGATGTCATGTGTTTGCAAAGGCTCCAGTTGTTGGGTACGCCAGCAGCAGTAGCAGCAGCTGAGAAGATGTCCTTCAACCGCATGGATTGTACTCGCGAGCATTGTTTGAATACTCACCACTATCTTGGTCGGTCTTCCATGATGGAAATGCTCATGGAAAATAAAAGCTAGAGAGAAGAGAGTGAGTTCTGGGAAAACCATTGGGATTCCAAAGTGTTGTCAATGATAATGGTGATGATGACTGTTTGGGATTGCCTGGTTTTTATTTGACGTACTTTCCGATGACGAAATCTGGCGAGTGAAAGTGATGCTGTACTTGCGATGGAAATTTTATTTGAAGTCCAGAAGAAGATACTTTGAGCTGGCTTATGTCTATCGGGTTTTCTTTTAATTATAGTGGTGTTCTGATTCCGATTCTGTCTACTCTCGATCACCCCCCGAAATGCAAAGAAAATGTTATTTTATTACAATAAAACTTCTTTTAAAAGTGCATTTGACACCATTTTTATGCTCTGCATAAAAAGAGGGAGATTTATTCAGAATAAATATTGTGCATAAAAAAATGTTATAATGGCGAAGACTATGGCAACAGAGGTCAGGGGGTGTTCCTAGGGATTCCTTTAGGAAATCGAAGTTGCAGGGACATTTCAGGGAGTTTCTATGGGTTTCAGCGAAATACCAGGAGATCGCACGGGCGCTTAAGGGGGTATCTGGGTTCTCCCACGGGGTCTCAGGGGCGTTTCAGGGAGTCTCCGAGGGGTTCCTGAGGAGTTCCAGAGACGGTTTCAAGGGCATTTCATGGGGTGTGGGTACCAGGAGGTTTCAGGGCCTCCTAAGGGGGCCAATGGCTTGTCAGGGGATCTCAAGGGGTGCCAGAGGGCTCTAAGAGGTCTCTGGGGTGCTTCAGGAGTATTCCAGAGGTTTCAGTGGTAAGTGACCACTCGGAAAACTGGCTAAGTGTCAGCATGCTACGTTGGTCAACTCCCTAAAGCGAGTCATGGATGTTTGTTGCTGCAGGCTACGCAGCTGACCTTGAGGATGCAATGTGCACCAGCCCAATCTCTGAAGCAATGCCTCCCGAGCAGAAGGGCATACCTTACAAATACCATGCAAAGAGCAACATGTGCTCCAATACCTAAAATTGCTATTGCTGCCCTATTCTACGAAATGTTATGAGAACATCACAATAACAAAGTGATGCTGTACTTGCGATGGAAGTTATATTTGAATTCCAGAAGAAGACACTTTGAGCTGGCTTATGTTTATCAAGTTTTTTATATATAAATATCTAGTGGAAAAACTTGTAATTAGAAGGCACGAAATGTTGCTAATTGGCAAATTGAAAGATGAAATTTGTGAAAAAAAATCGTCGAGTCAAGTACAAGACACTAAATACGATCTTACAGTTGAGGTCGAAATACGTACGTAAATACGATTTTCTTTTATTTAAACAAATCGCGTTCTGGTGGGATTCGAACCCACGACTATGTATTCGCTAGACCGGCGCTTTAACCACCTAAGCCACAGAACAGGTAATGGTTCTGCGGAATAGAAAGCCAAACTGACTCCGAAGCCGCACCGTGAACACTCCTATTTCATAAACTCATCTCTCTTTTAGGCTTAGATGCCAATCCACAACACACTCCTATTTGTTATCTTATAACACTATAAAACCTCTTTTTATGTGCTTTGAATTTTACACCATGTTTATTCCCCGCATGAAAAAAGGAAACCTATTCAGAATCAATATTGTGCATAAAAAAATGTAATAATGACGATGACTATGGTAACAGCGGCCAGGGGGCGTTCCTAGGGATTCCTCTAGGAAATCGAAGTTGCAGGGGGATTTCAGGGAGTTCCAAGGGCTTTCAGCGGAATACCAGGAGATCTCACGGGCGCTTAAGGGGGTATCTGGGTTCTCCCACGGGGTCTCAGGGGCATTTCAGGGAGTCTCCGAGGGGTTCCAGAGACGGCTTAAAGGGCATTTCATGGAGTGAGGGTACACGGAGGTGTCAGGGCCTCTTGAGGGGGTCAATGGCTTGTTAGGGGATCTCAAGGGGTGCCAGAGGGCTCCAAGAGATCTCTGAGGCGCTTCAGGAGCATTCCAGAGGTCTCAGTGGTAAGTGACCACTCGGGAAACTGGCTAAGCGTCAGCATGCTACCTTGGTCGACTTCCCGAAGCGAGTCATCGATGTTTATTGCTGCAGGCTACGCAGCTGACCTTGAGGATGCGATGTGCACTAGCCTAATCTCTGAAGCAATGCCTTCTTGATGGTGCTGGAGAGATGAAAGGTTTGGTGACCATGATAATTTTGTTTAGTGGGTCGAGGAAAGAGTAGTCCTGGCTTTCACTATTTCGGTAGAAGACGGCCCATATAGCCGAGACGGTAAATGCACGGGTATTCAGCAGGACCATGGTGACGGGTTCGATTCCCGGTCGGTCCAGGATCTTTTCGTAAAGGAAATTTCCTTGACTTCCTTGGGCATAGAGTATCTTCGTGCCTGCCACACGATATACACATGCAAAATGATCATTGGCAGAGAAAGCTCTCAGTTAAAAACTGTGGAAGTGCTCATTGAACACTAAGCTGAGAAGCAGGCTTTGTCCCAGTGAGGAAGTTACGCCAAGAAGAGGAGGAGGACGGTTCTGCACCCCACACTACCTAGACCTCATATCCGGGTGTCTGTTTAGCAGATTATTCCTCCATACTTAAGAAGAAAAAAAGGTCTCATAGGTGTTTAGGGGGCCTTAGGAACATTTCAGGTTATCCAAAGGGGTTTAGGGGGTATGTGGAGGTCTCAGGGACATTTCAGGGGGTTTCAGCAGTGTATCAGGAGATCTCAGGGGCATTTCAAGGGCTACCAGAACGTTTCATGTGGCGAGGGGGTTCGAGGATCTCTGGTGTGCTACGTGGGGTCCGTGAGTTTTAGGGGATTTAGAAGGCATTTCAGGTTTCAGTTTCAAAGCATTTTCAGCGGGTTTCAGAGACGTTTTCGGAGATTTCGGGGGATCTTAGGTGCGCTACATGGGGTCCGAGGGGTTTAAGGGGATTATGGAGTCATTTCGGGGAGTCTCAGAGCATTACACGTAGATTCCAGAGGCGTTACGGAGAAATTTTTGAGGAATTTGGGAGGGTCTCAGGGGGATCTCTAATAGATACAAGATGGATTTCTGAGGCATTTCAGGAAGTTCAAGAGCATTTCGGCGGATTTCAGAGGTGTAACGGTGGCGTTTTTTAGGTTTCGGAGAGTCTCAAGTGCGTTACATGGGGTCCAAGGGGATTTTTGGGGGTTTCGGATGCATTTCTAAAAATTTCAGACGATTTCAAATGGAAATCACTCAAGGGGACTTTTCCCTCTTTCTAAATTTTGAGTTAAAAAAATAAAAGTTATAATAATAATAATAATAAATTTCAGAGACCTTTTCACAAAAATTCTCGAAAATCCTTGAAACGCCCCTGTTACATCATCAAACGCTACAAAAACCCCTAGAAATACCCTTTAAACGTTCCCAAAACCCCCTGAAATTCTCTGAAATTCCTTGAAACGCCCCTGAAACCCCTTGTAACGCCTTTGAAGGCTCCTGTAAAACCTTTAATTGCCCTTAAAGCCCCATGACACGTCTATGAAATCCCCGTAATCCCATTAAAACGACAACGAAACATGACGAATCGCTTTTAAAATACTCCTGAAATCCCGTAACATCCCCTAAACTCCCTGTTTTGTTGGACATTCTGAGGCACTTCTCTGCAGAATTAGATGTCAAAACATTCAATACGACGTTTTCCGTTATAAATCCCTCGATTATTCATTTATTGCCCTTTTCCTCTTTATAGGGTTCCTTCAGAATTTCTTCAATACTTCCTCCTAGGATTTCTTAAGAAACTTCATCTGGAATTCCCTCAGAAATCAATCCTTGGATTTCTTCCTGGGATTCCTCCAGAAATTCCTCAAAGGATTCCTCCAGAAATACCTTCAGAAATTGTTCCAGGATTCCTCTGTGAATTCCTTCGGGGATTGCTCTGGAAATTCCCACAAGGATTCGTTCAGGAGTGTCTCTGGAGATTTCTCGAGGAATTTCTCAAGAAATTCTTCCAGTAATTCCTACAGGCATTTCTTCATGGGTTCCTCCAGACATTCCTTCAGGAGTTTCTCCTGGGATTTCTATAGAGATTCTTCCAGAGATTCATCAAGGCATTCCTTCAGGATTTAACTCAGGGACTTCTCCTGGAATACCTTTAAGAATTCCATCAGGAACAACACCAAGAGTTCCTGCAGGAATTCCTCCAAAAAATCATCCAGGAATTCCCCCTCTCGGACTTTACAAGCATGATTCCAAGAGTTGCTCCAGGGATTCCTGCATGCATTCCTCCTGAGATTCCTCTAGGAATTCCTTCAAGGATTTCTTCAGAGTCCCTCAGGAAATTCTACAGAAATTTCTTCAGAAATTCCCCAGAAAATAATTCCCAGAATATATCCAGGGATTATTCCAGGGACTCCTCCAGTTATTCCACCAAGATTTTTTCTAGGAATTGATTCAGGAATTCATCCAGGGATTCCTTCAGATTTTTTTTCAAGGATTTTTACAGTAATTCCTCCAGAAATTCCTCCAAAAATTATTTCATGGATCACTCCAGAAATTCCACCATGAATTCCGCCAGGAATTTTCCAGAAATTCCTCCAGGAATTTACTAGAAATTCCTTCAGATCTTTCCACATATTCCTCAAGGAACGCCTCCGATGATTCATCCAGTAATTTATCCAGATATTTCTCTGAGATTTTTTCCTGGAATTCCTCCAGAAATTCCTCTGGGAATTTTTCTAGGATTTTTCCCACGAATTTTATCAGAAATTTCTCTCCCAGAATTCCTCTAGAGATTCCTTTGGAATTTCCTCATCGAATTATTCCAGAGATAGTTCCTCGGAAGTACCCCAAGAATTCCTCTAGTGATTTCTCCATGATTTCCACCAGGAATTTGTCCAGAAAATCATCCAGGCATTCTTCCTGAGGTTCCTCCAGAAATTGGTTCAGAGATTTTTCCAAGAATTTCTCCCGAAATTTCTCTAAGGATTCCTTCCGGAATTTTTCAAGAAGTTTCTTCCAAAATTTCTCTCTTGGTTTTCTCCAGAAATTCATCCAAGAATTTCTGCAGTAGGTCCTCCAGGTATTTTTCTAGAAATTTATCCAGGCAGTATTTCAGACAAGCATCCAGGATTTTTTCCAGAGATGCCACCAGCATATCCTCCAATTATTCTTTCAGAAATATCTTCAGGAATTTCTTCAAGAATGCGGTTTCTCCAGGAATGCCTCTAAGTAAACTATCAGAAATTTTTCCAGGGATTCCGCCTGGAATTGGTTCAGAAATTCCTCCAGGGTTTTTTAAAGGAGTTCCTCCAGAGATTCCTCTAGGAAATTGCTTCAGAGATTTTTTCGGGAATTCCTCCAGGAGTTTTTCCAAGAATTCCTCTAGGAAATCCTCCAGAAAATTGTCAAAAAATTCACTCAAGGATTCCTTCAGAATTTTTTTATTTTTTTATTCTTAATCACTTAACCTAATTTACAGCTCTATTGTCCACTGGGGCACTACGTGAGCAATTTCAATTGACAGCATTTTGTACAGCGCCTAAATTCTATTCTACTTTATCGAACTGGTTGCCTTTCTGCTGCTTTCATTTTTTCTACTTTATACTTAGTAGAATGATGAGCACAAGGATGATTATGGATGGCCGTTGTTCCTTTCCAGTCCGATTGGGGGTCCATTATGAGTAGCAGTTCGCCGATGTCCAGGTATCCGGGTTCGTTTGAGCCATGGGTTCAGAAGAGGGTCAATGTCAGTTGCTCTCGGGGGAAAAGCAACTGACGAAAAATTGCAAGTGCCGGGGCTGGGAATCAAACCCATGACCATCCGCATTTGAAGCGAACGTGTGACTACGCCACGGGCCCCGGCGCCCTTCAGAAATTTGACTAGGAATTCCTTCCTTCAACTGATTTCTTGAGGAAGTTCTCCAAGGATTCCTCCCATACTTGCTTCAAGGAGTTCTCCAAAAATTCATCCAGGGATTCCACCAGGTATACCTTCAGAAATTTCTCCAGGGATTCCCACAGGATTTACTCCAGGCATACCTGTAGGAATTCTCTTAGGGATTTCTCCAGGAGTTCTTTCAGGTATTGCTCCAGTAATTTCTACAGTGATTCCTTCAAAAATTTCTCTCTGAATCTTTTCAAAAATTTATTCACGGGCTCGGCCAGAAATTTCAGAAATCCGGTCATCATCTTATCCAGACATTGACCCAAGAATTTTTCAGGAATTATCTAAAGTTTTTTTTTGAATTTCTTAAAGGATTTCTAGAGGAATTCCTCCAGCGATTTGTATTGGAATACCTTAGGATACAAGAGTCAGCAATACTCCAAGAAGTCATCCAGAAATTCTTTTACAATTATCTCCGAGAAATTTTTTAGAAGTTCATCCACAGATTCTACAGGAATCCATCCATGAAGAATACCCTTTGTAGCTCCTGCAAAAGAGTTTCTTCAGAAATTCGTCCTACGATTCTTTTAGAAATATATCTTGTTATTCTTTTACAGTCACTGTGACTTACTTTAAACATATAAGTACTTTCATGCTAGTAGCGCTTGCAGACATTTCTCCAGGAAATCTTTCAGGAATTCATCCAGAGAAGACTCTTCCTTTCGCAATTCTCCCAGGCTTTTTTCCGAAATTTCTCTAGAAAATGCAGCACGAATTCCTACAGGAATTGCTCTTTACATAAATGATCTGGCGGATTCTGAGGGGACTGGCTATAGAATTTAGCATTTATACTGACATTTTAGTAACCTCAAATGTAAATAACTCACCCTTTATTCGATTCGTAAACATAATTGCAGGTTGAAAGCTGTGGAGTAGCAGCAAGCACAATTAAGTTTGTCAATGGCATTATCGCAACAAAATATTTACGCATAAGAAACATAAAAAAGACGTAAGCTCTTAAGTTACTTATTTGAATAAATAAATTAAATGAAATGAAATGAATGAAAACTGCTAGGCTAGCGAAGAGGTATTTAAACTGAAAGAGAGAACATTAGGACCTTATAGGACAGCTGAATATTCTAATGAACTCCATTTAAATTAGGTTAGTGTAACCATTTGAAGCATTATGAGCAAAGCTCAGGCTCTCACAGCTGGACATTGTTTCTGATGATCCACAAAAAAAACAACGCAATAATATGCGTCTGGTTCACCGACAAATCACCATATGTTCCTTGATTGTTACACATAACCTGCTGCAATACAGATGTACGCCGTTTTATGACCCGATTTAATGGTTGTTTGACGGGCACCCCAGAAGCCAGCAGCAACAAGCAGCAAGAAGCCATCGAAGGTTTCGTAAAGCTCGCTCCAGCAGCTTTACTTGAAATTTATCGATCCTTAACTCCGTCCGTTATCCTTGCTAGGAAAGGCGCAGAATTGAATCTCGTTTGCACACATCGCCTAATCCACCGCACCACCATCACCCCCTTGACGGACCCATCCAGTACCTAGTAGTGTGGTAGGAAAATGCGCGCAAATCATGTAAATAATGCCTCAATTTACACCAGCTCGTTTGAGGTTATTTATGGCGATGGGCGATAAACGCGGGAATGATGTTTAATGGTCGCAATTAAATTTATGAGGTGATAGGTGCGATACTTTTTGTTGCTGCCTAAGCTATTTATGGTGTGAGCGGTTAAGAGTTATCGCGCCAAGTGGGAGTCCAGTGGCAAGGGGGTACAAACATTGTAACAATTTTTGGTAACACTTGAATAATGGGATCAGCAAGTCGATGGGTTTGGATCGGATGTTGAGTATCGTGTCTAATGCAGTAGAATAAATTAATTATGACCCAGTGGTCTCTGGAATGCTTGTCGTCAAGCTGTTCTCAACAGATATAATTTACCTAAATGTTTCTGGACCAAATAGGCATCCATGGGAATGCATGAGGCAGACGAGAAGGACGCGAACTTCAAAAATCAAGATAATCAACAAATAACTTTTTTTTCGAACCCTCTAAGCAGAATACCCTCTTCGAATGATGATAATCAGTTACATACCTTCCCGGTCAGACTAAGGCCTGAATGTCCTCTGCTGTACGTAGGAGTCGTCTCCATTCTACTCGGTCCATTGCTGTTTGTCTCCAGTTCCGCACTCTGCGAATGGTCCGCAAAACGTCCTCTACTTGATCAACCCACCTAGCTCGCTGCGCACCAAGTCTTCTTGTACCGGTCGGATGACTCTCGAGAATCATTTTAGTCGGGTTGCTATCCGATATCCTGATTAAGTGACCCGCCCACCGTAGCCTCCCGATTTTCGCGTTGTGGACGATGGGTGGTTCTCTCAACAGCTGATGCAGATCGGGGTTCATTCGTCTTCTCCAAGCCCCGTCTTCCATCTACACTCCGCCGTAGATGGAATGCAGCACTTTCCATTCGAAAACTCCAAGGGCGCGTTGGTCCTCTGCATGTAGAGTCGTGCCCATAGAGGACTACCGGTCTTATCAACGTTTTGTAGATAGTTAACTTCGTGTGACGGCGAACTTTGTTCGGTCGTAGAGTTCTGCGTCTCTGAATTTCTCTGCTGGCTTCATTGTTGGTGGTCACCAGTGAGCCCAAGTACACAAATTCTTCAACCGCCTCGATTCCATCACCGTCGAAAAAATCGGGGTGCCGGGCGCGATGATTCCTCCCTGGAGCCATCATGTACTTTGTCTTCGACGCATTCGATTCGCCTGGCTTCTTTCTTTAGTCAGATGTACGTTTCCACCATCGTTTCAAATTTGCGAGCTATAATATCAATATCATCAGCGAAACCGAGCAGCTGAACGGACTTCTTGAAAATCATTCCACTCGCGTTTATTCCCGCTCTTCTTATTACACCCTCTATAGCAATGTTGAACAGCAAGCACGAAAGACCATCACCTTGCCGTAACCCTTTGCGATATTCAAAGGGACTTGAGATTAGTTATAGAAGTCAGCCTAATGAATCTTTCAAAAGTTTCTCCAAGCATTCCATAATAAATTGATCAATGAATTTCTTAGGAATTGAAAAAAAAAGGATTGTCTTGGAAAATCATCTATAGATTGCTTCAAAACATTCTACAATATTTTTTTCCAAAACTATTCCAGCATTTCTTGCAGAAATTCGTTCCATAGATTTCATCAGTTCATCTTCTGGAAATTCTTTTAGGAACCTCTCCAGAAATTCTTTCGGAAAATTCTCTCAGAATGCATTCAAAGATTCTTTCACGAATTTCTTTATAAAATCTTCGAAAGCTTTCCTTAGAATATCCTTAGAGGGCTTCGTGGCGGTGTGGTTAGGAAAATACTTCGGAAATGCCTCCTATAAAATCTTCCATGTATTTCTTCAAACATTCCTCCAGGGATTTTTCAAGAAATTGTTGCAATAATTGTTTCAGCATTTTTATTTTTCCAGAAATTTCTCTAGAGTTTCCTGCAGAAATTCTTCTTGGGATTCTGCAAGGATTCCCGAAGAAACCCTTTCTTGGACTGCCTCAGAAATACTCCCGAGAAATCGCTCCGAGAATTCTTTAGGAAAATACTCAATGGCAATGGCAGCAAAGAAAGCCCTTCAATTAATAGCTGTGGAAGTGCTCAAAGAACACTAAGTTAAAGCGAGGCAGACCAAGTCCCAGTTGGCACATAGAGCCGCAAAGAAGAAAAAGAAGAAGTCCCTTTAACTCTCCCTCTCTTTAAAAAATACTTCAAAGTTTTTTGATCAAATGCTCCCATGGATTCCTTCAGAAAACCTATGATTATTTTTATTTTCAAAATAGCATCAAGGATCTTTTAGAAATTCCTCCTAGGATTCTCAAAAAAATCTTGCATGAACTCCTACAGAACTTCTTAAATTCCTTCACAAAATAATCGATGAATTATTTCAGACATTCCTCCTTCATGAATCTCCACTGATTTGGAAACACCTAGAAATCCAATCGAGAAATCATGAAATTTTCCATGGATTTTCCTGGTGATTGCTTCTAAATTCAGAAGTTTCTCATTATTTTTGAATTTTATGCATGAATTGCAATACAAATTCTTAAAGGTTGTCCAGAGGAATTTCTTCAGTATTTCTGAAACAGAATCTTGCATGATTTTTTTGTGGATTTCATTAGTATTAATCAAAAAATTATCGGGAAATTTCTCAACGTGTTTTCTCAAAAATTCCTTCAGAATTTCCTCCGAGGATACCTAGAAATTTCTCCAGTGATTCTTTCTGGATCTCATTCAGAAATTTCTCCAACTTTTTTTCAAGGAAGCTTTACAGGAATTGAAACGAATTCCTCACTGATTCTTTATTAAACTATTTTTAAGTTTGCCTAATAAATTCAACAAAGGATGCCATCGGAACTTCCTTCAAGAATTGATTCTAAAAATTCTTTAGAGACTCCTTCAGGAATTTCTCCAAAAATCCCTTCATCCCACGTCTTAATTAGACAGAAAAGTCAATATTACAACAACGTTGCTTCTTTGCAAACGGAGAGAGAACATTTCTGTCTAGATATTTTTATCTAGCAAAATGTCAATGCTTTTCTGTCCTCTGTAATATATTTCAACAGAGGAATTGTAAGAAAGATTCTTAAAAACTACAAAAATACAAGAAATTTGTATTCACGATCACGATCAATTCTGACTATATACATGTCAATGGTTGCTCCTCCGTGATTGATCTGAACTGGTGAATAAGGTCAAGCGGCACAGCACGCTTTGGTTGCATAACTTATAGGCGTTATATATACACTGTGCTGTGAGTGGAAGTTGGAAGAAAGGGAAACGACTTTTTTCAATTCGTTTCTGGTTCTAGCGATGGCTATGAACATATGAATATACATAAGTTGTATATGTAGAGAAGAGAGAGCGAGAGAAAGTGGATAGAAAGATACAAAGTAGGATGAAAAGGACGGGCCAGGGATTGAACCCATGACCTTCTGCATACGAATCAGAAGCGGTAGCCACTAGTCCACCAAGCCCGTCAAGAAATTTGTATTATTAAAAAAAAAGCTTTCGACAATTCCAAAAATATTTTTCCCGACAATTTATTTGGACACTGTTTTGCAATTTGTTAAATAATTTAGATTCCTGTTGAAAATCTCTCAGTAATTCCTTTGGAATTGGCAAATTTATTCGGCGATTGCTTTCGTAGGTAATACGATTGATTAAAAAAAAACCTTTCGGCACATCCTCTTAAAAATAATCGGTAATGCCTTTGGGAGTTTTCAGTGGCTTATTGTTTAGTTTCATTGGCAATTCCTTTGGATTTTTTGTTTGTCAGGATTTCTTTCGCCAACTATTTAAGCAATTTCTTAAGCGATTTTCTTTTAATTATATCAGCAATCCTTGTGGTTTCTTATTCAATTTCTCTAGTATCTCCTCCGGCAATTTCTTTGGCAATTGTTTCGGTAATGTTTTTTTATTATTTATTTGGCAACGAGTCTGGGAACTTTTACGCCAATTTATTTGGAAATGTCTTCGGCAATTCTTTCTGCAATTATTTCAGGGTTTCTGCGAATTCCTTTATCTTTGTCATTCAATATTGCTTCGACAACTTCTTTGAGGAATCTCTGGACAAACCCTTTGAAACTCCTTCAAATTTTTTTTATCATTCTTGTCTTGTAATAGCTTTGAAAGTTATAAGTAAATTCTTCGAGATTTCTTCACTACTAAATTTAGGAATTCCTGCAACAATTTTTAATACCTTCGGCACTTCCCGCGAAACTTGCTTCGAAAATTGCTTTAAGAATTCCATCGGGCAGAAGTTTTGGAAACTTCTTTGTTTATTACTTTGGAAAGTTTTTTCTATTATTCTTTTTCGAATTCCTGAGACAAATTTCTTGGAGATTTTCTTTGGAAATGTCGTGGAAAAAAATCTTCGGGAGTTATTCAGAATTTTGGGTAAAAATTCCTTCAAAAATATATTTTTTTTGTAATTCTTTCTGAAATTCCCTTAGACAATTTGAGGGTTTTCCAACAATTTATTTGGGAATTTCTCTGGTATGACCACTGGAAAACAGTTCCTTAGGAAGCTTCTCACGCAATCTTTGGGGATTGCTTCCGAAACTCCTTGTGCACATTGTTTGAAAATTCGCTCGTAAACTTCTTTCTGAATATTTGTGGAAATTTTATTGGATATTGCTTTGGCAGCCTTCATGAAATGCTTTTCACAAATTTATTTTGGGATAGGATTTTGATAATTGCTTTGAAAATCTTAAATATTTTTCAGAAATTTCTTTTGCAACTATTATATAGGATTTTTTTTTGAAAACACCATTGGAAACGTAGTAGGCCGATTTTATAGAAATTAACCTTCCAATTTTATAGGAAGTTTTTCAGATTTTTTTTTAGTTTTCTCTTGAGAATATCTTTGAGAATTGCTATTCAAATTGATTAGGCAATAACATATTGAAATTTCTTTGGAAATTCTTTCGGAAATCCCTATTTTTTAAATTCTTTCAGTCCAATTGAGAATTTTTGAATTTCTCAAAGAATTCAGTGAAAATTTTTCAAAGGTCTGAGCAATTTCCAAAGGAATGCTCGAAAAATAAAAACGATATAAAAGAACCGGAAGAGTTCCCAAAGAACATGCCGAAGCACTTGTGAGAAGAAACCCCAAAGTAACTGGAATTCCCAAACAAACAGACCGAAGGAATCATCAATTAAATTTCCAAAGAAAATGATGAAGAAGATTCGAACAAATATTCGAAAACACTTCAAAATATATGTTCGCAAAATTTCCCAAAAGAATCGGCGAAAAATTTCAAAAGAATTCCCTGAGAAATTCACAAAGCTATATAAATGGATTTTTCACAAAAAAAATTGCCGGCAAAATTTTCTGAAGAAAATGCGGAATGAATTCTCATAATAGTTTACAATCCTTGATAAAACTGCTCACCCTAAATCCAAAGGAATACTGAGTTCGATTAACCTTCCTTTTGTATAACGTTGCGAGCAGCTCGCTGAGGCAGTGTACGGTTTGAGTCAAAAGCGAATAGCGATAGAACTGTTTCGACCAAATTCGGAGCTTTTTCCCATAGTTTTCTTAGAGTGGCGCTAGAACAAATCGTTTTATTATTTTTTGCCTCTCTCGTACACCACAGCGTACTGAAAGGATATATGTTCACTCAAAACTCGAACTCTTCATAGAAGGCTCGGAGGATCAAGTCACATATGTATACCAATCAACCGGATCGAATCGAACCGGAATTTTACCGCATTTTTGCTATTGAAAATGGTCCGGATTGGTCAAGGCGTTCCGAAGCTATGGCTATTTCAGTGATCCGAACCAGCACCGGTAGAACTAGCCGCAGTCTGATGTGTTTGATGTGTTATATCAAACTGCGGCGATTTTTGAAACCTTTAGCATGGTTGACGAAAATCAACACTGGAGACCAGAAATTCTACGATGTAGGCCTAAAATTCAAGATGGCAGCCTAATATTCAAGATGGTAACTCAAATTTCAAAATGGCGGCTGTTTAATATATGATATATGGGGTATGGGGAGGATGTGTGGAGTACAAAAATGGTGGCCAGAATATCCAAAATGGCGGTCTAAAATCCAATATGGCGGCTTCAAATTAAAGATGGCGACTGTTTAATGGAGTATTAGGCTCTAAAACCATGTTTCATATATGGTTATATCTGGTAGGGGGAAGATGTCTGGAGTCCAACAATGACGACCAAAATATCCAAGATGGCGGTCCAAAATCCAACATGGAGTTTAGGCCCTAAATCAGGCAATATGGGTATATTTGGTATGGGGAAGTTGTCCGAAGTTCAAAAATGGCGACCTAATTATCCAAGATGGCGGCCTTAAATCCAAGATGGTGTCCATATTCAAGATGGCGGCTGTTTAAAGAAGTTTTAGGCTCTAGAACCATGTAAAATGGATATATTTGATATAGGCAAGATGTCTGAGCTCCAAAAATAACGACCAGAATATACAAGATGGCGGCCTAAAATTCCAGATGGCGGCATCAAATTCAAGATAGCGGTTGTTTACTGGAATTTTAGGCTCTAAAACCGTACAATATGGGTATATCTGGTATAAGGAAGAAGTCTGGAGTCCAAAAATTGCAACCAGAATATCTAACATACCGGACCTAATCCCACAATGGCGGCTCAAAATTCAAGATAGCGGCTTTTTCTTTGGAGTTTGAGGTTTAAACATCAAAAGCCGATATGATTTCAGGTGCCACGAAATAACTTTCTGTTGAACTTTTGAAAGTGCGCTATTCATCAACATGCCACATGTGGTTTGTTGAAATGGGTTTTCGTTCATTAACGCTACGTGGATTAATTTTTCACTGACATTGACAGAGAACCACTTCAAGAGCTGTTTTCGTGAGCGGAGAATGTTGCTACATCATTTTGTTCAAAGAATATTGATTCTACAAAAATATGAACTTTTCAACAATTTTTTTTCTAGAGTTTCAAAAAATAACGTCTCGTTTCCATAAATTTCTACCTTTTGACGTTGAGTGTAGCATCCCGGGTAGAGCTTAATGGCAAAAGAATGGCAAATTTTACCATTAAAACAGAATGTTTGAATGGCAAAATGTGTTATTAGTTTGTTTGAAATAAGAGTTAAAATAACAAAAATAATAACAAAATTTTGGTAGCAGAAAAACTAAAAAATAACTTATTTTGCCATTGTAATAACAAAGTAATGGTAAAGCATGCGGATTAATTTGAAGAACAAAATAAGTTATTATTGAGATATTGATAACAAAATAAGACCCAAATTAACTGTTATCGGTGAATAACAAATTATGACATTCTTGAGTTATTGATAACAAAATAAGAACAAATTTAGCTGTTTATGTGGCGATCAAAATAATGGTAGGTTTAGTTGTTCAAATTCAAATTTTAAAATAATGGTAGATTCAGTTATTATTTCAAAGTAGCAGAAAAAAGGTAAAATGAGCTATTTCAATTAATTGTTTGAGTTCTAAATTAACATAAATTAATGTGCATCAAATAGAATCCATTGCGAATCAAACACACAGCTGAGAATTCGGATTTGTTTACTTTTGCGAGATACGTCGAATTGAAAAGTTATGCTTGAAATATACAATATAATACATAGTTAATGGTATATTAAGAGTAAAATATGTTATGGTGCCTAATGTTTATAAATAATTTCTCACAATATCAAAATAATGGCAAATTCAGCTAGGAATGTAAATTATGTTATTGTTTTGATATTTTATACAATTCATTATAAAAGGTGCTAAATTGCAAATTTTACCATGATAGTAATTTTTGTTATTGATGTGTTATTTAGCATTATTCATGAATAACATATCAATGGCAAGATTTGCTATGATTGTATATTTTGCTATTGATTTGCCATTTTAAGTTTTTCATAATAACAGAAGAATGGCAAAACGAGATATGATGGCAAAACCAGTTATTATTTTGTCCTTTGTTTGCCATTAGCCTCTACCCGGGATATCACACAAATCTTGATATAAATCTACTGATAGATTTAGTTTACTAACAAATTGCTTTATATTTTGTTTTTTCAGGTAAGTCCGAATTATTTGAATCAGCAAACCTTTTCCAACCGATGGTAAGGTAAGTATCTGCTATAAATAATGCATCTATGGAGATAGATCAGCGCTTAGTTAATAAAATTTACGCTCCTCAGAGTGAATTTTGCATATTTCTGTGGTATAGCCGAATTTTGTAGGAAAATATAAACTGTCAACAACTCATCACTAATTAATTAAAGATTATGGTTTGCTATCAGCACATTGACTCATCAAAAACACAGTTTTCATAATGCTTCATGAATCCCCATTCTACCCTAAACAAATGGACCCGGTCCAGCACCCACCGGAAAACTAACGATCCAAACAGATATAAGTAAACAAACCACCCATCCCAACAACGATGACTGTTCGTTCCAGAGCTGACTCTCCGCTCCGCGTGCAACGACTTGTCGACCAAGCACGTTTATTTTTCCAAGCAGAGATTTTCCAGAGCTACAACTACGACCGACGCACCTTTGCGCGCTGAAAGCCAGTCACATGGTTTTCCAGACACTCGCTCTCACGCGCAAGGGTTTTTCTCTCCCATTCGTTCTCACAACTCAACAGCAGCAACAGCAGCTGCTGGACCAGCTGCGACTTCGGTGGAAAATGGGCGTGAGTTCCTCAGCTTCCCACCGTGGAGTTGCTGCCGACAACGCCGAAAGGACGAGCGAGAGTTCAGTCGATTTTCGTCGGCCGAGCTGAAAACGTTGGTTTTCCTGAATCTCACCTTTTAACGCTGTGTATTGTTAGCAACCGCACCAATTGTTGAAAAGCAACCAAAACCAGAAGCAAGCAGTTTTCCTGGCTGGAAAAAAATTGGGAACCAAGCCACGCCGCGCCGCTCTTTCTCCTATCTTTTTTCCGGCTGCTTGATTCCGGGCTTGAACCGCCTAACGCGCGCGCGACCACCGTTCTCTGTCTCTGTCGAAGTTTGTGTTGAGGCTTTCTACGGCCCCGAAAGCTTCCCTGCTATCCGCTTGGTTCAGTTTCGCTTTTGGGATATTTATCGCGAGCAGCAGCAGGAGCTGCCGAGCAACTTCAACAACAAACCGGAAGTCTTAATCGTCGAAGCGGAAGCGCTGTCAGTTGTTTGCTTCCGGTAGTCTTCAGAGTTGCACGGTTGCCTGGTTTGGTTGGAGTTTTTGTGCTTGGCGCTGGATCGGGGTCTCCGGATGCCAAAGGAAGCAGGAAGAGGAAGTCTATCTAGGCGTGTCCCCGTGGAGTAAAAGTTTCCCCGGGAATGCGGAAATCATTGGATAAGAGTGAAATATCGATGGAGTAAAATCGAAGTGCCGATTGCGAAGGTGATTTCGAAGGATACAAAGTTTGTGAAAGATTGTTAAACAATCTCAAGTGAAATTCTGCAGTGATTGAGTTCTTGTGATCAAATCTTGTGAAATTCCTAAACGAAAGTAAAGAAAAGAATACTTCTTTTAAAACGAAGAAAAACACAAAATACATCTGACCCGCTAACTGCGCAACTGGTTAACTGTACAAACCGCAGACAACCTGGAAAAACAACTCGTTGGAGAGTAAGCAAGCAGTCCAAACAGCCAGCGCATCCAATAAACGGAGGAGCAATTGCAAATATCAAAAGAAAAACAACCGTCAAGTGCCCGTGATTTTACGTGTGTGTATACTTTCCACCTTTCTCCACTTGCTCTCTCCGCTCGGACCGGATTCGTGGAGCTTCGTCAGAACGGACCACGGCGTTGCCACACAGACACGAAGTAGAAGGATTACCATCCATCCCGGTTGCCGCACCACCGCTTGAACGTAAGATTTGTGTTGCTTTATATGATTTTTCAGCTGATCAAAGCAGCAGCCATCTGGAAAATGGGATTTTCAGTTTTTCCTCCGACCGTGCTTGCTTATGTGGTGATGGTGGTATCTAGGGAGGAGATCTACCCGGCAGAAACTGGATGAATCTGAGTGTTCAAGTGATGTCGCTTGTATGTCGATTGGGCTGGGATGGGGTTGGAAGACAGTGATCAGTGAGTTGGCAAATTTTGGAACACATATTTATTTTGATTCTAGCAACGTTATTTGTTGCAGTTCGCAAGTTGTTATACAGACAAATGATTGCCACTGCTACGGCAAGACTTCGAATCAAGAGTATACATCTAGCCGCGTTTATTTTTTACCCAAATCTCAACTGCTAAGAGATCTGTTATGATTTTTTACCAAAATTCTGTAAAAATTATCGAATTTTGGTAAAATTTTATCGTTTATCTGTCAAACGCTTACGCAGTTGGTTGAAAGTTACAAGCTTAACCAAATTTTTGCAGTAACAATATTTGACGTTTGAGATTTGGGTAAAATATTACCGAACTCAAAGATTTTTTCTAAGCGTGTTGGGCAAATTTTACTATTTACTCACTAAAAAAATAATAAATTTTACCGAAATCTTAACCATGAAATGTTTTTTAACGGAAAAATCAGTGATGTCAACATCGTTTACCAAACTTCGTTAGAGAGAGCTACTGGCCTTTTTATTGAAATCCGATATTTCTTCTCAAAATTTCGGACAGACTCCTTTAGAAATTCCATAATTCCACAATTCCCTTCAGTTTCTTTCCCAAGAAATTCCTTTAAAAAAAATTTCTAGAGATTCTTTGGCAGATTTTTCCACAAATTTGCCCAAGTATCCTTTAAAAAGTCTACTATCGATTTTTTCTGATATTGCTCCATGTGTTCTTTCAAAAATTACTCCCGGAGTTTGGTATTGAAATTTAGCAATGTGTTTTTAGATACTCATCCAGTAATTACTTAGGAATCATACCTGAGATTTTTAAAGAATTTTCTCTTGGGCTTCCTTCGGATATTCCCTCAATAATTTATTCAGAAATTTCTCCAAGATTTTTTTTTTCAGGTAGAGCTCATGGGTTCTTTTCAAAACTCCGCCAAGGATAACTTCAGAAACTCTTCTAAGAATTCGTTTAGAACACTCGTCGAAAGTTTCTCCAGGAAAATCCCTTAGAACTTTCAACGGGAATAATTCGGAAACTCTTTCATCAATTAATTCGGTAATTCATTCAGAAATGTGAACGTATGTTTTTCAAGAAGCCACCATAAATATGTTCGGGATTCCATTGCATCTATCGAGCATTCATCCAGAATATCCTGCAGGAATCTTACTGGTGGAATCCTCCAGAATATTTTGCAGGATTTTTTCCACATATTCCTACAGAAGTTCATACCCCTTCAGAATTTTCTCCGGATATCTTCATATGTTTACCTAGAAATATGTTTGGCATTTAATTTAAGCATAAAACTAAGAATATATGAAAGGATTCTTTAAAGTATAGAATTAGCTTAAGTTAAAATACACAATAATAAAAATAAAAAAAAATACACGGATTCTTTAAGAAATTTTTCCAAAAATAATATCTAGAAATATCAACAAGAATACTTTTAGAAATATCTCAAGAGTTGTTTCTAAGGATATTTACAGAAGATTATCGAAGTGTTTAAATACATCCACAGATTGCAACAGGAGTATTTTCAAAAATCCCTTAAATATTTTGTGTTAAAAGGTTTTCTCCAGCAATTTTCATAAAAAAATCCTCAATCCGAGGGTTTCCTGCAAATTTTCTCCAAAAAGCATTCTTTTAAAAAAAAATCCTGGGATTTCATCCGGCATTCCTCTAGAAATTTATTCATGAGTGCTTCGCAAGGTTTCAGCAGGAATTCTACTGAGATTTTTCCAGAAATACCTTCAGGATGTTTTTTTCTTTGAAAAATATCTCCAGATGCTTTCTTAAAATTCTAGAAACTCTTCAGCTAGGAATTTGACATTTCTTCGAAAGTTCTTCATGGAGTTTTTTTTTAGAAATTTCCCTTAAAGTGTTTTTTATTAATCCTCCAGAGATTCCATCCAAAATTCCTTCAAGGGTTCCTCCAGTAGTTCCTTGAAACATTCCTTCAGGGATTCTTGCAGAAATGGCCACAACGATTTTTTCAACATTGCTGGAGTTATTGTAAAAATTCACAATACATTCTTCAAACAATTATTGAAGAAATTTTTCAAAGAATTCCATGGGAGGTTGTCTGAAGGAATCTTTCAAAAAACTACGGGTGATACCTTTGAAGATTTCTTTAAGAAATTCTTGAAAATTTCTTGGAGAAGTACCTGAACAAAAATATCCGAAGTTATCTGTGGAAGTAATTCCAAGGGGAACATGCTTGCGAAATTTCTGAAGCCATCCGTAGAGAAATTTTAGAATATACCTCTCATTTTTTTTGCAGCAACTGTTAACAAATATACTGGTGTAATCCCAGAAGAAATTCCTCAAAAAATTTTTGAGAGACCGTTGGAGGATTTTTTTTTCCAAATCTTTTTTCTTCCAAACTCCGAAAGCTACTTCTTGAGGATTTCTAAGTAGAAATTCTTATGCAATTTCTGGAAGAACTTTTTTTAAGGAATCTTTAAATACCTGGATGAACTGGAGAACCCTCTGCACGTTTTCATAGAAAAAAATCTTGAGATATTCCTTTTTTAAAAGTTTGGAGAATAGAATCTGGAGTAATTTCTGGGAGAATATTTGGAGAAATTCCTGAAGTATAACTAGAATGAAGAAAGAATTGAACTAATCATGAGTAAACCCTGGAATAACTTCTGGTAGAACCCCTGCAGGAATATTCTAAAGAATATCTTTAGATTGTCTGGAGAAATATCTAAATAAATGTCTGAGAGGATCCCTGAGTATATGGAGTAATACTTAAAGGAACCTCTGGACAAATTCTATCAAAAATTTCTAAAAGAGTTCCAGAAAAATTACCGGATTTTTTAAGGAAACCCCTTGAAAAGTTTTGGAAGGTTCTCTCAAAAAATACCCGAATCACTGTTAAATATATCTCCCAGGATTGCATCTTTCGAAGAAATCTTTGAAGACTTTCTCCAAGAATTGCACCGTTTGAAGATTTTTTTTCCTGTAGAAATCCATGGAGAAATTCATAGAAGAATTTCTTGAAAAAAGCTTGTGGAGAAATTCATTCAATAATGTTTGAAAAAATACAAGCATGAACTTCTGTTGCAATTCTTGAGTGAGTTTCCTAAAGAATTAATGAAGAAATTGCAGGCAGAATTTCTGAAGGAATTTCTGAAACAAGCTCGAGAACGAATTTCAAGATAGATCTATCTTTGAGAAATTACATGAGAAACTCCTGAAGAAAGTCCATAGAAAATTCCTTCATAAATACGTCCACAGATTGCTCCAGGAATACTTGCATAAAATCCTCAAGATTTTACTTTAGAAGAAAACCTCCAACAATTTTCATTAAAACCCCCAATAAACTTTTCTAGGAATTCCATCAATGGTTTTCTGTGGAGTAGCTTCAGGAAGTATTCTTTCAAGAATTACTCCAAGATTTCTTCAGGCATTTCTCTATAGGAATTCTAATGAAAATTTTTTCAGATACTCATTTAGGGATTCATTCAAAAATATTTCCAAATGCTTTCTCAGAATTTTGGGGACCTCTCAGAAGTTCCAGCAAAGGACTTCTTCAAAAGTTCTTTTGAGAAGTCTCTCAGAAATTTCCCTAAGATTTTTTTATCCTACGGGGATTCCTTCCAAAATTCCTACAAGGGTTCCTCCTGAAGTTCCTTGAAAAAATCCTTAAGGCATTCCAACAGAAAATGCTGCAATGAATTTTTTTAAACATTGTTCCTGTGAAGTTCTTCCAGAAATTTTACAATAAATACTGGAAGAAATGTTCTAACAATTCTTAATGAATATTCTTATGAAATCCCTGGAGGATTGTCTGAAGGAATCTTCTAAAAAACTTCGGTTGCAACCTAGAACATTTTCTGAGGGACACCAGAAAAAATAATATCTGAAAGTATCTGTGGAGTAATTCCTGAATGTATGCCTGGCACAATACCTGGAAAAATACTTAAGATACCTCCTTAATTCCTAGAAAAAAATTAAAAACTTCTGGATGAACTCTGGTAGTAATGAGGTAGTAATAGTAGTAAGGAAGGTAGTAAGGAAAACATGCTTAAGAAAATTTAGCAGGGATTCCTGGAGAAACCCTTTTTTTTTTCTTCTCTTTCACATGGCTCTACGTCCCCACTGGGACTTGACCTGCCTCGCTTCAACTTAGTGTTCTTTGAGCGAGCACTTCCACAGTTATTATTTGAAGGGCTTCATTTGCCTGCCCAGGAAGTCGAGAAAATTGTCCCAACCGAAACGGGAATCGACCCCGCCGTCTCCGGATTGGCGATCCATAACCTTAACCACTAGACTATCTGGAGAAACCCTGTAATGCTTGAAATCCTCAATAAATTTTTAAAGGGATCCCTTAAGAACTTTTGAAAGAATCCATGGATGAGCTCTTAAATCTACCTCTTGAGAAGGGCTTGGATAACCACTGGAAAAAATCTGTTAAATGAATATTTGAAGTAAACTTTGAATACCTGGGTGCACTCTTTGCATGTATTCAAGAAGAATTTTTTGAAAAATTCTATAAAAAATGCCAAGGAATAGATTCTGGAGTAATTTCTGCATGAATTTCCGAGAGACTCTTTGGACAAATTTCTGAAGCATAACCCAAAAATTTTCTGGAAGAATCCCTGAAGAAATGACAATAAATCATAAACAAATCCTGGAAGAACTTCTGGAGAGACTCCTGTTTAGACATCCAGAAGAATTTCTTGGGAAAAAAAATATCTAAATAAATGCCTGAAGTTTATGAGCGAATTTGATTGATTATTTCTTAAAAAAAATCCAGAAAAAAAAAGATTTATGTAGGAAACTCCTGGTGAAGGTACAGATGGATTCTCTGAAAAAATACCTAAATCTTTATTACAAATGTCTCCTGGAATTGCATTTTCTGTATCCGAGGCGAACCAGCCTAGGGCTGAATGCCTCGTAAATAAAGCTAATAATAATAATAATGCATCTTCTGAAGAAATCCTTGTACTTCTTACTACAAGAATTGTATCTTTTGAAGATATCTGTGGAGAAATTCCTGTAGAAACTCCTGGAGATTTTCCTAGAAGAAGTTTTTTTTTTAAATCTATCAGCACGGAGCGCGTGTTGATGATGGTGCAGTGTTTATCTCCGCAATGTAGTTGAGTATTTCTGCATTTATATTTTAGTATCTCATGGTGAAGCTGAAAATGTTGGCTTCGTGCCCGTACGGTTGGCGGTACCAGCCCTTTAGACGTATTTTAAGCCACGGAGCCACGGGTCCGATTCCCAGTCCAGTAGGTGAAAACTTTTCATCAAACAAAAAAATCATCATTGGACCACTGGGTGTCGTAAACGTTGTCTGCGTACTTTGAAAAATTAACGTAATTAAAGTAATTAACGCCGACTTATGAAAGTGAACAAAATGACACTAAATTACGTATTCTCTTATTTTTACACGACATAAAAAATGATTACTTTATTTTTACAAGAAAAAGCACCCGAGAAATGTATCTTTCGAACATAACATAAGCCCGTGCAGAATGGGGGGGGGGGGGGGGAGGTTGACCTCCCCCTCCCCGTCCATTACCGACGCTTCATACACTAGGCGTCCCTCCGCTTTTTGCCGAAACTGGGAAAAACCTTTGGCGCCACTTTTTTTTATCTGTATTAATGAGATGTTTAGCGCTAGACTAGTTCATTTCGGGCCACTTCTGTGCACGGGCCTGACATAGCATATAAGCGTTCAAAACAGCAGCAATTCCGCCCATTTTACGGTCACCGCAATTTCTCAGTTGTCTTTCAACCAATTCAGTTTATTATTGGAAGGTAATTAGCTTACGAAATGCCGCAACTACCAAATGAGCTCAATGGGATGTAAGGTAGCCTAAAAATCTCGGTGGGCGTAAAGTAACCGTCACCCACCGGGTATAAAGAATCCTGGCTGTACTTAAGTTTCCACAAAGTAATAGTGCACACGGACCTTAACATTGCTTAAAAGCGCCTAAAATTTTCTCTAAAGCGGTTTGAGTTTCAGATTCTAAAAAAAATCGGTACCAAACCGATTTTGATGAAATTTTTATCACCTTGTATTTATTAAGTTGTAAATTTACAGTCAATTTTAAGATGTTTCGGAAAACTAGCAGTAAAGTCATAGCCTAAATCATTTTCATAGAGAGCGTACAAGAATTCCAAAATCTCATTTTGTCGCACCGGACATCTCCACCAATACTTTACTGATTCCGATAAATATTTTTATGATATTATCCGCACGCAATATAATGTTATTGATTAAAAATCAACCATTTCGATGCATGTAATCAAAAGTTTCACACTTTTTCCCGAGAAACTCCTGGGAATCCCGTGAAGAAACTTAAAAAAAAAACTTAGAAAAATAAAAATCAAAGTTGAAAAGTTCACTCAAGCACTTCTAATGATTTTTTTAATGAGCTCACTGCTAGAATTTATTTAAGATTCTTTGGAATTTATCCAAGTCGAGTGTCTCACGAAGGCCTCACAGAAAGTTCTAGTCGAACTTTTGGAGATTTGTTTTTTGGAAAATCTCTAAAGATATTATTGGACTATATCTTCAATATGTCTTTTGGAATTTCAGGTGTATGTTCCTTGTGACATCCGTAAAAGTAATTTTCTTAAATTTAAAAAAACTTGCAGAGTTAAAATATACCCGAAATAAATTACTGATAATATTTCTGAAATAATTCACTAATTAAAATATTTTGATAGACTTCTACAAACTGCCTGAGAAATTCATAGAAAAAAAATTTTGCTTAAATAAATTGGTGGATTCGCTAAGAAGATACCTAGTAAAATTTTTGTCGAATAAATGTCCAGAAAATTTACCTAAGAAGTTCTTGCATTAACCTGTGTTTACTTTTTATAAGTTTAAATTTCTTATATCGGTGGACAGTGTTTCCAGCTAGCCAAAGGTTAAGGCTATGTATGAAACTTGATAGAAAGGGGGATGACTTCCTCAGTCTTTGAATCAGAAACGATTTTTATCTACATTCCCAACGTTTCGGCCTAAGGATTTGGCCTTTTTCAAGGGTCGTAGTGTCTACCGTCTATCGTTTTTGGGGCATTTGCATATGGAACACGTATACATGAAAAGTAATCTAGAAGAGAATTCCATATGCAAATGCCCCAAAAACGATAGACGGTAGACACTAAATACGACCCTTGAAAAAGGCCAAATTCCTAGGCCAAAACGTCGGGAATCTAGATACAAATCGTTCTTGATTCGAAGACTGAGAAAGCCATCCCCCTTTCAGTTAAGGCTATGGATAGCCAATCCGGAGACGGTGGGTTCGATTCCCGTTCCGGCGGGGAAAATTATCTCGACTCCATCCGCATAATGTATCATTGTCCTCACAATATACAAATTCATGCAATGGCAGGCAAAGAAAGCACTTCAATTAATAACTGTTGAAAATCTCAAATACCACTTAGTAGAAGTAAGGCAGGCCAAGTTCCATTGGGAACGTAGAGCCATAACGAAGAAGAATACATCGGTGGATAGAGATATACCAATCAACAGTTTCAAAATATAACTTTAATTACGAAGCTTCTTAGATAAGATGTGATCTTTCATTCGATAGCGGTGCCTACGTCTCTCGCCTGAAACAAACTGGTTTCCAATTCCAGACCACACAGCAATAAATAAACAGTTTCAAAATAACGTACTCATGGCAGACCAATCCACTTAGGCAAAAATAGATCCAAAAATTCGTCATTCACACGATCTTCCAGCCCACCCCTCTCTCCAGCGACATACAATCCACATACGTGGCCAGACCATCACTTGCAACGCACTCATTGATCCACCCAAAACCATCGTAATCTAAAAATAGCTCCTGCAAAAATTCTATCTATTCTATCTCAAACAAACCGGTGCGGGTTGGTAAAACCCGATACTCTCTACCGGTCTCTACGTGTGAAATCAAACAACGCTGGAGATAGCAAAGAATTCCATTTGCAGCTTCCGACAACGCACTTATTGGCGGACGACGGCTTCAGCTCTCTCACTGTACCTCCTAAGCTGAGCCGAAGGTAATTGGGAAAATTGAAAATCCTACGATTTTTTCAATAATGGACGAAAATGATGACAACGATGAAGGTGCGCTGCTTATAAGAATGATGACAATACTAACGGTGTTCGCCCATTTAAATGCTGCTGCTTTGATCAGTGTGATTGACTGGTAAGATATACGTGAGACACAGGGAAACCATCCATACGCAGACAGTTGGGAGAAATTGAAAGGATTGCATACTAATGATGCTTCGGGTGGTGTGAAGGTTTTTCAGGTGACATCCGAAAAAAATCTTGCAATTGTATGTATGATTAACGTGATTAATATCAAGATCAACGTCACAAAAAAAGTGAAAAAGAATTTAGTATGACTAGCAATGGTAAAAGTAAGAAAAAAATATGGAAGATCTGTATCTGAACTGATGGTTACTATAAAGTCGTGAACTCCTATTAACGATCATTTTTATGCATAATTACACGCATTGCAAACTCGCACCCTTTTAGATACAAACCACCAGACGAGAATCTTAATGTAAATTTAATTAATTTATTGATTTAACAAAGTTTACGAGATACATGGGGTGGCCAAAATGTTTGGGATAGGCAACTTTTTTTCTCTCACAAAAAAGTACAACATGGTGTAAATTTTCATAGAGTGCATCGAATATTCTCAAATTTTGACTGTTTATTAATTTATTATATGTGCATTAGTGGTACAAATTTGAGCTCGATTGGTTGATTTTTCTCGTAGTTATAACCGATCTGGTAAAACACTATTTTTAAGACTGTCAATTTTTGAACTGTCATACCTCGGAGACCAGTGAACCGAATTGAATGAAATTTTGAGCGATTATCAACAATATAATAGTGCTTGAAAATTAATCAGAACATAGATACTTTTCAAACTTTGAAAAAAGTTATGATGGTTTGACATTTTCACCCATTTAGAGGAAAATGACTCAAATTTACTACAGTCGACTCTCTATGTCTCGATGTTCTACATCTCGATATCTCTCCGTATCTCGATGGTTTGATCGGTCCCTTCAATCTGCATACATTTTTCCTCTCTACATGTCGATATCTCCTTATCTCGATATCTCCCTATCTCGATGCGATCTCGTTAGTTTTTGTTCTAGATTTCCTTTCTATATGTCGATATGCCCATTTGCACAGGTTACTAGACCTCGTTACCTGGGTGCAAAACATTCTGGTTTTGCGAAGTGACATCTGTTTGTTGTCGGTTTTTCCTAGTAACGACGTTTTTTTCAATCTAGTGTGCATTACAAATTGATTCTTCAGTTCGACCTCTCCCTATCTCGATGGTCCCTTCAATATCGAGACCTGGAGAGTCGACTGTATACTGCACAAAAATTACTAAATGTGTTCTTCCTTTAATCCAAATATATCTCTCTAATATATCTTTTTCTAGATATCTTATGAACAGAAGTAGAAAATCTTTGGATATCAAAAATAAAATTTTATGACATTGATGTAAAAAAATGCATTTTTTCGAAAAAAAATCAAAAAAGTGTCAATTTATCATAACTTTTTTCAACGTATAAAATGTACCGTAAATCGTTTTCAAGCATTAATAAAATAAAATAAATAAAAGTCCAAAATTTCATTCAATTTGGTTCACTGGTCTCCGAGATACGACAGCTCAAAAATTAGTAGTCTAAAAAATAGTGTTTTAACAGAACGGTTATAACTTCGCGAAAGATTAATCAATCGAGCTGAAATTTGTACCACTGATGCACATATAATAGGTTGACACATATAATAGGAATAGTCAAAATTTGAGAATATTTGTATATCAAATTGGACGTTAAACAAATCAAAGCACTTACCAATTTCTACTGAAATACACATACTTGATGCTAGTTTACCTTCTACATGTGTTCAGCGAAGTTTGAGTGAGTACTGACCAAGGGCTATATACCGTCCATTAACTGGGGGTGTTCCTAGTTGACAAGTTAAGCTTCAGCTTCTCTATCTTGGAAACCAAAGCAGAAAGAAATATGTCATCTTCGGCAAAATTATTCAGAAGGACAAGAATATTCTAATGATTCACAAATTAGTTGATGAGTTCACCGCTAGGTGGCGCTAGTTATAAAGCTAAATTTGAGACTTCTCTATCTCAGAAACCAAAGCAGATAGAAATGTGTCGTCTTCGGCAAAGTTGTTCAGAAGCACAAGAACATTCTGGTGATCAATCAATTAGTTGGTGATTTTATCGCTAGGTGCCGCTAGTTACAAAGTAAAATTTTAGACTTCTTTATCTCGGTAACGAAAGCAGATAGAAATGTGTCGTCTTTGGCAAAGTTGTTCAGAAGGACAAGAATATTCTGGTGATTCGCCAATTAATTGGTGATTTCACCGCTAGGTGGCGCAAGTTATAATGTTAACTTTTAAACTGCTCTATCTTGGAAATAGCAAATTCTATTTTTTGTGTTGTGTTGGGTCGTCTTTGGCAAAGTTGTTTAGAAGGACAAGAATATTTTGGTTATATACCAATTAGCTGGTTATTTCACCGCTAGGTGGCTCTAGTTTTCAAATAAAATTTTGGACTTCTTTATCTCGTGATCTAGAGCACATAGAAACGTGTTGTCTCCGGGAAAGTTGTTCAGAAGGATAAGAACATTCTAGCACAGAGAACAGACGAACATGCTCGAACAAAATTGCTTGAAAAACTTGTGTAAAGAAAAAACAAGCTCAGTAGCGACATCAACGGTGACTTTCCCACTCAAACACTTGTTTCGATACCATGATGGCGCTTTCTGAAGAAATATTCAACTAGCGCACCATTAAATTTTCCTACTCAGATTCTGAGCTGTATTTGCTTAAATAACAAGATGTTTATGATCATTTCACTAACCCAGCAACAAAATTTGAGCAACCCATTGATAATTAGTTTCATTAGTTTCAATAAGAAAAAAGTTGAACAAGAATTCAATTATTGTTTTCCAAGTAAAACTAACACATTCTCTAGGTGGAACTATACTAGGGTGCACACTTGGTGACACTAGCGCCAAAAGCTAAAACAACGGTAAATTTGTACCCCGATTCGAAATTTGACAGCGCCGCGTAATGGCCACATTCCCAGTTATTTCAAAACAACCGTTGCAATGCTTTACACAACAGCACTACATGAGCTTGGACGTCTGTTCTCTGTGATATTATCTCAAAACCGTGTTGATCGATGTTTAACATTATGCAGTGTTGCCAGTTGCAGAAATTATTTTGATGAACCAAATTTAACAAAGACAAATAAACAAGGTAAATCCGATATTGTGTTACGTTACTTCAAACTTCAACGAACATGGACAGCATCCCAATTGCAGTGAATTATATATTCAGATATTTGTTTACAGTTCAACAGTGCTGCCAGCTTAAAAAAAACTTCGTGTTATTCTATGCGACATAAAACAGTGTTTGACGTCTACTTAAATTATGCTGAAGGGTCTTTTATATCGCATACATTCATATGTAATGTATATATTCAGCAATATATGATTCTTTTTGAACAGTGTTGTCATCTAACATAAGAAATAATGATATCAGGAGCTATCACTGGTTGGCCTTTGTTGTCCATTCGAACTATTCTGAACAATGCATGTGTATATTTAGAAAACCATTAAAAGTGTAGAGCATTGATTGAAATGGACGTTAATCTAAATTTTGGACGTAAAAAGTGAACGTAAATCAATCCGGCGTGAAATAAACGGACGTAAAATAAGGTCGGAGTGTAAAAACTTCATGCAATGTTATGTAAGAATCAGTCTTATGCCATGCAACTTAATATGGTTCAGAGTAATTGCATAACATGTAACACAAATTATCAAGGAAGACATTTCCATAGTGTGCAATATATTTAATAAAACCAAAATTCTCTTTAATATATATGTAAATGATAGATGTACCATTGCAAGGAAAAAGTATCTATCTCTCAAAATTCCACCACTCCCTATCTGCGTCCACAAATCTCATTTTCAAATGCGAAGCTACTGAAGCGTCCCAAAGTTGCCAAAAGTGTGCCACTCGAAATTGTTTGCCATCAGTTCCGCTCCATTAGTAGTTGAGAATTTTCATCAAATTAGCCTACATTTACAATCGTCATCCACTCCCCACGTCGAACACCATCAGGAGGAGATGTTGTTGGAGGGTTTTTGAAATTTCAGTTTGAATAAAACTTTCCTGAATCAGAGGCTGAAGAATGAGAATGGGAGAAAACTGAAAGTGGTGAATTGTTTTGCTGAGCAAAATATTTGCCATACTTGAAGAATTTAAAAAAATAGTGAAGATATGTTATCATCAAACTAATTGCTTGATGAAATGAGTGCAAACCATTTAGCAACGAAAATTTTAATTCCGTTCAAAGTAAGAACTTTTGAACAGTTTCAAACTTTTTTTTAAGTTTCTCTTCTTTGTCTTGGTGGCAACTTGGCCAAAACCAGCATCGCATTTTGCTCCCTTTGAACACTTCCACAGTTAATAACTAAGAGTTTTCTCTGTCAATGAACATTTGTGATTACGCCATGCAACATTCTATGCTGCTTAGGAAAGACAAAGAAATTTCTTGTATCAAAATGTCCAGGACATAGTCCTGGAGCGTTCAACGCCGCCCGGACTGAAGTCAGTTCAATAGAAATCGAGATGCAGCTGTATAACTAAACATTTCATGCGAGAATTATCACTTTGACCTTTATGATACGCACGTCTCATCTTTTCCTAGAATTCCTATGCATACCAATTTGAAAGTACAACCCAAAGAAATTCTATTAATAAACTTCATCAATACACACGGAACAAACGATAATAACCGATTACGGTCGTTTGGCTGAAACACGACCGGCGTCTGGCATCAGATGATTATTTTCTTTGACCGGACATTCGTTCCGTCCAGTCCAGTCAGCCCAGCCCGACTACAATGTGACCTTAAGTGCCTCTCATAGATTCGAATAAAGCTGTTGCTTTTCCTCTCCAAAAGAGGCTCCCCCCTCCCCACGGCCCCGGTTGTTTAGGGGTGAGTTCATTATTGCGGTTATTGCCACTGACTCGGAGAAGGAAAATAGCTCGCCTCCGCTGCTGCTGGGGCAATGTGTGCGTGTCTAGATTACGATTTTCCGAATTCATAGCTCTTGAGATTGAAATCTACGTTTGAAGCAGATACCAAGCAGGCCGGCCACCTAGCGCAAATTCAGGTCGAGGAAACCACTTCCCATAATTATGATGTTCCGAGAACGGAAATCTTCGGAAACAGCCGAACAGTTCGACCAAAGTTTTTGCCACTTCTTTATTGTGGCACCCCCAGCAGCGGTAGATCGCGCTCATCGGGTGGTTAATATATTCATAAAACGATTTACCGCCACACGACCCCGGGAGAGGATGACATGCCTTACCCCTTGGGATTTTACCAACCGAACACACTAGTCGCAGTCGCTGTACCGTAAGGTGGTGTTGTTAAAAAGTGTTTAAATTTTCGTTTCGGATCAATCATCATCGTGAAAAATACTTTTCTAAAAATGACTTTGAATAAAAAACCATACCGTATGCGTGATAATGTTTGCACCATCGTTAAATAAAATTCCAGTTTAACTTGTGAAGACAATGTATTGGTTTTATTTGCAGGCATTTAAGCTATAACTCATATAATAGTAGGCTGTGAATAAAAAGTGTTGATTTTCTTAGTTTAACACTTGCATAATGACTAAGTGGCAACCTAGCTCGTGATTTGTCCACGCGCAAATGTCGAAAAGTATCCGTGGTAGTGTCAAAGTCAAGATTAACCATTTTTGAATTTTTTTTTATCTTGACATTGCCTTATGGTGTAGACATTGACACACAAACAAAAGCTATAATATTTATTGGTTCTGGAATTTGATACGGATCGATAGTTTTTCGGAAATCGAAAAAAACGGAGGTTGCGTTCGGACAAATTCAAGACTTTCTCATTCTCGTAGCTCCTGGATGCCATTGGTAATAATGTAAGTTTTTTTTCTATGGTCGAAGGATCATAAAGGCCACCGTAATTTTCCTTTTCGATATGCCATGCCGTTAAGTCGCTGATTTCGCGTTTCTTTGCCATTTTTCTCATTGAGCGCATATAATTCACCCAAATCTTGTTTTTGGTGGCAGCGATAGCTTTCTTAATCCATGTTAAGCTTGGACGACCAGTGGACACCTTCGGGGATAGTTGACCTTGCTTTTTATCGGCCTAAGACTACGGTTCTCCTGAACACTCCTGCAATGTCTTTTTTAACATTTGCGCGTGGACAAGTCCCGACTACCGCTGCTACCCCTTCATGGTGCAAATTTTAAACTTAAGAAATCGGATTTTTTTTACCCGCAACCTACTGAAATATGAGTTAGAGCTTACGTACATGCAATAAAAACCAAGACATTGTGTGTACAGGTGATATGGGTACCTTATTTGGACGATGGTGCAAACATTATCACGCATACGGTACAGTTTATCGTGGATTTTAACGGAATATCATAGAGACGAAAAGTAAACTTGTTCGAAAAATGAAATATATGATACTATCTATAATTGTCGCAGTAAAATAAATCGATCAAACTGCGTGGAAAATATTGTACCAAATTTCAAATAATAGCATGAAACGTGCTCACCAATTGATACATACGTCCCTTTGTTGCTCCTTACCGGTCAGACTAAGGCCTGAGTGTCCTCTGCTGTACATAGGAGCCGTCTCCGTTCTACTCGATCCACGGCTGTCTGTCTCCAATGTCTTCTATCAGCAGCTGATACAGCTCGTGGTTCATTCGCCTTCTACAAGTCCCGTCTTCTATCTGCACTTCGCCGTAGATGGTACGCAGCACCTACCGTTCGAAAACTCCAAGGGCTCGTGGATTCGCGTTGACGGAAGTCAATCGCAGGATGATTATGTTACAGGGTCTGTCTTGCTGTTGATTCCTTCACGCATCTTTTCATACCTTTGATTATTTTTCTCATAAATTCTACTCTTTTGAACAAATTTACTGCCAGCTACGGTATGACGATTCCTCTCCGCTTGAAGAGGGCACAGCACGTAGTAAAACTCTCCCGCACATCCGAGAATAGGCGAAGGCGTTTAAGCTGTTTTTACTGGTTTTGGAGAAAAAGTTTTTCCAAACTCCGCTAAATACCCATTCCAGCTAAAGCATGAGTTCCCGTGGGTTCCCTATAGATATGAGCATCGGACGTGCACGTTCCTAATTGTGTTTGGTTCCGTCTCCGAAGAAACTCGCCAAGTTGTTCGCCATCCGACCGAGGGTGATTATGGAAATAGCCTGATGGTATCAAAGTACCTACAAGAAACAAACGCCGAAGTCAGTCCGAACTGACTTAAAAGCCAAGGACCAAAGAGGCGAGAAGCCGTCCAGGGTCATTAGCTGGACGACTACCGTCGAAAAAGTTTTTTCTATGATGTGCACGCGTTCGTTACGAGAAACTCGATTTCGTAGTGGCAGTGTCGAGCCAACCAACGGCTTATTATTGGGATTAAATATTATTTACATGTATTACACTGCTTGCATCTCGAACGCGTGCTGTGTGAGGAAAATTAGGATTATTACTATGAAGTTAGCGGGCGGTGGAGAAATGGTGACTAGAGTGATAGACAATTCCGGGGTCGGTTCGTGGTTCCAAGTCTCCTTTACCTGGTCCGCTCAGCGAAGTTCTCGTTCCCCACGTATCGCTAATTTTCCTTCCACTCTTCTCAGTACAGGGTGCGGCAGGAAAAAATGCGAAAAGTTCAACGAACTATTACACGCTAAATATGGGATATGTTTGACTATTTTTTCATGACAGTGTATAGTCAATGTCTATATTCTAGCACTGCAAAATAAAAATAAACATATTTTATTTTAAACATGTGATAATGTAAGCCTAATAAGCGGGTATTAATAGACTGCGCGCCCAATGGTCATTAAACAAAATGACTATAACTGTGAAAAAAAATAGCTTAAGTTCGATGAACAACCAGACCACACTGATCCAGACCCATGTAGTTTCATATACTAGATGAAATAAGTACATATATTTGATGATATTGTAGAGAAAATTAAAAATTTTGTTTTATCAGATACGAAATTTAGCGACCTGTGTACTTTTCTGCGGTTTGAAAATTCTGATTGTCTTTAACTTCAGGCGACACCTTGTAAAGGTTAGTGACCAAAATGGGAAAATTTTTTATTAACTTTTCAGAAAACTAGCCTATTAGAGATCATGAAACATAGATTGGTTAACGTCAAATGGACGAAAACAAGGTTTGAAGTTAAAAAACAGTTTCGCATTTTTCCTGCCGCATACTGTATAAGAAAATCGCCTATGTGATTTGTTTAAGATTTTTTTTGTGCCTTCACAACAAAAACTGCCTTCTGATATTTCCATTCGTGTGAAATATCTTCTTTGAGAAATTGAACATAGAAGCCAATATTAAAACATTTAGACAATGGCGTAACTCCTTTGCAGATCAAAGTTGTAGTTTATCCCTTTCTCGCAAATCACCATGATTGTCGGATGCAGCTGCATTTACTGTCTACTACTGTTGTCAAAAAAGCGGGAGGTATACAATATGATTCACAGAGAAAAGTTCTCTCCGACTGGAGTGGGAATCCATCCCTCACTCCATGGTACAATACGCTTAAACGGCTGATTCTATCAGAATTCCCTAGAAAAGCTTCTTTTGGGGAAATCCGCCAAGTACGTCTCGCAAAATTTGAGAATTTTCAACACCCAAAGACCCCCCTCCCCCTATGAGCGTGACGTACTTCGTTGATGCTCTCTTCGAAGGATTCTGATAAAGATTAGTTCCGATGTTTCTTTACAAATTTCATTGACTATTCCTGTGAAATTTCTGAAAAGATAATTTGAGAAAATCATGCATGGATAACTTCAAAAATCCCGTTAATTACTGTTCCTTTGAATTCCACTAAGAATTTGCATCCTTTGACAGATACGTATTTTGACCTCAACTGTAAGGTCGTCTTCAGTGTCTTGTACATGACTCGACTTACAGATATTCTCCTAACAAGCCCAGGTTAATCATCTTCAAAAATCCTCCATTATCCTCCATCCTTCAGAAATTCTCCGAGGTTTCCAGAAATTTCCCGAAGTATTAATTCAATATCATCCTGATTTTTTTTATAAGAAATTCCTCCATGGATTCCATTAGAGAATCCCATCCATTTCCATTCATATCCACAAAACCTTCCAAATACTTCAGTATTTTTTTATATGAATTTCTAAAAAACTTCTTCAGCAATTTCTCTATGGATTCTTTAGAAAGTCATCTACTTATTCTTTCAGAAATTCTTCCAACAATTTCTTCCTTAAATTAAAAGATAAGAACTCATTCAGAAAGTTCTCCAAGGATTTTTTTAAAGAATCTTCTCAAGAATCCTCAAAAATTTGTTTAGGTTTTCATTAAGTGATTTCTTCATTAAATTTCAAGAAAAACACTACTTTTTTAGAGATTCTTCCATATTGTTTGCCAAGGATTTGTTTACAATATCTTGTATGGGGTTAATCTAAAAATGTCCCACGGAGTTCGTTAGAAATAACTCCAGAGCTTCATATATTTCTGCACGAACTTCTTCAGACATTTGTTAAAAATTTCTCGAGGAGTTTATTGAAGATTCCCGAAGGAATGTCCTTGGAATAGAAATTTTTCGGGTATTCACCATGACAATGTTGTAGAAATTCCTTTATAGGTTCTTGCACTATAACTTTCTGAAATATCTTTAAAAATATATTCCTTCAAAGATTCTTCAAGGAATTTCTCCTCGGATTCGCCAAAGAACTCATTCAGAAATTTCTGCAGGAAAATTTGCAGGGAATTTCTACAAATTTCCCATTTGAAATATCTCATCTTGTGTTTCAAAGAATCAGAAGTTTATCAGACATTCCTACATTGACTCCTCTAGAAATACTTTCAGAAATTCGTCCAGAAATATTCCAGGAATTATAAAAAAGTTTTACTTAAGGATTTTTTCCGCAAATGTGACAGTTAATTTTCGATTAGTTACACCAAGGAATTTTTCTAGATATTTCTTAAAAAACCCCTCCTGGTATTTTTTCAGAAGTTTTGCTAAGATTCTTCAAGATATTCCTTTATGTTTTTTTTTTTCAAGAATACCTTCAGAGTTTTCAAAAATTTCTTCATGGATTCTTTCAGAAATTTTTCCACTGATTTTAAATTCTATCCAAAGACTCTTTTAGTTTTTACAGGATTTTTCAGAAATTTCAGCAACAGATTTCTTCACAATTTCTGGAATGTTTTTTTTCAGAAATGGTTATAGAAATTCTTTTGAAAGTCCTCCAGAGATTTGTCCGACAATTTTCTCAATAATTTCTAAAAAAAATTCTTGTGAAATTCTTCCTCCTGCAGAAATTTGTACAAGGAATATTTTTGAAATTGCTGCAAAGGCCACTCTTATTAACGTCACTCAAAACAATGAAGTTATTTCGTGCTCAAATTCTTCCAGAGTTCTTGCAGAAATTGCATAAAAAATACCAGAGGAATTCTCAATGAAATCTCTTTTCAAAGTATATGTGTCTAAAGAAATCCTTAAAGAATTTTCACAGGAATTCCTGAAAGAACTACCGTAGATGCTTCTGGAGATTCGTAAAAGAAATTCTTGATATTTTTTTTCAGATGGAATTCCTGGTCAGAAATCCCCAAAGTCATTTCTAAAGGAACAGTAACTCTTGGAGTTGCACTTGGGATACCGCTGAAGAAATTCTGAAAAGAATTTATTGAACTTTTTTCTGAAGGGATTTGTAGACAAAATATCTCTGAAGCAATTTCTGAAGGAAAAAACCTTCAGAAATTTTAGAATTAAAAAAATTTGTATTGAAAGAGTACCTAGAAGACCTGAAAAAGCCTTTCCAGGTATAACATGGAGAATTCATTGAAAATACCTGAATTATTGGAGTAGTATCTCAGGAACTGTGCTTGTTCAGCACAGTCGTTGGGCAAGTAAAGCCTGTACGATAGGCAAACAGTTTCAAAAGCAAACATAATTCCACTTGCTTTTCGAACATATGTAAATAAAAAAGATGTTATATTTGCAGTTCAGGTTAAGATGATATAGAAGTCATTAATTGACTTGGTAGCTTAGTTGGTAGAACACTAGTCTAGCTCTTATACGGGCTGACAGTTCAAATCTCACCTGAGCTGCGGATTTTTTTCCTGATTTAACAAATAATTTACCCATCTTTGCATAATATACGTTGAGTTATTTGAAAATCATAATTGACCACACGGAATGATTTACCGACAATTTGCACTTTGAGTGACTCTTAAGGAATTCCTGGGAGAAACCCAGCAGAAATTTTTGAAGAATCTAAGATTTAAAGACAGAACTCCTGAAGAAAGGCCTGGAAAAATTCAAAAAAAAAGTAATGAAGCAATCCCTGGATGAATGCACGGAGGAACCTCTGGAGCAACCCTTAGAGGAAGGATGTTCTCGTGGGAATTTTCTAGAGGAACTTTTAGAGAAATACCAAGGGGCAGTTCCTGAGGGAACTTCTGAAAAAAATGCCTAAGAAAATTCCTGGAGGAATTCCAGAGGCTAACTCTGGAGGAAAGAACCTCCAGAAAACTTCCAGAAATAAATTTTATGAGAATTCCTGGAAATAATATCTGAAGGAATCTCCGAGTAAGCTTCTACAGGAGTCTCTAGAGGAATTGCTGCTGGAATCTCTGGATGACCTCCTGCTTCTTCTTCTTCTTGACATAACGGTTTCATTAAGACAAAGCCTGCTTCTGCGCTTAGTATACGATGAGCACTTCCATGGATTTGAACTAAGAGCTCTCTCTGACAGTGAAATTTTACATTTATTTATCGTGTAGCAATAACGAAGATATTTTATAGTCAAGGAAGTCAAAGTTATTTCCAAAGGCAAAAGTTCCTGGACCGAGCAGAAATCGAAACCGTCACTCTCAACTGTCACAGAAGAACTGAAAAACCGTCTACAGGTGGTCCTGGAAGAATTTCTTGTAAATGTCCTGCAATAAATTTTAGAAAAGTATCTCAAAGAATTGCTGAGTGATTCACAGGAGAAATCAGAGATTTCTCAAAGAGATGAAGAATCACCGAAAAAAATATTTCTGCAAAAACCCTGAAGGAAGGTCTGAAAATATCCTCAATGTGTGAAGTAATCCCTAGGTAAGTGGCTAGTGGAAATTTGAGGAAAACCCTGTAGGAAGTTCTTGAAGAAAGTTCCAAAGAAAAGGCGACAAGGGAGATTTTTTTAACCAATTTTGGCAAAGGACAGAGGTCGCATAGTGCATGGAACATCGGAAATGGGTAGGGTTTAACCCTCAAACCCCTCCTCTTATACACGGGATTGCTTACCTGAAAGTATCCATAGACGGAAGAAAGTCTGGATGAACTCTAACAAGAATTTCTAAGAGAATTCCTGGGAACAATTGATGTAGTGCAAACCCGATTAGGGTGGAGCCTCGAATCTAGTTTGACTTTCTATTATGCAGAATCGTGACTTTTTTTCTGGGGCTTAGTTGGATAAAGCGCCGGACTGGCAATACGGAGTCGTGGGTTCGAATCCCATCAAACACAATTGGTGTTTTTTTTCACTAATTTATCTCTCATTTTATCAATTAGTCTTTGCCTTTAAACGCTTCAAGTTTCTACGTAAATTCCTGGAAAAAGTTCTGAATATCTCAATGAATCGCTAGAGCCGTTCCTGCAGAAATATTTGGAGGAACTTCTAGAAGAACTTCTTAAAAAACTTCGAGAAAAATGCCAAGATTAACCTCAAAGCAAAAAACCTATAGGAAATTTTGATTTTACACATTCCTGAAGTTTTGCGAGCATTATATGGAGGTCAAAGAATTTATAAAAGAATTCCTGAAGAATTTTCCAAAGAAGTTCCTTAAAACCCTTAAATTTAGTCAAAGATGAATCTTATAAGATTTTTTTTGGGACACTTCTCAAGAAATCCCCACGAATGTTCCTGAGGAATTCCTGAAACAATTAATGGTAGAATTTCTGGAGAAACGCTGCCAAATTCCGGAATTTTCTGAGCACAATTCTCGATGAACTTCATCTTCAATACTCATCGTTCGTGACTTTCCATAACACCGGATCCTGGAAGGGATTTTGTGAAACTTCCGAGGTTATGTGAAAGCACTTTCGACACACGCCTATATCGTATTCGGCATGACCATGCTGAGGGTAACAGGTTCGATTCTTGGTCAGTCCAGGAACTTTTCGTAAAGGGCATTTGAATCTATTCCGGTTACTAACTTTTGAATATTCTGATTTTTTTAGTTTCTTTTCGAAATTTATTAACTTTTAGGAAAATAATTTTTAATTATATTTGATTCTACGACACTACTTTACTGTGATAGGGTCAATTCGTTCAAAATTGACTGAGTTATAGCGGAAATATGCCCAAAATAAAAGCCCTGTCGAGATGGTTCCACTTCCCTAGAATGATAGGAAAAGAAATATAAAAAAGCAGAACTCATGAGGCTTTGTGTAGGGTAAAGTGGGGTACCCAAGCAGAAATGAATAACTGACACATAACTGGAGCATACCGAAATCAGGTATCATACCAAGACAAGGTATTGGTCGGTTATCCTGGTATTGAAAATAACTCATTTTGGTATTTTGTAGGTATTGACACAATACCTCAACGAGTTATTGCTTTGGTGTTAAGGACTGCTTGAGTTATTATTCAATTATGGAAAAATCGCTATTTGTATGGAAAAATCACCTATGATTATTTAGGTATTGCCATACCTGATGTCATTATTCGCGCGTTATGCACAGAATACATATTTATTATTTTAGGTATTTTACCTCTTATGCAGGGCTACTTAATACCTCATTCAGGTTGTAGGCATTCGGTTTTCCATACCCGAGCAAATTATTCTTCAGCTATGTTCTCCTGCTCGGGTAGGATGCCATTTTTCTAATTTTTAAATAGCCTCATTTGTTAGGTATTCAAAGTGGTAACAGCAACTACACAACATTTGCGTGATACTTCAGCAGAAATATTCACGAAACTAATACATTTTTATCGATTTTTAGCGATTGTAAAAAGTGGTTCGTAAAGTGGTGCAAAATGCCATCTGCTATGGGAAAACATGTCATTTTATGAAAACATTCAAAAATCACGTGGATCATTTTTCTTCGGGTATTTCTGATTCCCTTTCCCCCATCTGTTCCGCTTTTTCGTATAATCAATACATGGAGTGTCACACTGGGACCCCCTGCCCCCTAAACAATGGTCGTCATATTTGAATGATCCCTTACATGGATAGCGTGGGCATCAACAACCATGCGCCTCCATGTGTTCCTCAATCTCCGTGGAAACAGTTGGTTAGTAATAAAATCACCAAAAAACCTTTTTTTTAGCAAAAAAAAAACTGGAAGTTGCTAATTTTCAATGGGATATCACAATATTTTGTGGGAATTCGCCTGCCCTGCGTCTAGAAGGATGTTTAATGCAACATATCTTGAAACTATTCACTTATTATCGAATCACATTCAGGAATGGTTTATGAGTAAAGCTATTTTACTCCACTTTGACATTTTGGACTTTGTTCCCCTATGTGCCTGATTTCAAGTAGTCATTAGCAATTAAAGTTGCATTTTTTATTATTAGCTTTATTAGGGAGATTTTCAGCCCGAGGCTGGTTCATCTCCAAAGAAGTTGCATTTTTATTTTCTTAAGCGCTCCAAGCTGTCTGGCGAAAAACATTTGGTAAAACAAGTCCCATTATTAACATTTCATTCCTGCGCCTGCAGCAAAGATTTGAATTTCTGCCTGATAGGTTTAGTGAGGTTGGAAGCAAATTGGTAATAATTTCCACCTGGGACTGAAATAAAATTTTGTTTGGTTGTCAACGAAACTCTTCACAATGGTTCAAAGCTCGAAACAGAAAATAGTTTGTACATTCCATGACGCAATAGATTGCCAAAAAAAAAAAACAAAACTTTGGAAGGTTCTTCACAAGTGTCGAACGGTAGAAAACTTTGACACATATTTTGTTTCGTTTCTCCTGAACAAACCCCAAAAGTGAAAGGAGAAACCCCGACACTGAATATGTATCGCTTCACCGCCATCAGCCACAAAACTTTTAAATTTGTTTGTTACTGCTGAGTGGGGACGACGAATTTAGAAATGCTGCTAAGCAAAAAATCAACTGCAAACTTTTTGTCGCTCTCAAGCTCTCAAGTCCCTTCACGTGGGGTGGTGTAAATGTTATCTCCGCCAAAAGTTCTTGGATCTTGAGATGGCGCACACTTGGTGGAATGACATGACATGAATGGGGCGCGGTGGGCCCAAAGAAGGGGATTTTTTTGCCGCTTTTTGGCATGAATCAGCAAATGTTCTTGTTTAGGAATTTTACGGCCGCTTGCGGCACAACCAACGCAACGCAACGCTCGGAGGGGGGTAAAAGTGATATGTTAATTAAATTTGACACAAAACGGGTGTCTTAAATTAGGCCCGAGGAAGCTTTCGGCTAAATGAAAATTTGTTAAGGGCGGAATTTCGGAATTTTGATGGAGGCAAAAAGCAAGTCGAGATTTAGTCTTTAGCAATCAATTTGGGAAGTTTTTCGTTTCTTCGAACTGCGTTCAGGCTTCTGTTTTAATCCGTTGACGTATATGAGATTTCATTTCATTGAATTCTGATAATCCGGAAAACCCTTTTTTGTCATGGCTTTGTGTTCTACCAGTTCAGGCAGTGGAATTACAAAGGGACCAAAAACCTTGAATCTAAAATAATCGATAAATTTGAATACCCAAGAGCACTCCATATTTGAGACTTTTTTCTCTTCATCTCTTGTTTGTCAACCCTGACATAGCTCCCGTCTCCATTAATGAACAACTACTCCAACCTCCATCCAGGGGGTGCACCCCATCCATCCTGAATACACGGACGGACAGAATGCACAATACGTGTTAAAGGGTGAGTCGATAATTATTGTGCCATTTTCAAACTAACGTAACTTTTTTCCTACTTCACCAAAATCAACCAAATTTTGCACAGTTTCTCCTTATAGTCTATTGTTTACATATAATGAATTAAGAAGTTATCAGTGAGGATCCGGTCGATATAGAATAAATTTAGTTAACAGTTCTAAAAAAGATGTTGTACAATCACATGCTAAAATCAAAAATCATGGCATCGCGCCTTGGAACAATTAATGATTATACATTATCGGATCATCTTAATGTTCGTCAATAGGCTTCAGGAACGGTTGTCAGTGAAACATAAGCTTGGAGCTGGGTGAAAACCAGGCACGATGCACATAAACAAACCAGAGAGCTTCAATTATTTGTTTCAAGTGGAGCCTGAACATGTCCACATGGAGGGCGTTAATTGAAAATGTCGTGAATTTCACTAAAACACATCCTGAATTTGAACCTATACCAAAAAGTTGAAATACATACATATACTAAACTACTGTAAAAATTTGGTTTCATTTCGTTAACTGTAGACAATTTGCGAATCAGTTGAAGGTAGGGTGGCACAATAATTAACGACTCACCCTTTACCAAGAGAACCGCATCCATTCAGCTAGTGGTTACTGGTTGGTAGCATCAGAAGCGATAGAAGCACTGATCTCATTGAAATCTATGCATTTTTTTCTCTATCGAAAGCATGGAGACTTTTTTTTTTCAATTTAGAATTTACGGAAAAATCTGGGTTGCGATAGTCCTATGGAGATACACATCTAAGTTCCTTTGTTATCCATTGAGGGCTTTGCATGCCATTCTACGTTTGGAGTAGGTTGGAAACCGGGTAAAAATCGATTCTGAACTAAGCTTTGACTTTTTTCCCCTGTACAGAGAAATGACGGAACAGCAAGAATATTGAAATCTCAAGTTCCCCCAGCTGAAAATAATTAATACTTTTTTTCGATACCGTTCTTTTCCCCCTCGCATGCCGTTCCGTTACGGTCTTGATGACAAAGTTTCTCATCTTATAAGATTTCATCCACTAGATAGACTTCAAGGTTTCAAATTTCCCGAGCCGAGCTGAGGGTGCGCTTCATTTTCCCGAACGGGAGGAAAAATCGCGGGCAGAGCATCGTGCACCACCAAGTGGAAATCAGTAAAGTAGCATCGACAACCATCAGGCAGCCCCCATCACTTGTGGTGGTGCAGAATGCAGATAGATGGGAGATGTGGTGGTGCGGTGTGAGGGAAACTGACAGTATCATTATCCCTGGGAAAACTATTTGTGTGCTATTTTCTATCTACCGACGATGATGGCGGCGCGACAAAGACGACGTTGGCAGGACAGACTGCTCTTCTCGAGGGCGAACAGGGGCGAGTTTAGGGCTGTGGGTTGAGAAGGAAGGGACTTATTAACATCGAATTGTCATTTAGACCTCATCAGATCTTGGGATGTTCAAGGAATCACTAGAACCTTTGAAATACTAGCACAACTTCATTACTAATTTCTCTATAGATTAACGGCTACGCAGTCTTAGGGTTCAAAAAACGAGTTTTATTATTCACCCGACGTTTCGACACGGGGATAGTGTCTTCCTCAGGGGGAAAATAAGGAGGAAGACACTATCCCCGTGTCGAAACGTCGGGTGAATAATAAAACTCGTTTTTTGAACCCTGCGTGGAATGTGTTCTCGGTGTATCTCCAAGAATTCATCCCGTCACTTTTCCCAGAGATTGAAGCGGGTTTGCTCCCTAAGTTTCTACTGGGTTTTATCCTGGAGTTTCTTCAAGTAGATTCGGCAGGGATTTCTCTAATATTTTCTCACGAGATTACTATAGCAGGGTTATCTGGAATTTCCCACTCGATTTCTTCAGCACTTTCACTTGGAATGTTTGTCATTAGTTCTTCTGTGATTTCCTACGGAATTTCTTGCAAAGATTTCGGTTGGTTTTCCTTCTTAGATTTATCCAGGAACCCTCTTAGATTTTTCTGAAGATTTTCCTAGAATTTCTGCCACAATACCTCACGGAGTTTGACCCAGGATCTTCATAGAGGTTTTTCTGGAATTATACTCAGAGTTCTTTTGGAGGTTTCTCCAATTGTTAATCGATCACACCTGGATTACATTCGAAGTTTTTCCTCTCAGGAAGGGAAATCCCATAGAAAATCCTGGTAAAATCCCATTATGAATTCTGTAGGAGGTTTCGGAATAAAATGCGAAACTGCGTTAAAATAGGAACAAGAACAATATGAAATTGTGGAGAAGTCGTTGGAAGAAGCCCGGATGAAATTTCGAGAGAATCTCTGGGACAACTCCCGGATTTCCGCAGGAATTCTGGTAGAAACTCTGGAGGATGTCCTAGGAAAAACGCTTTGAGAAAACCTGCGAAAGCCTCTAATAGAAAAATAGTTTCCGGAAAAAGCACTGCTGAAGTAATCCCTGCAAAAATGTTGGTACATATTCAGGAAAAAAAAATCACGAAAAATCTCAGAAAAAAAAAAATCCGTCGTCAAGAATCAGAGAGAAATTTCAGGGGAACCCTGAACACTTCTGAGAGAATTTTCGTCTTTCAGACGCGAAAGCTTGCTCCTGGAATTTACATCATTTTTGTGGTTTCTCAGACCCCTCCTCTGTTTCCACTAGAACGGTCCAGCTTGAGAAATTTAGTTTTTACTTCAACCCTCCAATGCCCAAAAAGGAACGTGGTCAAATAACTTAAATTTAATGGGTGTATTTGGAAGTTTTGGAAGGTTTGACTACTTTGACGCCAACTTTTGCTCCGTGTGATATTGCTGTGTGCATTCAGGATGCAAACGGGTGCCCAAATGCGCTTCAAACGCGGTAACACAGTGTTACCAAAGGCAACTTAGCAACCATAGTCAATATCTCCGCCAACCTAGGATTCAAAAGCTTCCGCTGACATCGGGTTACTTGTTAGAAAATCTTTTCGCATTTGGTGCTCCCGCATTTGATATTTGAATTTTGAATGCGAACAGCAATAAAAAAATACCGAATCAAATACTCACATAATTTATACTTGGGGGCTACAACTCATAGCGGTAAGACTACGCCTTCACTACCCAAGTAACATTTTAAATATTGTTCGGCTCTATAAGAGATCTTCAAGACCAATTTTAGAAAAAATGCAATAAAACTGATTTATACATCAAAACATATTAGTAACCTCTTTAAGTGCATCTTCCGGCTAAGGGGACCACTCTCTGAGAGGTATTGCAAACCACATTAAGAGTAGCAATAAAACTGTTTCAAAACCAAGTTGGAAAATTTTCAATCCCCCAATAGAGGTTATGATGATTGTTGTTGTTTTTTTTTTAACAAAAACTATGCCAGCTTACGATGCAAAGAAGCTTCTTCGATGGCAAGTAAAGTTCAAGAGGATACATCATTCGTAAGTAGAAAGCGATCATTTCAAAGTAATATACTTACTTAGTAATAAGTTACTGTGTTGGTAGGCTTATGCGCATTCAATTTTACCGTGAATATTGAGGTTGCCGAAACATAAAATTAATGCGCTACGAAATTGAAACTATATCGAATCACAAGAAAACTCAGCTAAGAGAGTTTATTTATGTAAGCATGCTATGGAAATGGCGCCAAACTATCAATTCATTGCGTATTTGAGCAAAGTTAACTATTTGTCATTCACGTCAGCTAATTCTTCAATAAGGCGACGACCATAATTAGCGAAAATAAAACGAAAGCAAGTTTACTTTTATGATGACCACAATAAACCTGGCAGTGTCGTAGTTTCTGCTTTTCCACCAACAGATGTCGTTACTAATCTCTCTCCCTCGTTTGTCGGGTGAAGATCACTGCGTGAAGATTTTAGAACTATTGTGATATACCCTTTTGCTGTGAGGTACGCAAGTTATCTCAGTAACATGTTTGTCACCGAGATACCTTGGTATCGAGTGAGCTCAAGACCATCTATTATTGATGAATAGAGATCCTGAGTTACAGTATGTGACTCCCCCATTCTTGCGAGACTAGCTTTATGAAGCCAACCACGTCCTTGGGAGATAAGATTCATATGTCAGCAGGTCTTAAAAAGGGTTTGCTGAGAACTTTGAACCTACGATGGGTGAGTGCCTGCAATAGCAGAGGATGTGTTCTGATGTTTCCCTCTCCTCGTCACAGAAGCGGCAATTTGAGGTTTGGATTGCTCCGATCTTTTGTAGATGGTATCTGCAGATCGAACAGATCGCCATCTGGTGAGAGTTTGAAAAGTTTTATTGTGTTGGATAATGAATGTCAGAAGGTTTATATATCAGTGAGTTTTGTTTACTCTTAAAATCTGGCTTTATGGATATCTTCAAATATACTATAAAATATTTCATCAATGGTTTTCATAAAAGAAGTCATAAAACTGTGAATTTTACTTGTTGATGTAATAAAACCATAATAAAAATCAAACAAAACCAACCAGCAATGATATTGTCATTTGGGTAGTCTCGGTCCTGGGTCAAACGCTTCCAGTTGCTCTGAACGTTTAGAGTCCATAGGTCTTCCTCAACTGCAAAAATCCAACGTGTGCGTGGCCTACTACGAAGCCAACTGCTCTTTCCTGGTTCTCTGCTGAATATGATTTTAGCTTCTCGTTCCTCCGGCATACGAGCTACGTGCCCAGCCCACCACAACCTGTCATGTTTTTTCACTTTACTATATTCATCCCTTTGTTTATATACTTGATACAATTCGTAGTTCATGCGACACCGCCAGCAGTCCGATCAGCTTCTCTCAACGTCCACGATTCATGGCCGTATAATGCGACCGACAGAATCAGAGCCTTGTACTACACTGCAACCTACGAGATTTCAGCTGGTTTCGCAGACCGAAAAATGCACGATTCGCCGCCGCAATCCGTCTTTTAACTTTGCGGGTAATATCATTGTCGCACGTCACTTGAGTACCAAGAATAAAAAATTCGTCAACAACATGAAAATTGTCAATGCCTAGCACCATTTCGTCATCACTACCACGGCCGGACGGACGTTGATACCAGCAATCGTGTACTTGGTATTTGTCGTGTTCATCGTAAGTTCAATCTTCACAGTCTCTCTAGTGAAAGGTTTGAACAACTTGACGGTCGTCCTTGATGATGCCGATATTGTCCGCGAAGCCCAGGAGCATATGCTACTGTGTGACAATGGTTCCACTTCTTGGCACACCAGCTTCCTTATCACTCCTTCCAGTGCTTTGTTGAACCGTAAGTTCGAAAGAGCATCGCCATGCTTCAGTCCGTCTAAGTTACGAAAGATGACGAAATTTCATCCGCAACCCGTACACTTGATTTCGATCCGTCTAGCGTCGCACAATTCAGTCAACTAAGCTTCACCGAACAACCATGTTCCATCATAAATCGTTTCTCTTCATTGAATCATACGCCGTCTTGAAAACAATAATCAGATGATGGGTCTGTAAGTTGTACTCCTGAAATTTATCGAGAATCTGCCGCAGGTTGAATATTGGATCCGTCGTTGATCAGCCCTCACGTTAACCTGCCTAATATTCCCCGACTAAGATCTCCTCAATCAACATCACTCTGTTAAACTGAGTTCAGGACAAATTGTTGTACGCTGAATTGAGATGTGTTATTCGATGCTTTTTCTTGTATATATTACGGTGTAAGGGTTGCAGCTGCTCACTACCGTGCTTGAGAAGTTCGGCCAGAAGTTTGTCCTTCCGAGCAGCCTTGTTGTTCTTCAGCTTTGTAATGGCTGGCTTGAGCTCATCCTGTGTTGAAGGTTCCAGAGCCCGTCCGTCATCGTCAATTTGAATTCTGTTTCTCGCTCTTCTCTTCCCACCTTTCATTCCTCGAAGGGCTCGCTCCTCCTGGCAGCCATCATTATATTATCTGTCAGCAAATTGCAATCACGGTCTTTACACATGACGGGAGAAGGCGCTATTTTCCTCCGCACGCTATTGACAGTTTCATAAAATCTTCACATATCTATTTGTTTCATACTCTCTTGCGCTTGACCAAGTACTAGTTTCATTTTTCGGCTACTCTTGCTTCCCCATATCGTTCTCCGCCGGGTTCGATGCTGGGTCCGCAAGCATCAGGCTCGTCCGTAAACCCTCTGGCACTTCTCGTCGAACCACTCGTTCCTCTTTGGACGGGACGGACCACCCATCGTCTACGGGACGGGACCAGCAGTGCCTATCACCTGCCGCACGGTCATACTCATCGTTCCGTAAATAGACTCCCACAGAGTGTTGAGATTATCGCTCTCGTTGATCTCACTTATCAGCTCGTCCAGTTTCTTGTGAAAACACGCTACTGTACCGTTTGCTGAAGACTGCTGGATGTTGAAACGCATCGTTCACCGGTTCGTAGATTCCGACGCAATTCGGTTAATAACCGAGCTGAAATCTTACTAACTAGTGTCAACTATTTACCAGTACATGGTCGATTTGGTTGCAAAGTTCGCTGTTTGCGTGTTTTTTTGTGAATTCTTACGCGCAAAGTAGTGGAAGAAAGGACTTGCGAGTCGAGGCATCTTAACGATGTGTTTTGAGCATTCTCCATAGGTCTTGTCCAGGCATTCGCAAAACACATCCTTCACGTCATCGGTTTTGTCGTTGGTGGGCGCATATACATTGATCAGGCAGCAGTTAAAGAATTTGCCTCGTATACTCAATACACGCAAACCCGCACGTTTATCAGCAGCCACCTCATAACTCGCTCCATCTGTTTCCCGATCACTATGAATATGAACCCATGTTCTGCCATATCACTGCCGCTGTGGTAGTTTTTATATTTGGATGAAGTAATGGTGATGACATTCACCGTGTTCACAAGACTTCTGCCACCGCACTTGCCGAATACCACCCACGCACACACCGAATTTCTCCAACAGTTGTATTAGAGATCGCTTCAGGCGTTTCTTCAGCGTTTCCTCAGCACGATGCGACTAAGTGTTTGATGACACTAGCCGCACGATCATGAAACTACCCGAAGCTCCTTCAGGAATTTCTGTGGAATACCAATCAGAGATTGCTCCTTGCGTTCTTTAGGGATTTCTCTAAGAGTTCATTCCAGGAGATCCTCCAGTGATCACTTCAGGATTTCCATCAAGGGTTCTTACATGAGTTTCTTCTGGGATCCCTTCTGGAATTTCTGCAATGATCTCTTCTCGAATTTCTTCAGGAAACCCTTCAGTAACTTTATCAGGAGTACCTAGAAGGATTCCTCCATATTTTTTTTTTTCTGGAATTTCTTCAGATGTTCCTATTGGGATCCCTCCTGGAATTTCTACAAGATGTCCTACTGAAATTACTTCGGGGTTGCACTTTGTATTCTTTCGGGATTCTTCATAGAGATTTTTTGAAGATTCTTTCAGAAGTTCTTTCAGGAATTTCTCTAGGAGTTCCTTCAGTAATTCTCATAATCCTTTAGCTATTCCAACAGTCCCTTAGGTATTCCTCCAAAAATTCCTTCGAAAATTCTTCCAGAAAGATTCAGGGAAGCCTTTTGGAGATCAATCAGGTATTCCAGAAGTTATTTCCGGAATTCCTGCAGGAGGTCTTTAAGAAATAACCCTGGGGGTTTCTTCAAGGATACCTTCTGAAGTTTCGAAAGGAATTCTTACAGGGATTAGTCCAGGAGTTCCTTAGGAGAATCCTCAAGGAGTTTCAGCGATTTGTGCAGATATTTCTTCAGTAATTCCTTCAGGGATTCCACTAGAAGTTCCTTCAGAGTTCTCTGCATAATTTCCTACAGAAATTTTATTGGAGGATAACAAGATACCTACAGGAGAATTCAAGGATTCGTCCAGAAGCTTCTTCAGGGATTATCACATCATTTATGTACATATTAGTCCAGAAGACCCTTAAAAGATTACCCCAGGAGTTTCTTAGGAGATTCCTCGAGAAGATTCTTCCAAGAGTTATTCCAGGGATCGCTACTGGAGTTCGTTCGGAGATATTTCCAGGAGGATTCACGGATGTCTCCAGAAGTAACTTCAGAGTTTACTCCAGAAGATCCTTCAGGAGTTCCTACAAAAGTTCCTTCATGGATCCTTCTAGGAGTTTCTTAGAACTAAAATCAGGCATATCTCCATGTTTTTCTAAAAGGATCTCTCATGGAGTTCCTTTAAGAATTTCTCCATGATTTCTTCAAGGGAATCCACCGAGATTTCGTTTTGGAATTCTTCCAGGAGCTCTGGCAATTCCTACTGGAAATCCTGCGGTGATTCCTCCTGGAAATACTTCCCCTATCCTGGAAGTATCCTCCTGGATATCTTTCAAGGATTCCTCGTGGAATTCCTTCTGGGATTTCTCAAGGAACTCTTTTGGAGATTCCGCCTGGAAATCTTCGGGCATTTTACGAAAAATTCTTACAGCGGTTCTTCCTGGAATTCCCACAGAAGTTCCTTTAGGGCCCCTTAAGGGTTTTTAAGGACTGTAATCAGACACATCTCAAGGATTTTCATGGAGGATACCTCATGGAGTTCCTACAAGAATATTTATCTTCAAGATTTCGGTGATTTCTCCTGAAAAACCTTCAAGGAATCATTTCGGAACCCCTACAGTAATTCCTCATAGAAATGCTTTCCCCTTCCTGGGAATACCCCGCTAGATATCTTTCAAGGATTCCTCCTGAAATTTCTTCAAGGATTTCTCATGAAAATCGTTTGGGGATTCTGCCTGGAAATCCTCGAGAATTCCTCCAGAAATTCCAGCAGCGACTTCTCTAAGAATTTCTCGCCGAAAAAATCTTCGCCGATTTCTACCTACTGGAATTCCTTGAGTATTTCCTCTTGGAATTCCTCCGAGGATTCCTCTTGGATTTAAATTGTTCAATGATTCCTCCTAGAAATTCACTAGGGATTCCTCCTCGTATTTCTTTGGAAAGTCTTGCTGGAATTCCTTTGGGATCGCTTCTGGACTTGTTTCGGGGATTCCTCTTGAAATTCTATCGAGATTTCTCCCACGAATTCCTTCGGCAACTCCTCCCAGAATTACCTCATGGATTTTTTCGGGAATGCTTCCTTGAATTCCTTCTGGAATCCCTTTGAAATTCCAATCAGTGATTTCTTGGGAAGGTTCTGTAGAGAACTCTCTAAAAGAGATTCTTGAACCATCAGGTATTCCTAAAGAAGTTCCTTCATGGTTTCGTACTGTAGTTCCTGCAAGAATTCTTCCACGAGTTCTGTTGCAGTTCCTTCAGGGGTCTTCCTGGAATTCGTGCGAAAGTTTCTCCTGGAAATCCTTCGATTCTTCCTAAGTTTAAATAGTGCGACGTGATTATCAAATTTGATAGCTTCTGAAGCTTATAAGAAAACAAAAAAAAAACAGCTGTGTCAAAACCAAAACGTTATTGCCTTGGATACGGGTAATGTTACGATAGGTCTAATAACTGATCGCAGTGACGGACTCGAACAGGAGTCAAAATGAGCTTTCAAACGTAAGAACTTATGTCATCAATGATCATGAAAAAGCTCAGACTTCATTTTCCTTTTGCTTCGCCAAATTTTGGCCACTCCGATTCACGCCGCCGCCATCGCCACCCGCCTTCACGCCGTCGCCGAGCAAAATATTGTCGGCGCACAGGTCTAGAACACAAGTCTTAGCTGGAGGTCTTTTTCATCGATTGACCCGTAGAAACAGGTAGGAAATTGTGAGTACTAGAGCTATGTTGGGCGCTCCAGCTAATCTATCCACCATTTGATAGCCCATGATTCTATCTGGTTTGGTTATATTTTATGATAGGTTTATCGAAGCATTACGTGTTCACGCAGGTTTCCATTAGCTACAAATGCATTGTTACCGTAAGGTTTTAAAGACCTCTCTCAAAACTATTGAGAGACATCACAGAACTGCAATCAAAATTAGAACTATTAACCTTGTTCATGGTTTTGAAATGGTCTTGGAGTTGTCTTTGAACCACACTTCTTAAGCAAGAGCAAGATTGTTGATGTAAAGAATCGATATTGTGGCTCCCCGTAATATGGCATTTATTTCTTACTCCAGATTATTTTATTACTGATGGTCAAATTGTCAAACCAATGTTTCTGATCTATGAAACAATCCATTCGGCTGGATATGCAGACGTCAGATATCTAAAGCACTTCTGGTAGAAAAATAGGGGGAAGCATGTTCTTTTGAATGATGTTTTTCATGTATTCCGCTATAGATCAGCTTTGACGCAGATTTCGATGGTTTGTGGTAACTTGCGTAAAGACTCTTACTCCCAAATATTCCCCAACCCCCTAACAACCGCCCCTGATCCCAAATGTGCATTTGAGCAGCCATGATTGTGTACATGACGGTTTCCTATGAGTAGCTGTAGTTACGTACATTCCATATATCTACCTATCGGATCCTCAACCACACCGTAGAAGCCCAGATGCTGTCTAGGTGCACATGTCCTTCACAGCTGCCGACACACATCGCTACAGATACAGTCACAGTAGTGTAGTGCCACCACTTCAGCCAGGGAAAAGCGTGCAGCCCCACCCACACATTGCATTGCTGAGTAGTGCATCGGTGTGCGAGGCCTATTCTTTACCCATCCTGTTGGGTCTGATTTTTTTTTTGTTGGATGTCCCTGTACCACCATCACCACCCACCACCAGATCGGTTGATGTTGCTCAGATGACTCCACGGTGGGTGGGTGGGGATTGGGTTTGAACACGAAGCTGCACCCGGTGTGCAGGAGTGCTTATTAGCTGCTGCAGCAAGCGGAGAAGCCCCAGCAAACGATGATATCAAATTATGAAGCCGGTGAATCTTTGACCTGGATTTCTTCTCCTCCATTTTAAGCTGTAATGGGATGCTTCTCTGATAAAAATCGAATTATGGCTGGAAATTGAAACAGTTTTTGGCGGTTATGCAGCTTCCAATATGATTGTTAGTATTAGTTTTGAAGAACTCATATATTCGTACTTGGAACACTTCATAGACCTTTACAAAAGTTGATTGAATATTGTACCCTAGCATTTTGGAGAATTCACTTATGTGTACTCTTCAGAAACCAGAATTATTTCATTAAACCCCAGATGAGCTCTATAAACATGGTTTTCAGAACACTATTCAACAGCCCTCTCTATGAAAACTCGATCCAAGGATGATTCCGCAAATCCAGACCCGTCGATCAATACCACATTCATCAAACACGCATGATTTGTGGCAGTAAATCTCATCCTTGGGAAACCAAATCCCCGCTGGAAATCATTCAAGGACAAAATTTATGTGTCGTCTGTCATCGTCAACTTCAAAGAAGAACCGAAAACAAACAAACCTCCAAAGGAAAAAAAGGAAAAACAACTCAAGATCTGCCAGCCGCCGCTTCCTTCCATTAAAGAACTCACTTTAGTAGCGATTTCCCGCGATGCGGGTCATGAATATTCGAAACTGTAGTCGCTCCGGAAATATATGCGTTGTTGATATAAGCAAGCGGGAACTGCTGATGTAGGTTCATCATTATTCGAATCGGGAAATTGCCCACCACGCCGCGCCGACGACCGCCGAGAAAATATCCACCGTCGAGGCGGTCGAGGCGGCCGCGACGACGTCGACGAGTCCTCGCCTCTACTACCGATTGGTAGAGAGAGAGAGGCTTGAGTTTGGAATGAGATTCAGTAGCAACAGGGCAATTGATAAATTGCCTTCCTCAGTGGCAGTGAATTGACGCAAAGTGAGGCACACACAGAGTTTGGGACTTCGTGGCTTGGAGGGGGTCGGAATGAGAATCTATTATGGTAGTCTTGTTGATTGAAAGTGAATTAATTTACGGAGGCTCTGGGAATAGTTGGAAATTGTAACTTTTAGGTGTTTGTCAAAGTGCTGCTTCCACCGTTCGGTTACATAAGTTCTTTAGCAGTCTTTGAGAAGATCAGGTTCAGACGTTTTTTTTGTCAGAAAGGCTAGAACAAGACATGTGCCCACACATTTTGGTGGGTATCAGTATTGTACTATGATCACTAATGTTGACCGAAGTGTTACTAGTATTTATTCGTACCAAAGCAATGAAAAAGTACTAATACTTCATGGCTTCTTCAAGTATGTCATCCCCAACAGGTTCTATACATACCCATATGCGTTTCGTTGTTACGTCTTAACTGAGACAGAGCCTGGATCTGAGATCAGTGTTCTATGAGTACTGCAACAGTTAACAGCAAATAAAAGCTTTCATTGCCAACAGATCTTTTTAATTTGATCGCGTCAGTCTCAGTAAGATCTTGAAAATAGGAGCATCAATGTTTTTGGTATTCTTGTTGAAAATTAGATCAAAGCTTCCAAGGTGCAAGGACCGAACAAAAATGATCATGAATGTTTTCAATATGCAGTCTGCGAGGTTTACATCAACAACGGTAACGCTAACTTTTGCATTGACTATGCTTCGAAGGCGGGATCTGCAGTTAGCTTAGTGGTTAAGGCTATTGATCGCCAATCCGGAGACGGCGCGTTCGATTCCCGTTCCTATCAAGAAACATTTCTCGACTCCCTGGGCATAGTGTATCATTGTACTTGCCACACAATGTACAAATAATGCAATGGCCCTTCAATTAATAACTGTGGAAGTGCTCTAAGAACACTAAATTGAAGTGAGGCAGGCCAAGTTCCAATGCGAACGTCGAGCCATATAGAAGAAAAGAAGATGCTTCGAATGCTATTATTAATCTATGGAACATTCTTTCCTGTTTTTTTTTTTGCTCAACTTATTTACAAGTAATTTGATACTTACACCTTCCCTAACATTCATTCGATGATAATGTTAGCAGCATCATCCCCATTACTAGCGCAAGTGAGTACCAGTCAGTACGAGGATGACGCCTGATGGAAATTTAATATTTAATAAAACGAGATTTTATTGCATGTTTATAGCTTGCTTCCGACGTTCCTTAACGGAACTTGTCTGAAGCATCGTTTTCATTTTTCTCCCTCATCCATCAGTACCTAGCAAGTATTGCCACCGTCTGATATATAAGGGACGAGAAGTACAAACTTGAAGTAAGCGTTCGAACGGATAGCAGATCGGATCGGAAATATTGGATGTCGAGTCCACAGTCGTTTCCTTTTCCTCGTTTTCTGTATTAACTCGCATACAGAAATCGTACAAGTACAAGTAAAATTATGTTCAACTCACTACATGGGCTCCCAGAGGCAATGAGGTACAGATACAGGTGGCGCAGATAAACTTTGCAAACCACTCGTTGTCTCTTTTGTTCTACCGCGGATCTTATGCAACTTAATTAGTGACGTCACTAATTGAGTTGGATAAGATCAGCGGTAGAACAAAAGAGACAACTAGTGGTTCGCAGTGTTTATCTGCGCCACCTGTATCTTTACCTCATTGTTCCAGAGAAGCCCACATCCACTTTGACGGATTCTTCTTTCTCAGTTTCTAAATGGGGTTGGAATTATTTATCTCAATTATGGAATTTAATTTTCCAGATTTTTATGTAATTTAATTCATTTAGTTACCATTCATCATAACACTGATTCATAATACCCGGTTTCCAGATGCAGCATTCTAACGTCATTCACGCCAGATTACGCTGCACCTGGTCCGCTTGTACTTGCTGTGCTCCTCGCTTTTTTGTGCCAACCAGATCAGTAGTGAACACCAACTCTGAAGGGTTATTGTCCGGCATTTGTTGACAGTTCGAAAAGACATTTGGGATATTTCAACATCCTTCTATCCGATAAGATGAAAAGACCCTGTGAACAAGCCTGGTCTACATGATGTCGTTCATGACCAACTGGTGTTCTTTCAGTAATTCCCAACTAACAATCGCTCATTTTACAAGCACCTTTACGATGAATTAATTCCGCATGATGCTGAATAACATTTGGATAATTTTCAAGCGCAACCTTTGTTTGGGTTTTGTTCACATTAATTTGGAGAAGCTATAATGCATAGTGCTGTGCACCAACTCACTGGCGAAGGGAGGGGGGGGGGGTAGTTAGAGTTAACCCCCCCCCCCCCCAGAGCCAAAATTTCTGGAACAAATTTCCAGTATAAAACGCTGCGATTAAAAAAAGTTTCGGCTGCGCCACTATTTTAAGCCTACGACTGAAATTCCGTGCAAATATTTACGAAATGTAAGTGTCAAATAAAAAACCCTAATTAATCCACCTAGCGGTGATGGTGCCTTTCTCGTGCCATAAAGTATCCTTTCAACAAAACAAATGATAAATTAAGACCACTCAATATGGATATATTTTATATGAGCATGATCAAAATTTCAATTGTGGATTTTTTTATAATTCCGAATATCTTCCCCAACTATCCAAGGAGAACCATTTTACTTGGTTTCAGATAATAAATTCTAGAAAACAATCGCCGTATTTAATATTGAGGCATCATATAGATATTCAAGTAATCATTTTTTAAATCTTGACATATTTTCCATGCAAAATAGACACAGCAGATAAATTTGTAACATCCTCTGACGTAATTTTTGGCATTTCCGAACGTAATTTTATCTGTTTATATCGTCGTTTTCCAACAATTATCACAGTCATCATGTACACCCTGTTTAGCACCGGAAAATGTCAACGAACCTGTTCCAGAAGATAGGGTAGTGGAGGTAATTTGGCCCGGGGCATGTATTTTGGCCCACCCTGGGTTTTTATTACATTTATCATAATTATCTCTACCAAATCTTGGTAAATGATTATTGGAAGTTCCAATAATCATTTGCCAAGATTTGGTAGAGATTATATGATATATGTAATAAAAAACCCAGGGTGGGCCAAAATACTTCCACTACTCTACTCGCTTATTTTCGAATAGGATGAATATGGGAGCATAAGATTGCTAATAATGGAACACACATCCTATATGAATTGTCTGTCGGTTTCATTCTAGCGATTGCTAGAACGCGATTTAAGAGTGTACTATCAAACTCGATGAAATAGCTAAACGGCGGCGGCTAATTTGCTGCATTGAATGTGGTATCTTAAGAATATTTTTGTAACAATATTATTGCATTTTTCATTCGTTGATAGACTTTCGATCAAATCTTCGAAGAGGAAAAATAAATACTCACACGTCACTTTGCATGGCATCTAGCAACTGAATGAACCATGTATTAATTGTGCCCATTGTGCCAACCAAGAGAGTGCGTTCAATGGTGTTTTTTTTTTTAGCGGCGGCAAAACTCAATCTATGGGAAAAGCGGTGTGACAATATTTTGGTGGCTTAAAATTTTCAGGTGTGACTCTTTTACGGGGTAAAATCCGCAATAGGATCTGAATTATAAACGAACGTCGTTATGACGTCACACAGGGAAAAGCATGCATGCTGCCGTTGCATGCTTTATACAACTTGTGTGAAGTATATGATATTTGCTAGGAGGGTTTTATGATGATATATAAATGACTAAAAAAGTAACTAAAATCTTAACAGGATCGTTTAAGGATTTTTTTTATTCGGCAATGAATGGCATGCATTCATTTTGGGAGCGTTTAAACTTAAATCGATGATTTTCTGAAGATTATTGAGGAAATTCTAAGTTCGGCGGCGTGATGAGTTTTAAGTTGGCGGCGTGCTGGAAAATCAAAACATCCGGCGGCGTAAAGTAATAAATCTCGACGGCACACATCTCTAGTCCTTGAGACAAAATGAGATGAATATAGGTACTAGGCCGAAGAAGGGGGCTTTTACCCTATTTTATTTATATCCATCAATCTAATTTATTCGTTTCGGTCCATCCGAATGGCGCGGCACCACCCAACAACCACCCACAGCCACCCGAACCGAAACCCAACCAGTCAGCTGTCCGGTCCGCGCATCACCGCTGGCTGTGTGCGTGATCCTGATCCTGCCCGCGCGCACCAGACTTTCGGTGGGCAAACAACATCATTCGCGAGTGACAACCCTTTCGCTCGCACTATCCCAGCATTGATGTTGCATTGGTGCCGGTAGTGGGATGCAGAGATGGCATGCTCCTCAGTGCGGAACGTGAGAAGAGAAAACATACACTCTACACACGACTTTCAACGAGAGCGAGGGTGAACTACGCAACTTTTTTCACACACAAACCAGCCGCTCACTCTCTGGCATCCATCAGCGGCACACTCAAAATGAGTGCTCAAACAAATGATAGAAAAAGCATGTTTTTCAGTTTCTGCGTGCACATTCTGTGCGCACAGAAAATGTGCACACAAAAATTCGTTGAGTGCGCACTCAGTCGTGCTTCCAGTGCAATACTGTGTGTACCACAGGGAGTATGAAAGTACTATTACGCCGCCTAGTAGCAAATGCAGTTGCTTGTCTAAGATATCACATAAATCACAGACAAATATATGCTACACTAACGAAATTTCAATCTCATATATCTCATGATCCTGATTACTTAGAGAGTTGGTGTCTTCGGCAAAGTTGTTTGGCTAGTCAAGGACAAACCGATAATAAAACTTAAGATTCAAAATTCCACCGCTAGGCGGTGCTAGTGAGTTAACAAATTTTATTTTTCATATATATCAGGAAAATTTGCAAAAAAATGCAACTAGCGCCGCCTAGCTGCAGAAACTTGAACCAAACGGTAATTATTCTGAAAGCCCATGATCTACCAAACAATATTGCCGAAGACACCATCTTTCTACAAAATCAGGATGCTGAGATATGCGAAATTTAAAATTTGTTTGCTCTCTAGCGCCGCCTAGCGGTGGAATTTTGAATCTCAAGTCTTATTATCGATTAATCCTTGACCAGCCAAACAACTTTGCCGAAGACACCAACTCTCTAAGTAATCAGGATCAAGAGATATATGAGATTGAAATTTCGTTAGTGTCACATATCTATTTGTCTGTGATTTATGTGTAGACAAGCAGATGCAACACTGACAAAATTTCCATCCCATATATCTCAGGATCCTGATTACTTGGAGAGTTGGTTTCTTCGGCAAAGTAGTTCAGCTGGTCAAAGGCTTTCAGAATATGGGCCGTATGATTCGTGATTTCACCGCTAGGCGGCGCAAGAGAGCGTACAAATTTTACATTTCACATATCTCAGCATTCTGATTCTTTAGAAACATGGTGTCTTCGGCAAAATTGTTTGGTAGATCAAGGGCTTTCAGAATAATTACCGTTTGGTTCAAGTTTCTGCAGCTAGGCGGCGCTAGTTGCATTTTTTTGCAAATTTTCCTGATATACATGAAAAACAAAATTTGCTAACTCACTAGCACCGCCTAGCGGTGGAATTTTGAATCTTAAGTTTTATTATCGATTAGTCCTTGACCAGCCAAACAACTTTGCCGAAGACACCAACTCTCTAAGTAATCAGGATCATGAGATATATGAGATTGAAATTTCGTTGCAATTTTTGCAAATTTTCCTGATATATTTGAAAAACAAAATTTGTTAGCTCACTAGCACAGCCTTTTGGTGGAATTTGGAACCAAAATATCCATCAACTGTAAGTTCTTGACCAGCTTAAGACGTCTGCTTGTCTCTGATATCACAGGATTTAATGCCTCTTATCGGGTTTTGGACTCACTGGCATGCTTTCGGTTCACCGAATGCTCAAACCAAACTGACCCCTTTGAACACACTGCGTGTGCACTGAGCTCTGTTTTTTCTGCGTGCGCGCAGAAATTGCGCACTGGGATTATGATCTGCGGGCTCTCATTGCTCTCACGCAGCACTCTAATCACCCGCACAAAAACTCTGCGTGAGAGAAATTATGTACATTTTATTGTGCGTTTTTTCTCTCGCTCTTTTGTAAGAAAAATGAAACTGAGAAGTTCAGTGAAAGATGAGCGAAAATGGGCACAGTTTCTGCGTGACATGCCATCCCTGGTGGGATGCAAGGTTTTTATATATTGTAAGGTTGAGCATGACGTTTAGTTTGTGGAGAAAAGCAGAGGAAGCGAAATTTCAAAGGAATTTAAGGTGGCGGGGGATTTGTTTCCAGAATTTCTCACGGTGAAAAAATAATGGCCGCTCAGCCAGTTTTGACATCTAAGACTACCTTAGAATATGTAAATACCTTGGTGGGATGCACAAAACTAGGCCCAGTTTCGCGACGAAACGCGGAAAGGCAGTATCCGCGATCAACTATAGTTTACCTATAGGTAAATATCCTATAGGAACGTAATTTAAAACGAAAACCTTCGGCTGCCTCCCGTCCGTCACTTAGCATCGCCATCGCTATCGAACCATGAATGGCAGAGAGGTGGGGTCATGCTCGGTCATGCTCGGTCAGGCTCCTCCACCCAGCACCCAGCCCATGCACTCGGATGGGTTTGGGACGGCGTCGAAGCGCTGGATATCCATGCCAGTCAGTGTTGCCACATTTAAATCTGTATTTTGCCTCTCATAAATCTTTATGATCTGTATCACCATTTTTTGTCAAAAATCTGTAATATTGCGCGAAAAATCTGTTTGAAATTCTCTAAATTTCTGTAAAATCTGTATCATTTCCAAAAACCTGTAATATTGGTATACAGAATTCTGTATGGAAAGCTGCAAGAAAATCTGCATGATTACAGAAAAATCTGTATATGTGGCATCCCTGATGCCAGTTGTCCCATTTCGATGACGTATTACTTTAGGGGGAGGGGGGCAATCGGTCGTACGACTGATTCGTCATTCCGAAGGGGCTGTTCATAAACCACGTATACCAAAATTTGCCCCCCCCCCGTCCATAATTGTCCATACAATTTTTTTTTAATATATATGGAGCGTAGACTTTGGCCAGACCCACCCCTTTCCCCTCATAAATTCTACGTTGTTTCCCTGTTTAAAAGTAAACTTTGAAATCTCAGGGCATGTTGCCATCATTACACTCATACGTGGTTCGTTAGTGATGGGTGACAACTCTAGGCTTTTTTTTGCTTATATGTATAGCATGTTAGCGCCGCTCTTTCGTCGTCGTCGTTTTCTCTCACATTCTCTCTTACTTTCGTTCTGGTGGTGTGCTGCGGCGCTGCGGGCTGCGGCGTCCGTCGTCGCGGTCGTCGCGCACCAACTTAAGCAGGCTGTTACACCTGTCGCTCGGGTGAAAAATGCTGGTCCGGATCATTCAATTGGCCATAATTCCGAAACGCCTTGACCGATCCGAATCATTTTCAATAGCAAACAATGCGGTAAAATTCCGGTTCGATTCGAGCTATAATCCGAAAAATCGTCCAACGGGAAGTGCCTTAAAAGTGAGTGAACTTATTTTGTTCACAAACACACATACATACACACATACAGACATCATCTCAATTCGTCGAACTGAGTTGATTGGTATATGTGACTTGACCCTCCGAGCCTCCTATCGAAAATTTTTTTTTGAGTGAACATATAGCCTTTCAGTTCACTTAGGTGAACGAGAAAGGCAAAAAGGTACTATTGAACATTGAAAACCCTTTCCAGAGCAAATTTCTCGCTACGCCACTCTACCAACTGAACTGTTTGTTGTGGGCTTCGTGGCCGTGCGGTTAGCGGCGTCAGTCGTCTAGGCGTTTCGTAAGCCTCGGAGTGCGGGTTCGATTCCAGCTCCAGTCGGGGAAAACTTTTCGTCGAACGGAAAATTCTCCATTGGGCCACTGGGTGTTATGTGTGTTGTCCGTTGTCTCGTGTATATGTAAATGTTCAGTCTGTGCAGCCTCTGGCTGAAGACGGTGTAGTGTCTTTTTTTTTAAATAAAATGCAAAATTTTCCAATTTCCACGAGAGCTTATCGTTGGCACTTGATGCTGTTAACTACTATTGTGAAACAATAACTACATATATATTTACCTAAATCAAGATTTGAACTCGAGACCCGTCAATTGCCAGCCGCATGCCTTCCTATCTGCGTCATCCTAGAGATAGTGAATTGATGTGCTCAGATCAAAACATAAAGTTCCCGTGGTTTAATAATGATCACATTTCGACTCCTATTCAGCAGTGGTGAATAATGTTCTGTTTATGATTAACAACTGAACAACACAGCTGCTTTTCAGTTAAAACACGTGTTTTTCATTCTGTATTCATAAGTATGATGGAACGAAAGCGCTTGTTTGACTTGTGAGCAAAGCACATTATACAGATACACGTGCGAATTTGTACATGAACTAAACAAGAAGCAGAAAAAAGTCTTGTTCAACAATTTTGTAAAGGAATTACTGCAAGTCGAATAAAAATCTGATTAAACGCTTGAAAAGTGTTTTAAATTATCATTGTTAATACCGATACGAAAGGTTGAACATTGGCTTCTTTTTCAATTAAAAAAGCATTTGTACAGCAATGTGTACAGCATAATTTTAGTTCAGCTATCAATACTATTATAAAGCAACAATTCTTATACAATTCTTATACTCATATACTACACTCTTAGAAAAAAACATGTAAATTTAAGTTGTCTTGGATGCACATAAAAGGAGCGGCCCGTTTGACACAAATTTACGTCTTCTATCACAAATAATGTCGAGGCTAGCAATCACTAAAACCGAATCGACAGATGAAACATATGAAAATAAAAAAATGAACTGGATTCGAACACTTGTCCGCTGATTGAGAAGCACGGACCATACCTCTCGGCCATTTCACCGACTTGTATGGGAAGTTATAAATGTAAAACTGTTTCTACCTACCTGGTCAGATAGGTTTGTTGACATCTTGTGCAATCGACTCGAACTTACATGATGGATGTAAAATTGAGTCAAATTTGCCATTCAGTCATTAAATGTTTACGTACGTTGATGGTTTACGTCACGCGTAAATTCCTAATTTTTTAGGAGTGTACATACACTAATCTCAGAGCATAATCCTATAGAAGTATAGAAATATCAATTGACGTACTCCCGGAAGCGTCCTTGGAATAATTGTTGCAGGTATTCTCGAGAAAGCCTTGAAACTATCGCTGGAGAAAACCCTCGAGGTGTCCCAGTGAGAAATACTGAAAGAAATTCCTAGAGAAATTCCAGGAGAATTTCATGCAGATATTTCCGGAAAACTCTCAAATAACGGAATATTAAGAAAAATCCTGAGAATTATTCAAAAAGAAAGGTCTAGAGGAATTTAAAAAAAAAGAATTCCTAGCGGAATGTCTAGAGAATTACCAGGAGGAATTTTTGATAGTGTACTTGGAGGGGACAATGATAATATTGTCCTTTACTGCCATTTACCAGATTTGCTGGTATGTCTGAAACATGCTGGATTTTTTTTTTGAAACAAACGCGAATGTGTTGTGGATTGGCACCTGAGCCGAAAGAGAAATGGGTTTGTGTTCACGGTGTGGCTTCGGAATCAGTTTGGCTTTCTATTCCGCAGAGTCGTTACTTGATTGGTTAAAGCGTGTTCGAATCCCACCAGAACGCGATTTTTTTTTTCGCAAATTCTATCTCTCTTTTTGTCAATTAGCAATTTTTCCAGTATACTTGGAGGAACTCCTGGATGAATTTTGGGATGAATCCCTTGAGAAATGTCTGATGAAATCTCTTGAGGAATTGCTAAAGGAAATCCTATATAAGTTTCTGGAGAAATCCCTGGAAAAATTCTAGGAGGAATCCCTAGAGAAATTTCTTAAGAAATCTCTTGAGAAATTTTTCAAGAAGATTCTGAAGGTATCCTTGGAGAAATTGCTGGAGGAATCCCTCTAAGAGTTCTTGGAGAAGACCCTGAAGCAATTCCTGAAAATATCTCTAGAAAGTAACCTGGAGAAATGCCTGAAGGAACTTCTGGACAAATTTCTGGCGTAGTCCCTGGAGGAGTTCCTGGAAGAATTCTTGGATGAGACCCTGCAGGAATTCCTGGAAAAAAATCCTAAATGAATTCTTGGAGAAATTCCTGGACGAATTTCTGGAGGAATCTCTGAAAGAATTCCTGGAGAAATCTCCGAAGGAATTCTGGAAGGAATCCCTAGAGAAATTTATGAAAAAATCCCTTGAGAAATTCGTGGAATGGAGGGTTTCCTAAAAGAATCCTTGGCGAAATTTTCGTGTGGAATTCTGGGAGGAATCTTCGAAGGAATCTCAGGAAAAATTCGTGGAGAAATTCCTGTGGCAACCTCTGGAGGATTCCTGGAGGAATGCCTGCAGGAATGTTTGGAGAAATTCCTGAAAAATGCCTGAATCCCAAGAAAAATTTCTGGCAGAATTTCTGGAAGAATTTCTAGAGGATTTCCTAGATTAATTCATGGAGAAATCGCTGACATAACTTCTGAAGGATGTCCAGGAGCAATTCCTGGAAATATTCCTGGAGGAATTCCTGAAGAAATTCCTAGAGTAATTCCTGGAGGAGTTCCTGTAGAAATTCCTGGTATAAAATTCTGGAGGAGTACCTGGTGGTATTCCTGTGGAAATTGCAAGAGGAACCCCTTGTGGAATTCCTGGAGGAATCTTAAATTGATTCTTGAAAGAATATCTGGATGAATTCCTGGAGGAGAACGTCCTAAATCCTACATTTTGAGTAAATAGAGCATTGGTGTCTTCGGCAAAGTATCTTGTAACAAAATTATCCACAACTTTTCTGAACATACTTAATGACTTATTCTAATTTTCGCAAGCATAATTTTTGGTCTCACTTTTAGATGAATTAATAACCAAACTCATTATAGAAAATATGCGCGTTATCTCAAATTTTCATTCTGTTTATAAATGACGTGTGTGACCATTTGTGTTTCTGCAAGCTGTTGTATGCTGATGACTTGAACATCTATCGCATAGTCCAATCAGTGCTAGATTGCTGTGCCCTTCAGTCTAATATTGGAAGATTGACATGGTGGTGTCAAATGAATGCAATGCAGACAAATCCATCAAAACGCAAAGTCGTTACCTACACTGGTAAGCATGAACCGATACGGTTTGAGTACTCGATGGACTCTGCGATGTTGCAGAGAGTTTTCTCCATCAAGGACCTTGGAATCACTCTAGATAGCAAACTGAAGTTTAATGAGCACATTTCCAAGACCATTCAATGCTTGGCTTCTGGTGCCGTAATACCGCTGATTTCGAAGACATCTAGCCCTAAAGCATTGTATTGGTCGCTGGTTCGCAGCGGCCTTGAATATGGAGTTTAAATCTGGGCCCCGTATCGGCTTCGGGACGGCTTCTAAACTTTCACTTGTTCTACCCACTTACCCTCTGGATCAGAAGTTGTCGGTGGCAACAAGTTTCATCGATCGGGTCATATCATTAATCCGCAAACACCCGGGACGATCTACTTTTGGCAGAAATGCAATATCTTCTTTGTTTTAAAACATTTTACCCCGGATTTTTTTTATATTCAAGGGGAATAGTTGTTCTAACAAATGCATGGTACCTCCCCGCTTTGCACCCTCCCCCCTTTTGCGGGGAGGCGAAAATACGTGGCTTTTTTGTATTTTTTATAAATTCTACATGTTTTTCTCAAGTTTCATCGTCAATAGTTTTCACTGATCCTAGACATGCAATGTATTACCATAAATTTAATACTGTGGTATTACTACCCATCATAGTCTGTTGAAGTTTTGATCCCAGAGCTAATCTAAGGCCGCCAAAGTACTCCGTAGTTTGTGACACAAATCTAACATTCTCAACCAAATTTTATACACAATGAATGATCACAGAACATTGTCTACGGTACTCAAAAAGCCTCAAAGCACCCCTAGAAAATTTATGGTACATGAATTGGGTGATCTAGGTCATCCAAACTACTTTGGAATTCATTTTCTTAAAATCTGAAACATCTACCATCGTTTGTGTTCACTCTGTTCAAGAAATTTAGTCACGTTGATGTCCATTAGACCTCACAATGCTATGAGCAACTTGATATTTTGGTAGTTGGACATTCCGTGAAATACAAATGGCCTCCAATATACTATGAAGTTTGGCTTACGATATCTACATACTGTCTCATGCTTTAGTTGTGGAAAATTTTCGTGAAATGTAGTCTATAGTTCTGATGGAACCTCAGTGCACATCAATAATGCTTTTGGTACATTCATGGGATATTCCAGGCTTTCTAAACTATTCTGGTATTAGGAACTTCAAGGTCTACAGGCTCTACTTTTGTTTTTATTTTCTCTATCGTCAGAATTCTTTCACGATTGTGTCTATTGCACCTCATTATATTACGAGTATCTGTATTTGTTGCTGTTCGGGTGTCCACTGGTATACAAATGGACCCAATGTGTTTTGAAGTATGGGTCGCAATACAGATAATATTAGGATTTTTCTATTGTAGCGAGTGCTTGCGGAATATAATCTACGCTATTCTTAGAGCCTCAGAGTGCAATTCTGATAACTAAGCAACATTTACTTGGTGACCTAGGTCATCCAAACTATTCTGGAATTAAGACCTTCAAGCTCTACAAGCTCTATTCTTGTATATCTTCATTTTATGGATAAATTTCTTCCACGACTACCTCTGTTGTATCTCATAATTTGTTGAGTATTTGTGTTACTTGTGCATCCACTGACATACAAATGTTCTTTATGGTATTTGGAAGTGTCGGAAATTACCCAAGCATTCCACTAGGAGTTCCTCGGAAATTTCTCCAGGAGTCCCTCAGAAATTCATCGTGTGTTCTCCGAGAATACCTCTACGAGTTCCTAGGGAAACTCTCAGGAATTCCCGTGAAATTCTTCAGGAGTTTCCCAGCAGTTTCTCGAAAATTTATTCAGGAGCTATGCTGGAATTCCTTTAGGAGTTCCTTAGGAATTACCCTGCAGGAGTTCCTCGGGAATTCCTCCAAAAATTCCCCAAAGATTCCACGGGAGTCCCACAATGATTTCTTTATGCATTCCCTAAAAACTCATCAAGGAAGTTTTCCCAAGAGTTGCTCCAGAAATTTCTCCTGGGACAACTCCAGGAAGTTTTCCTGGGATTCCTCCAAGAATTTTTATAAGAATTTCTCCAGGTATTCCTCCAGCGGTTTCTTTAGAAGTTTTTCCAGGGATTCCTGCATGGATTCCGCTATATTTCCTCCAGCATCTAACTCAGGAATTTCTTCAGGATTCAAGGGATTCTTCCAGAAATTTCTCCAGGGATTCCTCCAGAGTTTCCTTCAGCTATTCCCTCAGAAATTTCTCCGGAAATTCCTTCAGAAGGAATTTCTCCAAGAATTCATCCAGAAATTCCTCCAAGACATCTGTCTAGAATTCTTCCAAGAATCCCTCCAGGAATTCCAAAAACTCCTACTGTACCTTCCCCAAAAGTTTTACCAGAGAACCCTCTAAGATATCTGCCAATAATTCCTCCAGGATTTTTTTTAAGAAATTCTTTTAAAAATACATTTAAAAAATCCTCCAGGAGTTCCTTTAGGTACACCTCCTAGGTTCTTCAAGAAACCTCCAGAAATTCCTTAATAAAATACTCCCGGGACAACTCCAGGGACAGTCGGGGCCCGTGGCGTAGTTGGTCACACGTTCGCTTCATATGCGGATGGTCATGGGTTTGATTCCCAGCCCCGGCACTTGCAATTTTTCGTCAGTTGTTCTTCCCCCGAGAGTGGCTGACACTGACCCTCTTCTGAGCCCCATGGCTCAAACGGACCCGGATACCTGGACATCGGCGAACTGCTACTCATAATGGACCCTCAATCAGACTGTAAAGGAACAAAGGCCATCCATCATCATCTTTGTGCTCATCGTTCTACCATATATTGAGTAGAAAAGTGAAAGCAGCAGAAAGGAAACCAGTTCGATAATGTTAAATAGCATACATCTTGGCACTGTACAAAAATGTAAGTGCAGCTGTCAATTGAAATCGCTCACGTAGTGCCCTAGTGGCCAAAAGAGCTGTAAATTAGGTTAAGTGATTAGGAATAATAACTCCAGGGATTCCACCGAGAATTCCTTCAAGGATTTCTCCAGGAACTGCTCCGAGGCTTCTTCCAAGAATCTCTCCAATATTTCTCAAGGAAATACTCCAAGAATTCTTCCAAAACTTTTTCCAAAAATTCCGTCAGGAATATCTCCGAATATTCCTCCAAGGATCCGTCCAGGATTTTTTTTTCAGAAATTCTTTCAAGAAGTCCAACATGAACTATAATATGAATTTCTCCAAGACCTGCTCCAATATTTATGTCAAAATTCCTCCAAGAATCCATCCTGGAATTTGGCCAGGAATTCCTTTATAAATGTCTCTAGGAAAGAATACCTCCAGGGGTTTTCAATAAATACCTTCAGAAATTCCTCCAGAAATGCCTACTGGGATATCCCGGGGAATTTCTCTAAGAATTCCTTCAGGAAATTCTCCAAGAATCTCTCTAGGAATTCTTGGAGGAATTCCTTGAAGATTTTTTTCAGGAATTCCTCCAAGAATTCCTACAAGAATTTCTTGAAGAAATTTCTGGAGAATACCCTGGAGGAATTCCTGGAGTACTTTCTGCAAGAATTCATGTAGTAATTTGTGAAGGAATTTTTGAAGAATTTCCCTGGGAAATCCATAGTGGAATTCCTTAAGGATTTCCTTGAACTGCGAGGAAATTTAGAATTTATTTTTTTCAATTATTTTCTGGCGGAATTCCTGGAGGATTTTATTAATTATTTCCTGTAAGAATTCATGGACTAATCCATGCGAGTAATTCCGAATTCACGTGAGGTATTTCTCGCAAGAACTGGAATTAAAGGAATTTCTGGAGAAATTTCTGTAGTAATTCCTACAGCAATTCCTGTTGAAATTCCTGCAGTTATTCCTGGAGGAATTCCTAGAATATTTCTTGAAGGGATTCCTAGAGTGTTTCCCGGAAAAATTCCTAGACGATTTCCTGTAGTAATTCCAGAAGGAATTCGTAAAGTCATTCCTGGAGAAATTCCTGGAATTATTCCTAAAAGAACTCATGGAAAACTTCCTGGAGGAATCCCAGAAGAAATTTCTGGAGGAACTCTTGAGAAAATTTCCTTGAGGAGTTTTAAGGGAATGCCTGGAGAAATCTTTGGATGACTGCCGTGGAATCCTCGAGGAATTTCTTGAGGAATTCCCAAGAAACTCCTGCAGGATTTTTCGAAAAGTTCTTGAAGTAATTCCTGAGGAACTCCTGATGGGATTCCAGCTGGGAAACCTCCAAGACTTCCTGCAGGAGTTCCTTTTACGATTATTCTAGCGGATTTTTCCGAGATTCTTTCACGAATTTCTTCTGGGATCCTTCTAGGAGCTTTCATTCAGGATTTGCTTCTTCTTCTTCTTTATGGCTCTACGACCCCAGTGGGCCTTGGCCTGCCTTGCTTCAACTTAGTGTTCTTTGAGTACTTCCACAGTTATTAATTGAAGGGCTTTCTTTGCCTGCCATTATTGCATGAATTTGTATATTGTGAGGCAAGTACAATGATATACTATGCCCAAGGAGTCAAGAAAATTTTCCCGGCCGAATCGGGAATCAAACCCGCCGTCTCCGGATTGGCGATCCATAGCCTTAACCACTAGGCTAACTGGAGACCCAGGATTTGCTTCTAGCGCTTCTAAAATATATCTGGAGATTCTTCAGGAGCTCCTTTCGGATTTTTTCAAGATATGTTTGAGGGATTCCTTCAGATGTACCTGCTGATATTCGCCAAGGAATTCACCCAGATTGTCTATTGAGCATTTCATTTCAAAATTGTTTCTAGATGATCCAGCTGTTTTCAGAGGCGTTTCAGCGTGCTTTGGGGACTTTCAATGGGGATTCCAGGGTTTTAGTGGCGTTCCTTGGATTGCAAGGGGCGTTCCGGAGAGGTTCAAGGGATTTCATGAAGTTTCTAGGGGATTTCGTGAAATCACAGTGACTTTCAGACATGTTGCACGGGGATTTCAGTAAGTTTTAAAGGGGTACCATGGCTTTCAGGGGCGTTGCAATGGGTTTTATGGGCGGTTTCATATGCGTGTCAAAGGCTTTCAAGGCACTATCTTAAAATTTCAGTGAGTTTCAAGAGCGTTCCAGTGCAACTCAGGGGTTTCAAGGTCATTTCAGGGGTTCCAGGGACGTTCCAGGGACGTACCAGGGACGTTCCAGAGGGGTCTCAGGGGCACCTTGAAATCCTTCTGCAATCCACCGGAAACATTCAGTCCCAAATTCTCCTCGATTCGTCGAGAAACCCCTGTGGTACCCCTTCAGAAATTGCCCTGAAAAATATGATATACCGTGAAACTTCTCTGAAACGCCCCTGAAACCAATTTGGAAGCCCCAAGGAACATCCAGGAACTCACATGAAATATCAAAATGAAGGGGATGGCCAAAATATTTGGGATAGGCAACTTTTTTTCTCTCACAAAAAAAATCAACATGCTGTAACTTTTCATAGAGTGCATAAAAAAATCTCAAATTTTGACTGTTTGTCAACCTATTATATGTGCATCATTGGTACACATTTGGGCTCGATTGATTAATTTTTCGCGAAGTTAGAGCCGATCGGGTAAAACACTATTATTTAGACAACTAATTTTTGAACTGTCGTATCTCGAAAACCAGTGAACCGAATTGAATGAATTTTTTAACGTTTATCAACAATATATTGATACTTGATACGACGTTATAAAATGTAATATTTTCTCACGGCGAATTAAGATATACCAGATTGAAATTTTTACCCATATAGAGGAAAATAAGTCAAATTTACAATATCACACAAAAATTACTAAATGCGTTCTTCCATCAATCTAAATAGGCTCTAATATATCTGATTAGAGATAACTTGAGAACAGAAGTGGAACATCTTTGGATATCAACACTAAAATTTATTGACATTGATGTAACAAAAATACATTTTTTCGAGAAAAATCCAAAAAGTGTTAATCCATGACAACTTTTTTCAACGTTTAAAAAGTACCTATGTTTTAATAGTTTGTGAAGCATTTACATATTGTTAGTGTACGTTCAAAATTTCATTCAATTCGGTTCACTGGTTTCCGAGATATGACACCTCAAAAATGAGTTGTCTGAAAAATAGTGTTTTACGCGAACGGTTCTAATTTCGCTAAAAATTAATCAATCGAGCCCAAATTTGTACCAATGATGCACACATAATAGGTTGACAAACAGTCGAAATTTGAGATTTTTTGATGCGCTCTATGAAAAGTTATAGCTTGTTGAACTTTTTTGTGAGAGAAAAAAAAGTAGCCTATCCCAAACATTTTGGCCATCCCCTGTATTTGTAACAGATAATTTATAATTTTGACTACCGGAGTCACCCTATCAACGATTAGCGAGAACCGATCAATATTAGGAAGCGTTCAGCGTTCGGATTCCAGACATCCGATACAAATGTTACATTAAACAATGGAATTTAAAATCCACGGGCAGCACGAGGCAGCATGAGAAATGACTGAATCTAGACATTCACTGAATATTTTTCTACTGGCATAGAATTAGGCACGAAAAAAAAATGGGATGAAAAAGAAGTACTAACGTTCAACAACTGCTGAATATCCCTACTATAGGAGTTCCTTCCGGGATTCTTCGACGATCACTTTAGTAGTTCGTTCCAGAATCCCTTCTGGAACTCCTCCGGAAGTTCCTTTTAGTATTTCTACAAGTAAAAGTTTTGGGGTTTCTACTATCTTTACTGATTCCAATCCATGATTTTAACACTTCATCGATTACAACTTCCGACCGCATATTGTTGCACTGAGCCATGTTGTTCTCAGGAGACGAGAAAACCTTTCCATTTCTAGAAAAAAAAGGATCCCTGTCTACCCCCAGTGGCGCAAAGGTCATCTTCCGGTCCCAGACTTTCGATCCGTTTCTTTTTTTTTTGCCCCAACCGAAACAGAAGAACCAATCTGATTTGCTTCGGTACGATTGAAATTGTAAATATTATCTCGTCGCCCGATGGGTGGATATTTTTAGAACACCGCGCCGTCAGACCAATTCCAAGCCAACCGCCAATAAATAAGCCTGGGGAGAGTGAGGCACCAGCAGCCTTCGACAAACAACGCGCCCAACACGGGATCGAGATGCATTACAATTTCCGAGTACGGCAGCAGGACGCGGCGCGGATCCCTAATCTAGATTGGGTATTGATCTGGGGCCCGACCGTAATTTATTGGAGTGTTATTATTGGCTTTCGGCTAGCGGTTTATACCTACTTTCCGCGGCAATCCGCTCCTTCTCATTGGATCAAACAGATACATACCTTCGTAAGGTACGGCGCGGCACAATTGCTCACGCTGGGAACTCCCGCGGGGAAACCCCGTAGGGCCAAGCAAAGAATTACTTTGGGTACGGATGGATCTTGCCCTTCCTGGAAGAAAAACGATGCAGGTCTTCACTCGAAAAGTCACAAAAGTTGGGCAAGGTGGAACGGTAGGATGTCACGAGAGACACAAACCCACACACGTTCACGGACGAACACACGTGTTCCGTAGGAGCACAAATGTACGCCCTCTGAGATATCAGCACAAGGTGCAGACCTAACCGGTAGAAGTTCTACCTACCTATGGGTGCGCACCAGATTGTGGAATAAACAAGCTTCGTTATGGTCACAGACTCTTGAGAGCGAAACTTGGCCAGTTGTTAGCGGTCGACGAAGAGTTTGGAAAGTTAGTTGAGTTGAGAAGAATATGGAAAAGTTTTTCCCACTTGACTAGCATGTACCTTCCTACCAACCTACCAACAGCAGCAAAACACCTAGCACCCGAGATGGCAGTCAGACTCAGACTCAATCAGGTGAAGGAATTTAATGAAGCCTAATAAATCTTGAATATGATTTTGTTTCCAAGGAGAGGGCTCTTTCGGATGAAAGTTTTCCTTTTCGGTTGGCAACGGCGACAACGACGAAGACTACGAAAGCATGCAGTGTTGAGTGTCAATAAAACTCACACTATTAGGTATAATGAGCCTCTCAGGTGGCATTAAGTTAGGATGAAACAGGTTCATAATTGAGTCACATTTATGAAATTAGGGTTGAATGCATGTAGCTGGAAACAGCATTCTAGATCTAGATTCGGATATTAAGTCTTGAATGAAGCATCCTTCTCTACTATACCCGGTCCTGGGCCAATCTTTTCCAGTTTCCCTGTACGTTGAGTGCTCTGAATTGTCATGTATGAGTATTTCTCTTGGAATTCCTAAGAGATTCCTTTGGCAATTTATTCAGAGATTTCTCTAATTGTTCCGTCAGGAATTTCTCCTGGGGTTGTTTCTGGAATTGTTCAAGGATTCTTTAATGACTCACCGGAAGTCCCCAAAAGAATATTTTGTTCAATTTGTTGGAATTTTTAGACCATGAAATTTCCTCCAGTGTTAGGTGAGTCCCGAGTTCTCTTTAGGTAGTCCCATAACATCAAGGAGCTCCTCCAAAGGAATTTTAAGAAATTCTTCAAATAATTTCATCAGAACTTCCTCCAAGGAGTCCTAAAGAATTTACTCCAATAATTTCATAAACATTTTCTCTACAATATATTTTATAATTCCTCCTTAAATTCATTTAGCATTTGCTACAAAAGTTTTTTCACAATGTTTTATTTTTTTTTTTAAGTGATGACAAGAATGTCATCAAATATTTGTCCAAGGGTTCCTTCACGAATTTCTGCAAGTAATTTTGCAGAAATTCCTTAAATGTTGCCTTTAAGGATGTTTTATCAATTCATCAAAAACTACTTAAAAACACGCGGACACCGTCTTCAGCCAGAGGCTGTACAGACTGAATGAAACTTAACACTAGACAAGGGACACACGGAGCATGTACCAGTGGATACGGAGAAGAAACTATTCTCGCAGCGGGAATGGAACCCTCACCCCATAGCATGGTGCGATTAGAAGCTGGTTAGGGCAACGAGGCCTCACGAAAAAGTTCTTGCAATGAATTTCTAAACAAATTCTCAGAGAATAGTTCAGATTTCTTTTGCCTAATATTGCTTAATGAATTGCTCGAATGGTTTGAGAATTCTTCCAATGACTCTTAGAAATTTCTTTCAAGTATTCCGTTGGAAACTTTTCCCCTGTTTACACCAGAGTTCTTCAAAAAAAAAAATTCACGTATTTTTGCTAGGTTCCTAGGAAATCCGTAAGTAATTCTTCTAAAAATCCTTTAGATATTCCTCCAAAGATTTCCACAGAAGATTTTCAGGAATCTTCTTTGAAATTCCTATAAAAATTTCAAGTACTTTTCCAATTGTTCCTGCAAACAAATTTCAGGAATTTCTCTAACTAATGATTTAGACCTAATTGCAAAGAAGTCCTCAGAGATTGTTTTCACCAATTTCTTCAAGGATTCCTCTAGGAATATCTTCAAACATTCTTTAAAGAGCTGATCCGTGTTTTTTTTCTCAGAAAATTCTCCAAAATATCTTTACTAGTTTCTCCAAGCTGTCGATCAAGAATTTCTCCAAGAAGTCCTCCGAGGCTTCCTACAGAAATTCCACAACAAAATTAGATAGAAAATTATTATATTCGAAAAACTATTCAAACTCTCTTCGATTTCTGTAAGAATCTTTTTGAAATACTATTTTGATTTCCTCTATCATTACTACAGGATTCTTTTGATTTGTTTCTCAACATTTTTTTTAAGAATTATTTCAATAATTAACATGGCTAATAATACAAAGATGTCTGTATATATATTTTAAAGAATTTCTTCAGAAGTTTATCGACAGATTCCATATGAAAGTCCATTCAATAATTTCTCCATATATGTCCACAATTTAGCAACTATTTCAATTATTCCTTTACGGTTTTTTATCAATATCCATGTAGGCAGGGGTTCTAGAATTTTATCAGAAATATATCCAAATATTTGTCTTGGGATTCCTTCAGTGATTCTCCTAGGATCTTTTTTCAAGAACTTCTTCAGAAATATCTGCAAGCATTCTTTTTGGCATTCTTTTTGGAATTCTTCCAAGTTTACTTCACAAATTTTATCAACGATTCCTGCAGGAACTTCTTCCTGGATTGTTTCCGACTTTTCAGGGCTTTCTTAAGGTATTTCCTCCAAAAATCATTGTCAAATTCTCCCGATGATTCTTCCAGAATCTTCTCCAAGGTTTCGTTCATAAATGCTATCAAGCTTTCTATTTCGAACTACTCCTTCAAAAACTCTTTAGACAATTATTAAAGATTTGAGATTCATTTGGCAATATGACAAAGTAATCATTCAGAATTTCTTCATTAACTTCATTAAACAAGAAATTCTTTCAACAATAATGCACTTAATTACTTTTCACAAATATTCCTCCGGAAATTTCTCAAAAAATCTCCTTTAGAAATATCTCGAAGGGATCCATCAGGGATTCCTATATCGATTCACCTAGGACATAGGTTCCCAAACTTTCAGGTCACGCGACCCCCTTTTGCCAGCAAACGTAGTTTTCTCGACCCCCCATAGAAATTCCCTCATTTATCCCTTTGGGGGGTCGCGATCCACAGTTAAGAAAACCATAATCTAGGAGCTAAATCGATGATTTCTAAAAAAAATCTTCCAAATATTTCTTCTGGAACTTCGCCCTGGATTACTCCTAGAATTTCTACAAGGATTGCTCCGGGAATTACTTCAACTATCTTTTCAGAAGCTCGTTCAGAAACTTTTCCAAGAATTCCGTACAGAAATCATAAAACGATGCCTTTGGGATTTTTTCAAACGATCCCCAGATTTTTTTTTCAAATAGCCTTTTTAGATTTTCTTCTTGAATTAATCCTTGAAATTTTATGAATTTATTCAAGCATTTCTTCTTCTCCTTCGAAGATTTCTTTAGAAATTCATCATAGCAGGAACTCCTACATCCTTTCTCTTGGAAGAAATCACTAAAGTAATCCGTGGAGATATTCGTGGAGGAAGCCTTGGCGAAGTTCCTGAAGAATATGAAAGATTCCTTGAAGTAATGATGGCACATTAAGAATTCTTCTTCTATTTGTATTTGTATTTGGACTAGGCTACAAGCCCGTTACCCTACTTAAAGACTAGATGAAACATTCTTCTTTATATTATCCATTGATTTCTAAAAACCAAGGTTACCAATTATCGTATCGTGCAGCACTCGCCACGATTTTTTAGCCGATAGGCATTCCCAAGCTCACCGTGTATCTTTTGATCGCTAATGCAATGAACTCAGCTGTCACTCTCTAGCTGAGGAAAACTCTCGCTGGTTGCAGTGGTGCTTGTAAACAAAGATACTCATGCTCTTGAAGTGGTGTTCATTCATCGATCACAACTCTCGCACAGCTGCTCGAAAATAAACGATTCGAAGGAAGCGAAAACTCGAGGAGTTTTTATCGCGGGTGATATTTCTCACCACGATTGATAATAATTTATCACCACGAGTGCCGATTCAAAGCAAAATCAGCGCGGTATCGATACCGTGTTTATAAACAATGCTCTCCAAAGATACTTATTTTTATACCTTGATGCATTCACATATGTAAGATACCCATATTGCGCTACAGTAAAATGAGATTGGTATAAGCAACTCTAACGATATTTTATAAACCTAGCTGATGAACCGAAGGGTGTGTGCCTTTGGCAAGGTCATTCCATCGAGCAAGAACTGGCTGTTCTCGTAAATTGTGTAATACAAAATATATTAGTAGAGAGCATAAGGGAGTATCTATAAAATATGTGCAAAGGCGCCGTCCACAAATTACGTAACACTCTAGGGGAGGGGGAAGTACGGCCATACAAAAAAAAATATATAAAAAAACGTTACGGAGGGGGGAGTGGGACTTAAAATGTCGTTTCGTAATAAATAAATGCTGCCATAGTATTTTAGGAAGCGTAGACTCCCCTACAATTATGGGTCGGACCGTATAATAGGGTATTGGTTCCCTTATTAAGCATGTGGCTCCCATTTTCATCCTACTAAAAACAAAGGAATGAAGCGCTGTTTGTTTTGTTTCTTATTTTTGTATTTTTTGTTAGAAGTGAGCACGCATGAAACACAAAAGAACGGAATCAATCGGTGCCGTAATCGCTTGTTTGCGGATAGGATGAAAATGGGAGCGTGAGACTACTGATGGCACTCGTACCCTACATAATTCAAAAAAACATGCGCTATGAGGGAGAAGGGAGGAATCAAAAGTTGTACAAACATACTAAAATTTCATGCATCACATATCATGATCCTGATCATTTAGATAGAGAGATAATGTAATGGACAAAGTTGTTAGCTCTATTGTCCCGCTCATCGGAATTGTTTCATTTACGAATCAAGTAAATCCTTGCGATATTTCATAACTTTACCGAGACACCATTCGCCCAACCAATATTTCTAAAAGGATTTGTTGAATAAATTTGTGAAGGTATCCTTAAATAATTTTTGCTGAAAAAAGAAGAAATACTTGATAAAATCCATGCAGGTATCTCTAGGAGAATATTTGAGCGAGTTATAAAGAAATCCTTGAAAACTCAATACGGAAATACCTGAAGGAACCCTTAAAGAAAATGCTTGAACAGCTCTTGGATAAAATCCCGGAGAAATTCCTGAATGAAAGTGTAGAATTTGTTTTTTAGTTAAAATTCACATAATTACAAACAAAAAAAAAGAAAAATAATTCCCTAAAGAATATTTTGAAAAATTACTTGATGACATTGTTGAAATAATTCCTTCAAAATTAACCGAAGCAATTTTAAACGATCACTTGGTGATAAAGCTTAGTCATTCTTTAAAGAATCCTTAAAAGTATCAGAAGAATTAACAAAATTTTGGAAATCAGAGAATTTCCGAGAGTATTCAAAGGCATTTCGAAAAACTTACTTGGATGAATATCTAATGTAATCTTGATGGAATTCATAAAGAAATCCTTTGAGTACACCCTTGAAATGAGTCCTTAGTCAAAACTTAGAGATATTCCTGAAGATTTGCTGTTGGAATGATTGGAGAAATATCGCTTCCTTCAACACCCACCATAGCTAGAGAGTTTGTTTTCTTATTGTCCGGAATCGAGTAACGTGAAGAGACCCAAGCCATGATGATGAGGGTGATGAGCAGTATGAGCATTTAGGAAAAGCACTAAAGACTAGACGTATTTCATTCAGGAAGAACGCTGAATGCTTCCTTGGATTTATTGACAGAAATGCCACCAGCTAGCAGGCTCGACTCAGGTGGAAGAGTGCAAAAGTATTCTAAAGTTAACATATGGAACTCGAATGACTCGGAACATGACTCGGAACGCGACCGTCTATGATCCTCTCAAGCATCTCTGGAGACTGTACGGTTGGAGCCATTACAACTTTTATCTTTGCTATCGCGATCCTGCAGGCATCACCTCACGGGTTCATGTTGGAACTCTGACAGAGGCCCTCATATTAGGCTTATTCACTTGCGCTTTTCACGGAGCGAATGAACGCCAAAGCCACGATAGAACGAGTGAAAACACGAGGAGCCCTAGCCGTAGATCGTCAGCGCTATTCGGCTCTCGAGAAGGAAATGAAGCGTTCACTGAAAAAAAAAAAAGCAAAGTGATTCTTAACCGGAAGAGATCTCTGTGACGGCAGCAAGCAGGATTCTGTTCCGAACGATCCTGTGTGGGCCATATTGGCACGCTTCGTATTATCCTCGAGCAAATCAATGAATTCCAATAGCGCAGCGTTTCTGCCTGGTGTTCACTGATTACGGAAAATCTTTCAATCACGAAAATATGTGGGGAGCCCTCAGGCGCACCTCAGGTGTCCTCGAGAAAATCTGGCCTCATTAAAGCACAGTGTAGGGCATTTGCGTGCAGAGTACTGCACTACGGTGTCTTGTCCGATCCCATCCGGGTCGTTGCAGGAGTGAGGCAAGGATGTATCCTATCACCGCTACTGTTCCTCATCGTAATGGACGAGATCCTGATTAGTGCAATTCATCATGAACCAAATTGTGAGTTGCTGGTATCCAACTGGCGGCCGATGGTGGCACCAAGATCAACATAGGTACACGGATCAAGAAGGCAAGGGCTGCTTTTGCGAGTTTAAAAAATGTATTAAAAAACAACCAGATTAGTCAACGCCCCAAAATCCGAATTTTCAACTCGAACGTGAAACCTGTGCTGCTGTACACCAGTGAAACTTGGTGTGTATCAGCGGAGAATACTCAGCGGCTGCAGGTCTTCAATAACACTAGTTTACAAAATATAACGAAAGTCGTGAACTTCTGTACACTTTAGCACTGATTTCGAAACCGTGGTTCAAAAATTTTTAAGTAGAGCAGTTTTTGAGTTTGAGGTCAATATCGAGTATTACAACTTTTAAAAATATGGAATTTACTGAAATTCAAATATCTTGCGTTTTGTTCAACCAATTTCAAATCTTTTTCCATAAATTAAAAGCTGAATAAATACCATTCGATCATCTGAATACAGGCTTTGCGTCAGATTGATGAAATTTAAGATATTGGAGAGTTTTAGGGACGATCTCCTTAAATTTTAGCCAAATTTGAAAAATATATGAAGGAATGTATTTTTTTTTCAATAAGAAAAAAAAACAATCTAAAAATTCTTTCTCAACGTTTATTTGACATATTATATGTCTGCGAGTTACAGTAAAAAATTCAGCTCAATCGAAGCATTGATTACGAAGAATGAGATGTGTGAAGTGAGCGACGTTGCCTAAAAATAGAACAAAAATCGATTTCAAATCATAAGCCTTGCATGGAAAGTCGAAAAATTTTCCGCTCTACTGTAATTTTTTTCCTTCACGTTTTCGAACTCAGGGCATGATTCTACACCAAAAATGATCATCAGCTTACCGAGTTCAAAAATGCTGTAAACTAGTGTAATGGATGCCTGTGGTATATAATTCGTGAATGATGGCCTCACAATTGGATGTCCAACGTGGAGCTCCATCGCCGGCATTGTCATCAAAAGCCGATAGTGACAGAAATTCGGAAGCGAAAGTGGAGATTGGTCGGCCACACTCTACGAGGGGCGGAAACGTGTTAGATTGGAACCCAGCAGGACATCGCCACTCAGCAGAGACAGATCCAGAGGCTAATGGCTAATATAGGAAGTTGACAGTAATATGACCTGGGCACAAGTCAAAGTGATGGTGGGCAATCGCAAAAGATAGAGATTCTTCATCTCGGCCCTCTGCATCACCATGGGTACTCAGAACTGAAAGTAAGTAGTAGTTTTGGTAGTAGTAGTAGTAGTCGACTTTAGACCTCTGAAATCTGTTTTAATGTTGCAGACCCCTCGTCGCCCTCCGCTTTTTGCAGGAATTAGAAAATCCCCCTTCCTTGGGCTTGGGTGAGCATCAGCCAATACACGAAGAAGGTTTAACCCTTCAGCGCGCGTGCCGTTGTAAAAAGTACAACACTACCAAAAAACCTCGCTCGTTGTATACAGCGCGAGCGCGGTGTAGTTTAAGCTGCTCGATGATGGCGCGCGTACTGAAAGGTTAACTATGAATGTAATCAATGTTGCTACACACTTTTGGACCTTACTCCAAAACATGGTCGAAACGGTAACGATAACTAGGGTAACGGTTGAATTTTGGACCCCTAGAGGACATTGGTTTGAATTTAATTCAAAATCAAACAAATTCAGAGAGTATTTACACATATTGATGATGTTAGTATGTTCGTGAAAGTCTCTACTGTCCGTTAAAAATACCCACAAGGTCATTTCTGGCTTAAAATTTGATGAAAATAACTGATTTTTGAATCATCAGGTTTCACTGTTTTGGACACCCCAATATATTTTGGACCCTCTTCAGTATATATTTTGGACACCCGGTGTTTAAACTCGTTTGAAACTATTTTGGAAGAATTTGCCGCTTGAATATGCTGGATCACATCCTAATTACTTGATTGACAAAGGCTGATTAGACGAACTTTGCGAATTTAATGCGCTAGAATGATAAACGTTTTTGTTTACATCTACAAGATTCCTCAGCACCGCAATCTCTTTTTGTAAACATGATGCGACACTCGCTCGGATGACGAGATTGGCAAAAAATAATTTCAAGGCAAATAAGGGTATTTCCAGTGAGGAAATGATTGCTGCCCGTGCAGAGCGATCTTATTTAGCGAATGATTATAAAAATTTCCGTCATCTCATCATTAAACCTGTGTAAGTTGTGATCAAAGGACACAGGGGGTCCAAAATAGATGGGGGTCCAAATTATATTGGTTACCCTACGTAGACGAAATCATTCAACCGCCCTGTACCCTGTGGTGGTAACCACGTTAATTATATCTGGTAGAACACGTTGTTGAACCAGCGACCGACATATGGTCGGTCTAGCCGTGTTCGTCCTTTCAACAGAAAACCTCATTCCGGAAAATTAGCCGTTCTGCCACAGCCGGACAGCGAGCGGATCGAACCGCGATGAGCTTGGCTGATGCAGGATGTGGCCATCCATGTCCTGTCCACTAAAAGCGCTTCGGTTTTCCCCCGATGCAAACCACCTCATGTCCTTCCTGAATCTTTTCTCTAGTGCAACAACCGTTGCACACCTTGTTTATTTGCGATGGGCAATAAAGTGCAAATGTGTACCTTGTACGACCGAATCACGGAAGTATGCTTCAGGTTTACCTTGTCGGGCTCGAACCTGTCTGCTTCGAACCCGTTCAGTCTTGGTTCGAATGTTCGATGCTTCCGAAAACTACCAACCGTGTCTGTGAGAACATTCATTGGAAAACGATGAATCGACAATTTTGAAACATTGCGGTCGTCGTGCGAACAGAAAGGTTGCGTTATTCCGGGACCGCGTCAGCCGGATTAGTTTGGACAGAAAATCATGGTCGTCAACTGCCAGATGTAGATAACGGCTAGAACAGTCTCGAATCAAAAACCATGTGGTCGATAAGAAATGTTGACACAGCTGAAAGGTGACTTGATGTGCAATATTTTTTTCTCTACTACAAAAAAGACATACATTAGGTCCTCCCCATTTATTATCATCCTGTCAGAATCATGCATGGAAATTGTTTTATTTAATTTCAGCGCCATTTTTTTCCCAGCACTTCGAATGTCTGTCGTTCTGTCAAATGACACTTTTTATACCAATTTTTTTTTCTGGCCCTGGTGGTTGACACAGCCAGTGGTGGATGGGAAAGGCAATGTGTTTGTGTGAGAAAGCGTTTAATTCGATAATTAAATTGGTCCCAGTCCACACACACACACGGCTGGAAATTAAAACTCGCTTTTAGCCGGTAAAACCACACCGCTCGCCGAAAAAAAACAGGTACGAAACCGCTGTTGAACAACCAAAGAGGTATAATATTGTCGGGTGCGACGAAGACTGAGACAGGGAGGTGGTGTCCCTGTGCGGTGAAAAACCGGACAATTTATGTCCGTGAAAATTGAATTAAGTGGGAAAATGTGCAAATTCGAATGGTGGCAAAGGATATGTGCGAACAGATAAGCTTTTTGATGTTTCAATTGTTCACAAGAGAGTTTCTTGGGAAAAACTCAAATGCCTGCACAATAAATAACCATTTTGTGGCTTATCTGATTATTCCGTTTTTTTAAGTAATGAGAAATGCCATCCTGGGCCTACACGTACGAATGAAATATTTGCACATAGAATATTAATCACATTTCACCACACAAGGCAAAAAATCAAACAATTTACACAAATTTCATTTTCACACTGTGGTTAGTGCGGACTCATGCGTTGGGTAATATATTGCTCCACTCAATTTACAACATTGGTATCAATTTCTGCGCAATTTTAAATGCAATATCACATATCGCCGTTATCGAATTACATTTCACACGGCTCATTAAAAGTGTTTTTGTTTGATTTACGACCTCTGCGGGTGATATCTATTGCACCTAACATGTGGGGTATGAATGATAAATATTATTTGATATGGTGGTTTTGAATACTCAGCCGCTGCAACATAATAAATTATTAGCCTGACTCGGAAAAATATTGTCTGGATGATACGTTTTATAGATTATGAGATATTTTAAAATGTCTAATCTAACAATGCTTACGACATACGTGTCACAATTGATCAAAAAACTGGACGCAGGGCCTTACATACCCAACAAGGAATAAAAAATACGTCCTTGAATCCTTGAACATAGATTTTGCTACTATTAGTACATACAGGGGATAGACAAAATGATCGGGACAGGCAAAATTTTCACTTTTCAAAAAATGTCCAATAAGCTGTAACTTTTCTAAAAGTGCATCAAATATCCTCAAATTTTCACTGTAAGTTGATGAACTAGATGTGTATCAGTGGACAAAATTTGGAAAAGATCGGGTTATTCTGCGCGAAGTTATATGCATATTAGTAAAAGGTAGAATTATCCGTTAGCCAACTTTGAGCTGTTATATCTCCGGATTCAATGAACCGAATGCAATGAAATTTTGTCCATTTATGACTTATATAATGAGCTCTGAAAAACGTTTGACTCAACTTGGAATCATTAACAAGAGAAAAAGTTATAGCGATTTCATTAGTTTTATGATTTTTTAGTAAATTGGTCTATTTTTGACTTTTTCAATGAATTGCCACCTATATTGTTACTTTCTTTCAAAACATATCTGTATTCAAGACAATCAGAGGGAGTATAAATGAACTATAATTAACATCTTGATTTTTGAAACGATGTTGAAATTTAAGAACATTTGGGCTTTTATTAGAAAAATAATCCAATCGTTATAATTTTCTTCCGTGTTAGGAATTTTAAGTTATGTCAATAGTTTTTCAAAGCTCATTATAAAAGTCATAAATGGTCAAAATTTCATTGCATTCGGTGCATTGAATCCGGAGATATAACAGCTCAAAGTTGGCTATCGAATAATTATACCGTTTTCAAAAATCTTTATAACTTCGTGCAGAATAGTCCGATCTTTTCCAAATTTTGTTCACTGATACATCAATAGTTGATCAACTCACAGTGAAAATTTGAGAATATTTGATAAACTTTTCCAAAAGTTACAGCTATTTGATTTTTTTTTTTTTGAGAAGGGAAAATTTTGCTTGTCCCGATCATTTTGTCTATCCCCTGTATATCATCTGCGAAGCAAACAAATTGACCAGTTGTAGCGAATATTGATCATTGCTTGAAGATTTAAAAAATACTGCAAGAAACATCTGGTATCGATTTTTATTATAAGAACTATTATAACTATTATTTATTATAAGAGATAAGTACTAAGTTATTCTCTTTCTATGAGTTCAAAAAGTTTTCTTCTAAAGACTGCTTGGAGAAATGGAATCCATTCCTTCTCATGCACTTCTTTGTAAATTTCTTCATGAATACTCCAGGGACATCGACAGAAAATCCTTTGAGATTCTTTAAGGATTTATCATTTTTTCCGGAATTTTTATGGAAAGAAATACTTGAAGGATTTTCTAGAATGATTTTAGAAAGATTCCTCCAATGTATTCCTGTTCATGTATGTTTTTGAGATGCCTTCAGATGGTCTCTCAGGAATTCTACCTCTAATTCCCTAAAATTAGTCAACGGATTTCTTTAGAAATTCAAGGATCCATAAGGAAATTATTTCGAGGAATGCTCCAGAAATTTCTCAAGAAAATCTTCCAGCGATTACTACAGAGGATTCTTCAAGAAACTTATTAAAGATTTCTTCAAAAGATGCAGTTCCAGGAGATTTGTTTCCACTGAGATTCGGACATTCTTTCAGAGAATTTCTCAGATGTTCCTCTAAGTCTTTTTCTTAGGAATTCGGAGAAAATATTGCTGAAATTTCCACAGAGGTTCCTTCATGTATTACACCATATATTCAATGATTCTTTCAGCCATTCACTTAAAATTTTCTGTAAAAATTCTCAAAACATTTTTCCGGAAGTTCCTCCAGGGGTTTCTCCAGAAGTTCCTCCAGGTTTACCTCCAGGAATTAATTAAAATACGTTCAGACCTTTCATCACAGATTCGATCCAGTGGCGTAGCCAGAAATTTGCTCTGGGAGGGGTTTTCGATGTTCAATAATACTGTTTTTTACTTGACACTCACATTTTGTAAATATATACAATGAATTTGAGCCGTAGGTGAAAAATAGCGGCGCAGCCGAAAAATTTTTTCATCACAAAGCGTTTTATACTGGAAATTTGTTCTAGAAAGTTTGGCTCTGGGGGGGGTTTTAACCCTAAAACCCCCCCCGTGGCTACGCCAGTGATTCGATCAATTTCTTCCGGTAACACTTCAGGAATTTCTCCTAAAATTATCTGACCAATTCCTGCAGAATCTATTCCTTGGCATTTATCTAGGAATTTTTCAAGAAATTCTTCTATGAATACTCCATTTCTACCAGGTATCCTTTTAAAGATTCATTCAAACATTTTTTTTTTTTCAGTACATTCTTCAGTGATTCTTTAAGAAATTCCTCCTGGATTTTTTCTTGTTTCAGAAATTTCTTCAGTACCTAGAGGAGTTTTGTGCTCAAATCGCTTCAGAACTTGTTGTAGGAATTCTTCTAAAAACTCCTCCAGAGGTATCTCTTGAAGGTCTTTTAAAAGTTCCTTCAGAAAATCCTCCAAAATCCTGGGATCATGAGGGATTTTTGAATAATTTCACATGTATCTTTAGCTGTAATTTCTGTAGGGATTCCTGCAGACATTTTTAGGACATTTCTTTAAAAAAAATTCTCTATAGCTTTCTCCAAGAATTCTTTCAACAATTTTCTTAATCAGTTTTTCCTTGGAATTACTTTCAGAGTTCCTTCATAAGCTTGTTATATTTTTTCTCATTTTCCATTTTTGCCCGAAAAACCCTCAAGAAAATGTTTAAGTTTTTTGCGTCTTCAAAGGTAACATCAGTTATTTTTGGACTCCTTCGGACAATCCAGAGCTTTCCTTCAAAAATCCGTGAGAAAATCTTTAAAGAATACTTCTACTATTTTCTGAACAATTTCAGGGAAAACAAATGAAAAATTGTCTGGAGGAATTTCTGAAACAATTCTTTCAGAAACCTCATAAATCATGGAATGACTTTTGAAGAAATCCTTTGCTAAAATTCCTTAAAAAAAAACCTTAAATTCGGCAAACAGTCTACAATTCCTCAAATCCTTGGAATTTCAGAAGGCATCCGAGAAAATTAGAATCCATGTAAAAATCTCAGAAGTATCATGATATGAATCTTTAGAGGAATAACTGACGAAATCCCAGGGAAATTCTTGAATCCCAGGAGGAACTTCCTGAAGAAAAAAGTGAACAAACCCTAAGTGGAATTCCTAGAAAAGTTTATTGAGGTACTTTAAGGAAAATTCCTGGAGAAATCCTTTGGAATAATACTCGAAGGATTTTCTGAAAATATTCCTGGAGCGTGTTTGGCAGTACTGAAATAAATAAAGTGTCAATTGATATTTTTTATCTGCATATTTTTATCTCTTTACCCCATCAACGAGTTCTTTAGCCCTAGGCTAGTTCATCTCGGGACCTATGCTTTGTTTCTCTTCCGAAGAAAGAACTCGCATTTTGTGAGTTTGTCGGGAGTGGAATTCGATTCCAGGTTCTCGACGTTAACTCATTTTTCATTGCACCACTAAAACCTAACCAACATGGATATGTCAGTATGACCTGTGAAGAAATGTCGCTATGTTTACGTTCAGGTTCTATTGTTTTTTATACTGATTGGTCCAATATGGGAGAAAATACTGGAGCTGGTATTTTTGGTCCTGGTATCAGTAAGGCTATACCAATGGAATGCAGTCCCACGGTATTTCAAGCTGAAGTTCAAGCCATTCTAGAGTGTTGGCATTTGTCTGAAAAGAAATTATAGGTTTTCCAAGATCTGAATTTATTCGGACAGTCAGGCGGCTCTAAATGCGCTAAAAGCGTTCACTTGTCAATCAAAGCTAGTATGGGAATGCATTGTTTCTCTGAAGCAATTGGCCAGTAGGAACGAGGTAACTTTATACTGGGTGCCCGATCATTGTGGAATTCTGGGACATGAAAACGCTGACTATTTAGTGGCATCAAGCTTTGTACGCCCTGAACCTTTATGTGGAGTTCCTGAGTGTGCTCTTCGGATAAAACTAAAAATTTGGGAAATGTCCACGGTAGAATCTTATTGGAATGCCACGGATACATCCAAGCAATCTAAAGGGTTCATAACACCCAGTGCAGAAAAAGCCAGACCCATACTGAATCTAAACAAAAGAGATCTCATGGTAATTACTTGTGTGATGACTGGCCGCTGCCCGAGTTTATATCATATACTTAAGTAAGATTGGAAAAATCCAATCTTCCGAGCGTCGTTTGTGTCAAACGGAAAACGATACTGCCGAGCATTTACTCTGCAACTGCGGAGTGCTGTCCCATCACAGATTGGCGATATTTGGTAAAGGGTTTCTAGAGCCCTTGGAAATTTGGAGAAGCAATCCCAACAGTGTAATAATCTTTATAAAACGAGTTGTGCCTAGTTAAGGCTCAATTGAAAATGGTAAATGTTCCAGAACTAAAAAAGCACTTTTTTGCAAAATGATCCACAGATCGAAGAAAATAAAAATGTCCGATTGTTTATTTAGCCAATTATGACAATCGGACACGCTGGTTTTGTTCGCTTTTTCGTCATTCTGGAGAAAAGTGCTTTTTCAGTTTTGGATAATATGCGATTCTCATTTGAGCCTTAAGATCAGGTGTTACATCAACCATTGTCCATCACAGCTCAATTGTGACAGTGACATGATACTTGACTAGCACCAAAATAAATATGGGTGATACCACAATATTCCTAAATAATGGTCGCAGTGGTTAAAAGGCTCTACAGATGAGGAAACAAATGACCTTTGAATCGTCAAACACTTTAACAGGCTTCATGATTTAATGAAGAAACATAGATAAACTGGCAACACTGTCACACTTTTTTTTCTAACTTATTCGTTTATTTGGAAGGCTCGGGCGCCACATGGGCATCACTGAGCCGAAATCTTTTGTTTTGACAATGATTTTACATTTTACAATTTATTACTGCCTTAAAACTATGTTAGTTTGGGAAGCCGAAGTACTCGCGGCTGTTTCGAGGTTAAGGATTGAAAAAAAAAATTAAATTGGGAAGGAGAGATTGATGGGTTTAAAACTAAATTATTTGCTAACTTATACTAAAAACATTGTTGGGACAAATTGTCCATATCTGTAACGGGACCAAAAAGAAAGGACTTTATCGGTAGACAACGACAAGAAGAGGACAAACGAAAGGGGGTGACGACAGACAGGGGCGAACAACAAAACCATAAAGCGGACAACGAAAACAAGGAACGTACTACATCAAACTCTGACATCAACACGTTTCAAAAACTGGTAAATCAGGTTCATGTATTCCAAATCAAGTCCTGCCAACACTTCTCTAACAGGTTTCTGTTGTTTTCCTCGGACCCGGAGAATTTCATGCAGCTCAGATCTGACCTCACGATACACATTGCATCCCCACACGACATGTTCGATATCCTGGTAAGCCACGCCATAGACACAGAGATTGCTTTCTGAGAGAACAATACGAAAGGTATGTGCGTTCAACAAATAGTGGTTGGACATCAGCCGACACATCACACGAATGAAATCGCGGCCTTAATCCAGCCCTTTTAACCATGGCTTCTTCGACACCTGTGGAATGATGGAGTGCAACCATCTACCCATCTCTTCATCTCTCCATTTGTGTTGCCAGCTGATCAAGGTCTCCTGACGGGCCAATGCAAAAAAATCGTCGAAGGCGATTTGACGCTCATAAATATCGCCTTCGCTAGCGCCCACCTTAGGCAGAGAGTCCGCTTTCTCATTGCCCGGGATTGAGCAATGTGAAGGGACCCAAGCTATGGTGATGATGTATGAGCGTTTGGACAATGCACTCAAGACTTGGCGTACTTCCTTTCAGGAAGTACGCTGAGTACTTCATCGGTTTCGTTGACCAAACAGCCTCCAGAGAGTTTAGACTGTCGGTAAAAATGAAGTAGTGCTCTGGTGGAAGAGTGCGAATGTACTCTAAGGTGTAGTATAGCCGGTGACTGCCATTTTAACTGTCATTTCTTCGCAACTGCGTACTGCGATCGAAGAAAAGACGGTTTCTTGAGCGATTCAAGCAAGGAATTCCCCATGCATCATGATAGGCTGAGAAATTCCTTCTGATCTGCCCTTAAACGTCGCAATCACCAAGGCAATCTTTGATTATTTTATTCGCAATTTCATGAAGCATTTCAAATAATCAGAAAATAATGGCTTACGTAGCAATTTATACTGTTTAGTGAGTCCCCTTATTATATTTTCAGGTTTCTTTGAACGATTCCCTTCAACAAAGCTGAAGGTCGAAAATTTGCATTCATAATAGTTTCGAATATATTCCTCTCTTTCTTGTGAGAGGATTATTTTCATTTTGTCATAAACAAAGGGCGCTACCACGGGACGAGGAGTGATACGATCGGCACCAAAGTTTGGAGTTGTTTTATTCATTTAAACAACTATTTCGGCCAAACTTTGTTCAAATCCGTGATAGTCGATTGCACGCAGTCGTACACTTGGAATGATCCATGGGTATTTCAAGAGGTTTGAGGGCAATTTGAGGGGCATATTAGGGAGGCTCTGGGGATTACGAAGGGGTTTCAAAGGGGTTTCAGGGGGCTTCATGGGCTTCAGGGAATAGACATGGAGGTTTAGATGGCATCAAGAATTCCAGAGGAGTTCAGTGTGATGTAAAGGCATCTCTCTCAGAGATCCTCGAAGATGTCGAGTGAGGGGGGGAGGCTTGGTGAGTGCATTCCAGGAGGTCACACTGGGCTTTAGGGACGTTTCAGGGAGTCTCATGGGGTTTTAGGGAGTTTGTAGAGGTGTTTTAATGGATCTTAAGGATCAGGTGCCTGTTAGAGTCATTATAGGGGGGCTCAGAGGGCAGCAGGGAGTTTCATGACCTTTGAGAGGCTGTCATGGGGCTAGAGGTTTTCAAGTTCAATCCTGGAGCTCTAAAACGCACCATCGCCTTCGAACCGCCACAGATATCTCCCTGGAATGTCCTCAAGACTTTTTAGGGCATCATCAGCCATGTTGGATATGTGGCTCAAAATTTCAAAGTGATAGTTCTCTGCCACCAAAGCGAATATTCGTATGAAAAAGTATCATCCTATATACTCACTCGCAGTGATTGCGATGATACTTTTTCTACTGCGTTGCTGCAGAACTGACAGTTTTTTATCACTTCAAAAACGCGAGGCAAACAATCATTGAAAAAAAATGTCAATGATTCGTTTGAAAACTTAGTGATACAGCAGGACACCTTAACCCTTCCATACGTGCGCCGTTGTAAAAATCACAACACTATCAAAAAAAACCTCGCTCGTCGTATACAGTGCGAGCGGGGTGCAGTTTTGCATCAAACAGGCGCGTTCTAAAAGGTTAAAATGCATCGAAAACTTCATGAAACCTCTTGAAACTCTTTCAAATTCCCTTGAAACCGCTACAGCTTTTCGGCTTCCCTTAAACTCCAGGAAATCTCCCAAAAATCTGTTCTAACGAACAAAATTTTCTCGTTAAATATACCCTGTTTCAATGTATGCCCGTTTTTGATTTATGCACTCAAGTCCATGGCATAAAAAGAGGTTCCAGTGTAGCGTTATCGAAGTATCATACAACTTTCATATTGGGTTTCTTGTTGATGTTTAGACTACTCTGATAATTTGAGAATCCACTGAATCATCATTTCCCAGCGACATTTCAGACTAATCAAACTGATTTTGTTTACCTGTTAGGCATCCGACGCCCCAGTGATGAACTCAACGGAACTTGTGTATGCCAGCCGCTGCGAAGTCGTGTGCGAAATTCAACTGTGATGATAATGAATTTCGGCCGAGTCTAAATGGGTGCAAATGTCGCAATAAGAAATCAAATACAATCTATACCTGATGAACGTAAGCTATTGAAGGATATAACAAATGCTATGCATCGTTACCAAAGATTGTACACATTTGTTCCTCATTACCGGCCCTAAATCAGTTGAGGAGACAAAATGATATCAGCAATGCGATGCCGGTGGTGGTGTGATTAATCGACCCGCATCGGTAAACATTCATCATTGGGCAAATCCCGTGCTTGTTCTTATTAGACCTTGCCTCTCCGACCTATGTACCTACCTCGGTTAATATGGGCCAGTCTCAGCATCTGCAGTGTGGAGGGATTTCGATAATTGCCACCGTTGATCCCTTTGGGGTTTGTTTGCTTTATAAAGAGCACAGTTCTAAGATTCATCCCGGTTCTCCTGCGGGCAGTAATTACAACGTCTTTTGTGGATCCATCTGGCAGACTGCTCGGTCGGCTGCAAATTACAGAAGTAACGACATACAGCATGTTCATAGCAGTGTAATCGAATCCAGTCAAAACGGTCAACTTTGACATAATGGAAGCTTATTCTAAATTGATCATAATGCATATGAAAATTTGGCTAAAATATGCTGAATTCTGTTATTGAAACAAATAGAGTTTTCAGAAGTTTTTTTTTTTTTTCAAAACATAGAGTTCACAAAAGTACCGAAAAACTTGTAATTAGAAGGTACAGAATGTTGCTGATTAACAAATTGAAAGATGAATTTGTGTAAAATCACATTTCTTTTCAGTGGGATTCGAACCCACGACTCCGTATTCGATGGATCGGCGCTTTACCCAACTTAGCCACAGAACAGGTAATGGTTCTGTATTCTGCATCATACGAAGAAGAAATTTAGGGCTAAACATTGAAGCCATCTGCTTCTGATACTGTCGTTTCCGCAATCGAATTGAAGCTCAAGTTTCGTCCATAAAACTAGTCCTGGTCAGAGCTGGGAACAGATGCTGGCAGTGTGGTGTCCCAAGAAAACAGTAATAATTAAAATAAATTTATGGCAGTTTATGCCGCGGCCAAAAGTGCTTCCATTCTTGGCGTAACGTTCTCACTAAGACAAAACCTGCTTCAGAGTTCAATTCTAGGAGCACTTGCATAGTTACTAAATAAGCGGTTCCTCTGCCAATAATCATTTTTATGGCCTTGCTGAAATCCATCGCTTTTACCGCTTTGTCTATCTGGGACCCTGTAAGCTCAGAATTGATTCCCCAAAGCCTCAAACTAGCTCACACAAGTTCATGGGTCCCAGCACGTGCTTCAAATGACACCTCACTCTCTATCTTCCATGCATTCCTAAGCAAATGTTCCAAAACCATAAGCCGGCATCCCGGCACAAGGAAACCGGAAACCGGAAGCAATTTCCATTTGCAGAGGTGCGTGACAAAATGCCACTTTCATCATCAACGCAACGGTGGCGGTGACGACACCCCGCAGGCATAGGCACTGACTGGTTTCAATGAACCAGGGAGAGACAAACCACAAATCAATACCTAGGAGGACTTTTGAGGACATCCATTATGTGGGGAACCCCATCCACCCTTAATTGCGAGGATGCCCGAGGAGAAGCTTCTTCAATCGAAGCAAAAAAAACGGAAAAACAGAGATAAAAAAGCACATCGGATATCGAAAGGTAGCGGGTGAGACACTCTTTACCTCGACTAGGAGGACGATTCAGTATAGTGTCTTAATACTATCAAGACGAAGTTGAGGGATGGAAGATAGAGGTAAAAGTTAGAGAACACAACGTATCGATGTTTCGGGTGGCTTTCTCAGTCTTTAAGTCGAGAACGAATTGAGGGTGTTGCTTTTTCTCAATGTAGATTTTGGTTTTGCACCATTCTGGTTATCTTCATTTTCCTTCTCGACAAAAGCATTTCATTTTTCTGTCAAAAAGAAGTTGGAAAAATGGAAAATAGATGGTAGATAAAGGTAAACGGTAGAAGACAGTAGATATGTTTTGGTTTTCCATCCTCATCGGGTGCTTTCCATTCTCGTCTTGACTATAGTGACCAATAATAGTGTCACAATTATATCATAAAAAGTTATGAAATGGAAGATAGATGGAAGATAAAGGTTACAGTAAGAAAGTTTTCCATCCTAGTCGAGATTTCTCCAATTTTCGTCTCGACTAGGGAGACAATTAAGAATAGTATCTCAAAATATTCGTAGTGAAATAAAAAAAAAAGATATATGGAAGATACAGATGACGGTAAGAATACGCAAGATAGGTTTAGTTTTTTCATTTTTTTTTCGGGTTAACTTCAGTTTCTATGTCGGTCGACTAGGAAATCCATTCTGAGTATCTAAATGTAATCAGAAAGAAGTTAAGATAGTTGGAAGATATAGGTGAAGGCTCATTGACAGAAGATAGATTTTGGTTTCCCATTCAAGTCGGGATATCTCCATTTCTCTTCACCGATAATGCCTATGACACTTGGCTTCCCACTGCAAGTAACAGCGGCAGAGTCGGTTTTTTGGAGAAAAAAAAAAGAATGATGACGTAGGCGTGAACAATACGTACCGGTATCTCGAAACCAGCCTTTCATCATCATCATCATCAGGTTCTGTTTTCCGATATAAAGGTTGGTATCCTACTGCGATGGAAAAGTTACGACTTGGGATACCCTTCTTGTTTCGAAAGAAATCAGTTCATCTGCCGACGCAGCAAAAAATTGCCGATGAATGTGAATTTCGTCTATTCTCCTGTAAGAGGGGTTATCAGTGTCTTTGGTGTTCACAGATTCATGGCTTTTAAAAAGCTGGTGATAAACTTTGGATAGAAGACTAACTCGAAAAGTCGTATTGTTTGACACAAAGTTTAACATTTTTTTGCACAAATATGTGTTGGATCTTTATTCGCTGTGTTTGCATTTTTTCTCATTAAAAGAGAATTAAACTCTCATTAAAAAAGTTCTCTCATTAAAAAAGAATTAGACTAGACTAGACTAGACTAGACTAGACTAGACTAGACTAGACTAGACTAGACTAGACTAGACTAGACTAGACTAGACTAGACTAGACTAGACTAGACTAGACTAGACTAGACTAGACTAGACTAGACTAGACTAGACTAGACTAGACTAGACTAGACTAGACTAGACTAGACTAGACTAGACTAGACTAGACTAGACTAGACTAGACTAGACTAGACTAGACTAGACTAGACTAGACTAGACTAGACTAGACTAGACTAGACTAGACTAGACTAGACTAGACTAGACTAGACTAGACTAGACTAGACTAGACTAGACTAGACTAGACTAGACTAGACTAGACTAGACTAGACTAGACTAGACTAGACTAGACTAGACTAGACTAGACTAGACTAGACTAGACTAGACTAGACTAGACTAGACTAGACTAGACTAGACTAGACTAGACTAGACTAGACTAGACTAGACTAGACTAGACTAGACTAGACTAGACTAGACTAGACTAGACTAGACTAGACTAGACTAGACTAGACTAGACTAGACTAGACTAGACTAGACTAGACTAGACTAGACTAGACTAGACTAGACTAGACTAGACTAGACTAGACTAGACTAGACTAGACTAGACTAGACTAGACTAGACTAGACTAGACTAGACTAGACTAGACTAGATAGACTAGACTAGACCTAGACTAGACTAGACTAGACTAGACTAGACTAGACTAGACTAGACTAGACTAGACTAGACTAGACTAGACTAGACTAGACTAGACTAGACTAGACTAGACTAGACTAGACTAGACTAGACTAGACTAGACTAGACTAGACTAGACTAGACTAGACTAGACTAGACTAGACTAGACTAGACTAGACTAGACTAGACTAGACTAGACTAGACTAGACTAGACTAGACTAGACTAGACTAGACTAGACTAGACTAGACTAGACTAGACTAGACTAGACTAGACTAGACTAGACTAGACTAGACTAGACTAGACTAGACTAGACTAGACTAGACTAGACTAGACTAGACTAGACTAGACTAGACTAGACTAGACTAGACTAGACTAGACTAGACTAGACTAGACTAGACTAGACTAGACTAGACTAGACTAGACTAGACTAGACTAGACTAGACTAGACTAGACTAGACTAGACTAGACTAGACTAGACTAGACTAGACTAGACTAGACTTCATATAAACATTTTCCAACCGATTCATTCTCCCAAAACAATTTGGATTTTCCAACAGCCGCACCTACACACACCCACATTTCCACCAGTTGGGGGATCGTCCGCCATCGTGTCGCAATCAGCAAATCCTTCAATTTACTGAGAATCGTTAAATATTTACCCTCGGTAAAGCTGTCTAAAAAGCGCTTTCGTGTGCTTTCTTGGTGGATGGATCCGAATCGGGTGAAAGGGCAATGCCAAACCACCCCGTCGTCTTCCATCATGTCATCCGCACACACAGAGCCAGACCAGGATAGCTTCGAGAACGTGCCATGGGGAATCTGGCATTGACACACTTCGCCACGGTTGGTGTGAATCTGGTCTGTTCGAGCGGAGGGGGCGCGGGAGCGTCCGGGAAGAGCATTATCTGCTTTTTATGAAAGTTCAAAAATTAATTACTCTCGCTTCCAAGTCCGCTGTACTATATGTACACATTCATATACACGTGTGTGCTTTTGTAAAGCCACAGTTTCAATACCTCGGAAATGGGGGGTGGAGAATGCCGAAGATGACCACTTTGCACGTTGAGGGCAGGAAAAAAAATGGAAACCCAAGAAAAGTAAACCATTTCTCCTTGGTTGCGTAACCTTCCCGGTCGGTCTATCTCATGATGGTGTTTGATGGTTTCCCGAACAGAAAGTGATAACCGATTGCAAAAGTTGTCAGTTTCAAACATTTGAAAAATAAAAAAACTCAAACTTTTAAAATTTCACAACATTTAGAAAATTGTATTGAAATATAACAAAATAATAAAAGTTTTCACAACAAAAATAACAATTGCTACAAATTTGGATTCTAATGAATGTTCCAAAACATTTCAAAAATTTCACAAAGAATATCTTTTGAAATTTCGCTAGCAATACCTCTACAAATTTTTCAAGCATAACTGTTATTTAAATCTTTCCTTCTTCTTCTTCTTTATGGCTCTACATCCCCACTGGGACTGCCTCGCTTCAACTTTGAGCACTTCCACAGTTATTAATTGAAAGGCTTTCTTTGCCTCCCATTGCATGAATTTGTATATTGTGAGGCAAGCACAATGATACACTATGCCCAGAGAGTCGAGAAAATTTCCCCGACCGGAACAGTAATCGAACCCGCCGTCTCTGGATTGGCGATCCACAGCCTTAACCACTAGGCTAACTGAAGACCCAATCCAGAATTTTGTAAAAAAAATACTTGAAGATCTGTGAGGATTTTCTCTTTCAGATTTTGAGAGAATAAGTCTAAACTTTCTTAAAGGACTCATTCTTTTAAAATTCGTCATTGTAAAGTATTTCATCACTAATTCATAGAAAGTCTAGAATTTCACCAAAAATAACTTCCATGATTTCTCGTGGAAGTTTCCGATATGTTTTGCATAAATCCTCCATGAACTTAACCGGTAATTTGTCAATGAGTGTCATTTATAGGACAATTCAAGTGATGTTTAGTCATATGTATAGTCATATGTATACCAATACAAGATACAAAAAAGAAATCGAAAAGATCTCACCAAGTTATATGACGTCGGATGATCGTACTCACCACACCAAACTTTCTTCATTTCTGTGTATAAAAATGCACAAGCGGCACTGTTTGCAAATACTACTGCTCTACACTCAGCCAAAAAAAACTAAGATTATCATAAGGTCTAACTTATAATATTGCCTTTGAAAAATTCATAACGATTATGACTCAGAATCGACTCACAGGTTGGTTTATATATACATTTAGCAACACGATGTTTTCAAGCGTCAATAGCCTTGTGGGTTGAATACGGGCTCAGTGATCTCGACGTCCATGGATCGAATCTATTCTGCATCATTTTACGATTTTTCTGCTCTTTTCAAAGTTTATCTTATGCCAATAAGGTTATAATAAGCATGATCAATTTTCATTAGATATTCTTATGGCATCCATACCTCACAGTTATGGTTAAATTTCATAGGGTATTTTGATGAATTTCGTTAGTTTGCTTCGCTGAGTGTTCTACTACATCTACTGATTAAGCGTCACATTTTCCTCACTTTACACTCAGGGAGCGTCCATAAATTACATCACGCAAAATTTGCCCATTTACAACCACCCCACCTCCTCCTCCCCGGTTTCACACTTTTTGTATGAGACCTCTAAATTTTTTGTAAGGGTTGTCACACTTTACTGAACCACCTCCCCCCACCTCCTAAAAGCGTGACGTAATTTATGGACGTTCCCTCACTGCAGTGCACTGTATACTTGCCGTGCTGAACAATACACTACCGGCAAGGAATTTCACGGATCTAGCCCTGATTACGATACAGTTTATTTTTCGCATCGAACAACTCACTGCCGGTAAGAAACAATGTGACTCTGCAATGAATTTTCAAAATCTAGCCGCACTAGCGCCACTGTTTAAATTTGGATCGCTCAACTCTCAAGGCAGGCTCCAGAGGCACGTTCTCCTCAACTTTCAAGGCAAGAGCAGAATCTATCACTTTACGCCTGACATTTACCTTTTTGCCTTTCTCGTTCTCCAAGGTGTACCGAAAGGCTATATGTTCACTCCAAAAACGAAAATTTGATAGAGCCCCGGAGGGGTCAAGTGTTATATACCAATCGACTCAGCTCGACGAGTTGAGATGATGTCTGTGTGTATGTATGTGTGTGTGTGTATGTGTACAAAAAAGGTCACCTCATTTTTAGATAGTAAACATAAACCGATTTTAACGACCGACGGTTCATTCGACGCGGAATCTGGTCCCATTGTTTCCTATTGAAAATGGTTCGAATCGGTCCAGCCGTTCCGGAGTTATGGCCATTTAGGTGTTCCGGATCGGTACCCCAGGAAGGGGCCAGATATGAAAATGCAACAAACCCATGCATGCGACCCATCAAACCACGGCATTTTCGATTATCTGATGAACGGGAAGTAAGAAAATAGACTCAGACTATATCTGAACCGGTAGTGTTCCGGAACCGGTTCCGGGTGTCCTGCCGGAAGTGGCCAAGTGTAAAAGTGAACATACCCCATGCATGCGACACATCAAAGAGCGGCTTTTTCGATAACCAGTTGAATGGTAAGCAGGAAAGTAGCTTCAGACCATATTTGAACCGGTAGTGTTCCGGAACTGGTTCCGGGTGTCCTACCGGAAGTGGCCAATAAAAAATTGAACCAAACCCATGCATGCGACGCATCAAAGAGCTGCTTTGTCGATAACCAGATGTAAGCAGGAATATAGTTTCATACTGTATCTGAACCGGTTGTGTTCCGAAACCGGTTCCAGGTGTCCCGCCGGAAGTGGCCAATTAAAAAAGTGAACCATGTATGCGACGCATCAAAGAGCGGCATTTTTGATAACCAGATGAACGGTAAGCAGGAAAAGAGTTTCATACCTTATCTGAACCGGTTGTGTTCCGAAACCGGTTCCAGGTGTCCCGCCGGAAGTGGCCAATTAAAACAGTGAACCAAACCCATGCATGCGACACATCAAAGAGCGGCTTTTTCGATAACCAGATGAATGGTTAGCAGGAAAATAGTTTCATACCGTATTTGAACCGGTTGTGTTCCGGAACCGGTTCCAGGTATCCCATCGGAAGTGACCAATTAAAAAACTGAACCAAGCTTATGCACGTGACTCACCAAATAGCGGCTTGATCGATAACCAGATGAACGGTAAGCAGGAAAATAGTTTCAGACCATATCTGAACCGCTTATGTATATTAAACTGACGAAGTTGAAGAGGTGAATCTAACTGAATAACGCTTAACAGGCTGTTTCCGATATTTGTCACCGATAATTACCAATCAATCCACAAATAACATATCTGAACCGGTTGTGTTTTGGAACCGGTTCCAAGTGTCCCGCCGGAATTGGCCAGTTAAAAAAGTGCCATGCAAACCCATGCATATGAAACATCAAATCATCAAAAATGTTGGATAACCAGATAAACGGGCAGCAAGAAAATAGTCTCTGACCTAAGATTACCAGCAGTGTTGCAGAATCAGGATTGAATGCATCGCTGAAATTACGAAGCTGAACAAAATCAATGCACGCGATAAATATACGTAAAATAACAAAATCTTAATAAAAATTAAAGCGATCTTGTCAAATCACACCATTTTAGATTCCTGAGACGTAATTATACAGTCGGATGAATCAACGTTGTATGGGGAAATTTTAATTTTATGGCATCAATCTCCTTTTGTGGTTGAAACTACTACGCACAATTTTGATGCAACTGGTTGAGCCCTCGCGCTCTGTAACACGGTTGAAATTTAAATGGGTTTTATTATGAGAAATTTCACTAGCTTGCACTTTTTTTTTGTCAAATTTTACATAAATCTTATAACCAATGATAATAAAATAAAGGCTAAAGTGTGCAGAAAAAAATTGCCGAAATATCTTGATAATGATCGGCATCCAGTGCTAGTGAAGGTGGTCAAGCAGTCAACTGAGAGGTTTGATATTTTTCAGCTCTGCTTATACGTTTAACATATTACATAACTTCGGAATATGAGCCATCAATAAGTTTCCAAATTCGATTATGGCGTTGATATAATTGTTGCTTTTCTGAATAAGGTTGACACAAATTTCGATTTTCTCATAAGTCATGAGGGGTCTTCCTTGGAAATTTTATTCGGAATTCATCATTTTGAGGAAGGGCACAAATAAATAGGGGAGATCGGGGCATAATGGACACCTGGGGCGAAATGGACACCCCTGTTTTTGTCGAAACCGTTGACTTTTATGCTAAACTTTTAATGCATAAGTATAAAGGAACTAGTCATCGTTCTATTTTTTCAAAAGTACTATCCATATGCCTCCAAAATAACCTAAATACTATTGAAATTGAAAACGCAGCAGCAAATAAGGAATTACGAGTGTCTCCACCATAAAAACAAGTGAATTGCTACCTTATCTGCATGTATACGTAGATTTAGCAATGGATAAAGTATTTTATTTGTGATTACAATTTACTCAAAATAGAAATTTCAATGTTGTAGTCGATTTGGGGCGAAATGAACAGTCTCAATTACGAATGGATGTACACGCATTGCATACTGTTAGGCGCTTAAGAGTGTTTGGAAAAACATCAATTGGATTATTTTAGCCTAAAGTTTATTTAACTAACTTTGATGTTATGTAAACTCGTCTAAGATGGAGTTTTTAATCTGTGGTATCGATCTCCGTGGGCAAATTACTTAACTGATCGATGTTATCAAAGAAATGACATAAAATATGCAGGGGTGTCCATTTTGCCCCGTACCTTCTCTGCCAGCCCTAAAAACACACGATTTACCATTCATTATTTCTTCACAATAAATACATTCTACCTGCTGTAAATGATTGATTGATTTGTCTTTGTTAAAAAGACTTTCAGCCCTTGGCTGGTTCGTCTCTTGCTGTAAATGATTGAAATACGCAGGAAACAAACTAAAGTTGTAAGCCAACTGATAATATGTTAAGGTTTTCTCTGTTATACAGGCCTAACGTACTCATTTGCTTAGGGTGTCCATTATGCCCCTAATCCACCTTAACCAATAAATTTTTAAATTGTAAAGTGAAATTAGAGTCCTCCTGAAAGTTTATTACCAAATCCGATGAGTTTGGGTATTTTTTTCATCAAATGCATTAATTATTTATCAATTCTACTCCCCCATTGATAAGTCAACGAGCACTGTTACAAAAGAAGAAAATGAGATTTGTTCCGTTCTAGAGTATTCTCAGAATTCAGGAACACTTCGGCTTAGTACATATTCGACGAGAAAGGCACTATCACCACTAGGTGGATTAATCTGGGTTTTTTTATATTATTATTTGTTGCTCGACTAGGCTCCTTCACAGAAAAGGCGACAAGGGAAGGGTTTTCCTAATTTTGACTAAAGGCGGAGGGGTGCCTAGTGTATGGAATTTCGGAAATTAGATGGATTTGACCCCCAAAACCCCTCCTTTGTGCATGGGCTTGCTCACGACGCTTAACTAATACTGAGTTTAATGTATGGCGCTGTTCACATACTACTTATTTTTGGAAATCTCAGAACCCTCGTAGACTTTTTTCCATACAAATGTCCATACAATTTTCGAAATTTGTATGGAGCGTAGACTTTGACTAGAGCTTAGCAAGCACCCCCCCCCCTGAAAGTTCACATAGTTTATGGACAGGCCCTATCTGTTAGCCGTCCACGTAATAATAATTTGATGCTGTACAAACGTTTTTCCAACCATTTGAAATCAGCTTTTTCTTGAACAAAAGCTAAGCACAATAGGTACAAACAGGGCTGGATTTACGAATGTGGAGGCCCGGGGCCACAGTGTTGTGGGGGCCCTCTTTTTAGAGGATATCATTTTCTTTTTCATTGCAGAAAAATCCAGAAAATATGAAAAATTCTTCTAACAGTTGGGGATGTTATTGGAAAAAATAATCCATCTTAATTAGCGTAACTAGAAAAAAGGCATCCACTATAATCTAAGCATAACAGAGATCCAAATATGAAAATCCAGTCCGAAGACAATTGTAAAAGAATGTTTATCAAGTAAATAACACTTTATCCGAGAGTGTTCATCAATGATCAAGTCGAAATTCATGGGAAAGTAGAATGACACATATTGCCCATTTTACTGGCATTTTACCAGATTTGCTGGTGTGTCTGAAGCATACTGGAAAAAAATAAAGCGCTATCTTTGTGGTCTTTGTTACAAAAGCTCAAAATAGAATTTCTTGCGGAATCATTGATGAAATCTATAGAATTGCTGACCGATTACCAGGTTTCTTTTTTTTGTGGAACTCAAGCATAAACATTTCTTATGCGACTTCCAGAGGAGTTTCTGGTGAAGGTGCAAAATAATTGCTAAGAACTTTTTGTGAAACTTCAATTCTACTTAAAGCTGCTGAAGAAATTTCATCTGAAATCCATAATGAGTTCCTGTTTTATTTTGAATAGAATTATAAGTAAAATTTCGTAATAATCTTTGGCGAACGAATTTTTAGACAATTTAAACAAAAATTGTTTGCAATACTTTAAATATTTCAGGATCTTTCAAGAACTTCTCCACAAATATCTACTGTTTTCATAAGGAACCTATGGATTTGTTAAGAGTTCGCCCTAAATTACACATTCAAGCCAGGATGAAAAATTCGTTATTAATTTAATCATTTTAAAGAAAATCGGACCAGATCTCTGCTAAAAAATCCGCCTAAAATTCTTGCTAGTTCCTTCAAAGAAATGTTTCAACAATTCTGAGGTTCGATTTGAAGAATTTATAAGTTTGAGAAGCGAAATCAAACTCTACAGTTCTAGAAACTTTCTTTTATTCTGATAGATACACGTAAATCATCAAAGAATTATTTAGGTTTTTTTTAAATCACACCAATAATTTTCGACAGAAATAAACACGAATTTTCAACATAAACTTTTCGACTCTCTATTCCATAGAGTTTAAGATTTCTTCCAGAATTCAGGTGAAGATTTTCTCATGTATTGTGTTTCCAGTTCAAAACCGAATTAGCGACATTTTTTCTTTTACTTCCGCTGCTTTTGCCTTGCGTTATACACTATGTCGGAAGTGGGGCGCTGTATAGAATACCAGGTGTACAAAACAGCGCCCCACTTCCGACATTGTGTTTAACGCAAGGCAAAAGCAGCGCAAGTAAAAGAAAAAATGTCGCTGATTCGGTTTTGAACTGGAAACATAATATTTCCGGTAAAATAACTTGTGCAATTCACAAGAGTGATCAATTCAAACCTAAAAAATCTCAACAACTTTCAGAGGAAGTTTGAAATTTTATAAAATGGCAGATATCTGCTTCTTTCTGAATTGAAGCACGATATTTCACACGCATCTTGAAAGTAGAAGTACTTGTGATAAAAATCAAGATGTTTTAGCACTACTTTTTTTTGGTTCCCATTTGAAGTTATATTTTGTGGGGGCCCCTGAAATATGGGGGCCCGGGGCCATATCCCCCCTGGCCCCCCCTTAAATCCGGCCCTGGGTACAAACCTTTATTCATGTTATATTCATGCTTATATTTACCATTTACGTCTTGTCTCTTATTTTCAGGAGAAATGTTTAGGAATGTATAAATTATTTTATGTGAAAACAGGGAATTTGACTCGAACCTCCTGATTTATAGTCATTCTAGTCACCTAATCAGTATGGAGGCTGAAAAGCGAACTGGACTCTAAAAAAACTTGCTTGGGTCAGCTGTCAAAAGTGATTTGATTAGAGGTTGAACAACAAGCGTGAATTGGGACGAACTGCTAAATGTCACCGATGTGAATGAAATGGTAGAGCGTTTTTGTCACACTATCTGTACATGGTTTAGCGACAATCTTCCCGTGAAAAGACGACCTGTGAATCCTGTTTGGGTCACAACAGAACTTCTAAGCTTGAAACGTAACCGAAACGCCAAACAGAGACTTCTTCGTAAGCATCGCTCTGTCGACAATCAACAATCTTTTAAACTCGCCAGTGATTCGTATCGTCGGTTGAATGCAGTCCTGTGCAAGTCAGTCGGATCCAGTTCGGTATTCGCAGAGAACCCAAAAGCTTTGGGGGTTTGTAAATTCTTAAAGAAGAAATTCTTCAATCCCGCAAAATGTATTCCTTGATGATGCCGAGTCGTCTTCATACTTCGGATATGATCACCGTTGCTTCTAGGGAACTGAAGTGCTTTTACTCACCTGGACCCAATAGGATACCGGCTGTAATTTTACGAAAGTGTGTTGGTGCTCTAGCAGATCATCTTTGTCGTGTATTCAACTTGTCATTTGAGCAAAAGAAGTTCCCCGATTTGTGGAAAAAATCTCTCATGTTTCCTGTTTTTAAGAAGAGTGACAAAAGAAACGTAAGGAACTACAGAGGAATCACCAGTCTTTCTGCGGGATCGAAGCTCTTCGAAATCATTGTCAGCAACGTTATACTTAACTGTAGCATATGGAAGCCAAGACTCAAGTTGATGCGGTTTACACGGACCCCTTCGGCTTTGTTGTTAACTGAATTTCACATAACAGCATATGGCTTCTACGAACCATTGACTGTGTGCATTCGAACCTCTTCGTTACTCTATGAGATATTTGTTTTTAGTGAAAGTTCTAGATGTTTTAAGAGAAAATCCAGTTTGCTATAGTTTTTAGTTTTAATATTCATGTAGACTTAGGTCAGATGAATTAAATAAATAAATAAATTAATTAATTAATTAATTAAATAATTAATTAATTATTAAAAAAATAAATAAATAAATAAACAGACGATAAATTATACATGTTGATGTATGTTTAAAAGTTGGTTACACAGATGAATAATGTTTCATTCAACTTGATATTCAGTCACCTATGTATTGCTGATTAAAAAGTTTGAACAAGCCATACTTCAAACCAATATTCGGCTGTCATTGTGTTCAGCCATTATTGACACCATTAGCCAGTTAATGTTCAGTTAATATTGTCTGCATTCATTGTTACTTAGACGAACTTTGATATCGCCAATCTGAATACACTACGGTCGCTCTTACTGTTCGTTGGAATCAGAAATAACTGGTGAAATTTCCCCGTAGCACCTGAACATCTTCTCACAAAGATTTTTTAAGGAAATCTCCAAGAAAACTCTTGAAGAAATATATGAAGAATAATTTAGAGCTCCTGGAAAAATTGCTACCGTTATTCCTAGTTAAGCTTTTGCAGGAAATTCCGATGAAATATTTGACAAATTTTACGAAAAGCCTGTTGCGTTCTTAAGGTAGAAAAGAAATTTCATGGCTAAATTTGTTATCTTGACGATTTTATATTTTTTACTACTAAAATCCTAGAATAAATTGTCAGACATTATGAGATTAATTTGAAATTACCTTAAAAATTTAAGTCATATTTTCAAGCTTTCTGCACTGTTTCGAACATATGGAGCAGGGATTCTCAACCTTTTTGGAGTGGCGACCCCCTTTAAGAATTGTCAAAACATCTGGAGCCAAACGAAAGTTTTTATAAAAGAACATGAATTGAATAAACGACACCGAGTTGTTTGTGGACAATGGCTTAGCCAGAGTAACCCTTAAAAATGGAAACAGGGTTCAACGAATATCTTGCTTAATTCATGTGTTTTCCAAACCACTCCTAGAGATATGTAAGCAATAATGCTCCTGGAAACTTATCTGAAATATCCACAATGACAGTTTGACGAACTACAACCAAATTCATGATTTTATTTTTTTAGGATGATGAATTTGACCAATACTACCAAAAATGTGTATTGAAGAAAAATCCGTTCATGAATATAAAACAACTTTTTCTTATCAAGTCAGTGAAAATAAATCTAAAATATTTACTAAAAATACTCTGAAATCAAATCGATGAAAAACTTCTCAATAGGTTAGATTTCCGAGTTCTGTAAAGTTTTTAGTTTCCAGAAACACTTACAAAAATATGTATGTACCAACTTTAAAATCCTTAAGAGATGTTTTAAACAAGTAATCCTGAAGAAAAAACCCTTGAGATATTAGGGATTGTTTCTTCATGAACGAATAAACATCTGGACATGTTTCTTGAAACTTCTGAAAAAATCGCCGCCTTTACAGTATTTTCGCCCCCTTTGACCCGATTTCCACCCACTCTAGAAATCACTGGTTTGAACTCCTCTCTCATTTTCACGTGTAACTGATTACCAATATAAAGAATCCTATAAGAAATCCTTTTTCTTGATGTTTTTCTGAAGAATTTTTGAAGCATTTGTATTCAAATCACTGGAATTCCATTCAAGCCCGCATAAATTCTGGCACGAATCTTTTACGAACTTCATGGAGGGATCATTTGGTTTTGCTGCTAAAAACATGAAGAGAATGTACAAGAACTTAACGAAGGAACTCCTTGGAGAACATTCTAAAGGTCCTCTAACGATGAAACAACTTTGAAAAACTGATACTTATTGGACATTGATATTTCATAAAATTTTAAACGGAAGTCCAGAGGATTTTCTTCAAGCATTCCTCAAAGAGTCCCCTCAGGAATGTTTCTAAAAGTTCCTACCTTAATTTCGGAGTTTTTTTTTTTTGAAGTATCTTTAAGGACAGACTTGTTAGAATCTCAAAATGGCCGCCACAATGGCAGACTTCGGCACCACCTCATGATTTCGAGGGCACAAATCTCTTCGTAAACAAAACCAGCACACCTGAGCTTCTCATTTTAAGCTTATTGCGAGTGAGCAAGAACAGAATAATAAAATGCACTGTTGTGTGAAGCTTGCTTCTTGAGATTTGTGCGTCTGAAGTTTTGATGCACTGTTGAAGCGGGATCTCAAGACGTTTGTCCTTAATATATCTAGAAGTTTTTCGGGGAATTCCCCAGAGAATCAATTTCTCTTTGACGATTTCTTACAAAACTTACCGACAATTTTTTGTAAGATTCCGTACATATTGTCAAAATGGATATATTTGTATTTACTGGCTGTATTTTTTTTTCTAAAATTTACCAAACATTAGCACTATTCAAAACAACTATTATTTCTGATGTTCGAAGGACCGTGGATTTCCAAAAATGTTAAAAAATACGTAACTTGATGATTTTGTGGCTATATCGGTCTCTTTCTACTCATAGTATAAGGGAGTAGAGATCAAAGTGGATAATGAAATGATAGATATGATAGAATTCGCTAGGTAGCGAACAAGTGTGAAAATGTTATAGAAGGTGAAATTAGGCAAGTAGACCATGTATTGAACGAATACACCCACGGTGCTTCATTTACCGTTATTATCAAAAAAAATATACCATCAAAACCTGAAACGTCATTCTCTTCCTTTATCATTCCTACACCTCTGGACAAATTTTTAAAAAAATCGTTAGACGAAATTTTGAGTTACGCCCTTTTAAAGGGCCTAACCCCTAAAAATCAGGGTTTCTATAGAAAAACATCATATTTCATAACAGAAGCATGTTTCTGCCATCAAAATTTGAAGCGCCATTCTCTTTCTTTATCATTTCTACAGCTCTGGACAAATTTTGAAAATAATCGTTTGACGAATTTTTGAGTTACGCCCTTATAAAGGGCCTAACACCTAAAAAATGAGGGTTTCTATAGAAAAACATCATATTTCATAACAGAAGCATGCTGCTGCCAACAAAATTTGAAGCGCCATTCTCTCTCTTTATCATTCCTTCACCTCTGGATAAATTTCTAAAATAATCGTTGGACGAAATTCTGAGTTACGCCCTTTTAAAGGGCCAAACCCCTAAAAAATCAGGGTTTCTATAGAAAATCATCATATTTCGTAACAAAAGCATGCCTTGAAGTCCCAAATAATAAAACGTATTATTAATAATGCTACAATTTGATACTATGCGCTAATATTGGCTATTTGTATTGATGTTTGTATACAAATTGGCCATTACGCTAATATAAGGGAAGTATTTTCAAACATGTAGGAAGCAATCATGTTTGTATCAATTACCATTCATAGCGTGGGACGTAAGTTTTTTGTATTGCTTTTTTAAAGACAAAACAAGCGATGGCATGTGCCAATCTCATTCGTTAGATTTAATGGTGATTGCTGTTTTCAATTAATAAACATACAAAACTAAGGATTGAGATGATCAATTGTAATGATAGTTCTATATTTAACTGCTAAACTACGTTACCGAAGAATAAACGTGATTAAATGAAACTAAGTTTTATAATAATTCTACTATAAGTACTTGTGACGTTCAAATGGGCGTAACTGGAGAATTTGACCAACATTATTTTTGAAATTCAGTTTATGGGTGTGCATTAACTATATAAATGAAAAAGTAAATGAACTGTCGTTTATGTTTTTCATTGTATGTTGTTCTGGCTATAATAGTAAATGAAGCCAACAACGTCCGTATCCTACAGGTTAAAGAATACTTCCCTTATACTGGCGTTATGGCTAATTTTTATACACAATGCATTCAATATTAGTGCATAGTATTACAGCATTAAATTTTTTTTTTTTTTTATTCTTTATTATTGTGTTTTTTAACTTAATGTTAGTTCAACATACACCAGCATTATTAATGATACTGTTCATTATTTTGGATTTTGAAGCATACTTCTGTTATGAAATATGATGGTATTCTATAGAAACCCCTATTTTTTTTTAGAGGTAAGGCCCTTTAAAAGGGCGTAACTCAAAATTTCGTCCAACGATTATTTTAAAAATTTATCTAGAGGTGAAGGAATGATAGAGAAAGAGAATGGCGTTTCAAATTTTGTTGGCAGAAGCATGCTTCTGTTATGAAATATGATGTTTTTCTATAGAAACCCTCATTTTTTAGGGGTTAGGCCCTTTAAAAGAGCGTAACTCAAAAATTCGTCAAACGATTATTTTCAAAATTTGTCCAGAGGTGTAGAAATGATAAAGAAAGAGAATGGCGCTTCAAATTTTGATGGCAGATACATGCTTCTGTTATGAAATATGATGTTTTTCTATAGAAACCCTGATTTTTTAGGGGTTAGGCCCTTTAAAAGGGCGTAACTCAAAATTTCGTCTAACGATTTTTTAAAAAAATTGTCCAGAGGTGTAGGAATGATGAAGAAAGAGAATGGCGTTTCAGGTTTTGATGGTATATTTTTTTTTGATAATAACGGTAAATGAAGCACCGTGACACCGAATGCGTTGGTAGTTCATACCACCTTACCAAGACTTGACACTTGTTCGCTACCTAGCGAATTCTATCTTATCTATCATTTCATTATCCGCTTTGATCTCTATTCCCTTATACTATGAGTAGAAAGAGACCGATATAGCCACAAAATCATCAAGTTAATTTTAGAATACGGTCGATAAATCAGAATATGTTAAAAAATACGTTATTTTCCATTTTTCCCATTTTTTATTTTATTCTGTTTTTTTTTGTTTTAGTTTTGTCTATTTTCAACTTTTTGCGCTCCATTTATTTTTTTTATGTACAGTTAAAAAGAGATGTGGAGCGGACCTGGTGTGGTGGTTAGAACACTTGACTATCACGCTGAGGACCTGGGATCGAATCCCACTCCCGACAAACTCACAAATGTGAGTTCTTCCTTCGGAAGGGAAGTAAAGCGTGGGTCCCGAGATGGACTAGCCTAGGGTTAAAAATCTCGTTCATACCGATAAAAAAAAATAAAAAATAAAAAGAGATAAATTTTACCAAACATATCGTTAACATTTTCCTCCGGATGCGTACATTTCACCAACTTCCTACTCGGGCACTGACTGCCAGCAGCTTGCGTTACATTTTTTTTATTCCTGTCCCTGCTCACTTTAGTGCGGGAAGGTGTCAAAGGAAGCCAAAGGCACCACCCCCAGATGGACGAACAGCGCAGCGGAACAGGAAGAACCGTTCGACAATATGTGAGTTTAATATCTTGAGCCAAGATTATCGTTTGACAGCATCCGCAGCAGAGCTTGGGTTTTTTTTTCTCATCATCATGAAAGATGAACGTTTTTCTGCGTGTGGGGTGGGTGGATCTAGCTACCAACCTTACAAACTCACTTTGAGTCACAGTCACAGGGATGAAGGCCTTTGACGACGACATCGACAGCAGAAAATTTCGTATTCCCCTTCGATATAATGTGGATGTCGTCGTCCTCGTCGTTTAGCATAACAACAAAGATCCCCGGGAAAATGGGAATGGCTTATGGATTATGTTCCCGTTTCGAAGAGAGAAGCTCCGCAGTTTGTCGCACCGACCGTCCGACCAACAGACGTACCTCGACTGTTTATTGATGATTTTACGGACTGGTTGAGCACAGTTTGACAGATGATGTGGATTTAAATTTGAATGGTAATGCGCGCCATGCGTTTTTCGATTTTCCTGCTCCAGTGCTAACGTTTTGTGGGGCAAGTAATGGAATAGTCTGGTTGGTATGTAGTTTTTGGAAAAATATATTCGAGTTTCATGGTACTGAGTAGAAGCAATCAAGGACTCATGTGGAAATCCTTTCAGAAATTCTAATGGAAAACTCTTCAGGGATTCCGGAGGAAATCTCTCCAGAAGATTCCGGAGGGAATCTCTCCAGAGGATTCCGGAGGGAATCTCTCCAGAGGATTCCGGAGGGAATCTCTCCAGAGGATTCCGAAGGGAATCTCTCCAGAGGATTTCGAAGGGAATCTCTCCAGAGGATTCCGAAGGAAATCTCTCCAGAGGATTCCGAAGGGAATCTCTCCAGAGGATTCTGAAGGGAATCTCTCCAGAGGATTCCGAAGGCAATCTCTCCAGAGGATTCCGAAGGCAATCTCTCCAGAGGATTCCGGAGGCAATCTCTCCAAAGGATTCCGGAGGGAATCTCTCCAGAAGATTCCGGAGGGAATCTCTCCAGAGGATTCCGGAGGGAATCTCTCCAGAGGATTCCGGAGGGAATCTCTCCAGAGGATTCCGGAGGGAATCTCTCCAGAGGATTCCGGAGGGAATCTCTCCAGAGGATTCCGGAGGGAATCTCTCCAGAGGATTCCGGAGGGAATCTCTCCAGAGGATTCCGGAGGGAATCTCTCCAGAGGATTCCGAAGGGAATCTCACCAGAGGATTTCGAAGGGAATCTCTCCAGAGGATTCCGAAGGGCATCTCTCCAGATGATTCCGAAGGGAATCTCTCCAGAGGATTCTGAAGGGAATCTCTCCAGAGGATTCCGAAGGCAATCTCTCCAGAGGATTCCGGAGGGAATCTCTCCAGAGGATTCCAGAGGGAATCTCTCCAGAAGATTCCGGAGGGAATCTCTCCAGAGGATTCCGGAGGGAATCTCTCCAGAGGATTCCGAAGGGAATCTCACCAGAGGATTTCGAAGGGAATCTCTCCAGAGGATTCCGAAGGGCATCTCTCCAGATGATTCCGAAGGGAATCTCTCCAGAGGATTCTGAAGGGAATCTCTCCAGAGGATTCCGAAGGGAATCTCTCCAGAGGATTCCGAAGGGAATCTCTCGAGAGGATTCCGAAGGGAATCTCTCGAGAGGATTCCGGAGGGAATCTCTCCAGAGGATTCCGGAGGGAATCTCTCCAGAGGATTCCGGAGGGAATCTCTCCAGAGGATTCCGAAGGGCATCTCTTCAGAGGATTCCGGAGGGAATCTCTCTAGAGGATTCCGGAGGGAATCTCTCTAGAGGATTCCGGAGGGAATCTCTCCAGAGGATTCCGAAGGGAATCTCTCCAGAGGATTCCGAAGGGAATCTCTCCAGAGGATTCCGAAGGGAATCTCTCCAGAGGATTCCGAAGGGAATCTCTCCAGAGGATTCCGAAGGGAATCTCTCCAGAGGATTCCAAGGGAATCTCTCCAGAGGATTCCGAAGGGCATCTCTTCAGAGGATTCCGGAGGGAATCTCTCTAGAGGATTCCGGAGGGAATCTCTCCAGAGGATTCCGGAGGGAATCTCTCCAGAGGATTCCGGAGGGAATCTCTCCAGAGGATTCCGGAGGGAATCTCTCCAGAGGATTCCGGAGGGAATCTCTCCAGAGGATTCCGGAGGGAGTCTCTCCAGAGGATTCCGGAGGGAATCTCTCCAGAGGATTCCGGAGGGAATCTCTCCAGAGGATTCCGGAGGGAATCTCTCCAGAGGATTCCGGAGGGAATCTCTCCAGAGGATTCCGGAGGGAATCTCTCCAGAGGATTCCGGAGGGAATCTCTCCAGAGGATTCCGGAGGGAATCTCTCCAGAGGATTCCGGAGGGAATCTCTCCAGAGGATTCCGGGGGGAATCTCTCCAAAGGATTCCGGAGGGAATCTCTCCAGAGGATTCCGGAGGGAATCTCTCCAGAGGATTCCGGAGGGAATCTCTCCAGAGGATTCCGGAGGGAATCTCTCCAGGGATTCCGGAGGGAATCTCTCCAGAGGATTCCGGAGGGAATCTCTCCAGAGATTCCGGAGGAAATCCTGTATTTCCGCTATACCATTTAAAAACTTGACTTCTTTCATATGAACTATGTTCTTATCATGTCTAGGAGAAAATATTTCTGCGTCATCATTGGGTTATAATTTGATTATCTATAGTCGAAGTGGGTAACTGCGTATGGATGGTTCTGAGTCTCATCCGAAAAATCTCTACTCCCTGAATTTTCAACCATTTCGATTACTTCATTTTTCAGATTGCAACAAACCACACGGATCCAGTAGGGACTGATTGCGTCACATAACTACGACCAGCAGAGGAGGCTACACATTGTAAAAGTGACACGACCTTGGGGACCCGGATTCAAATTATTTCCAATAATCGTTCCCCTTGAATGGAAATCGGGGGCACAACCCTGGCAGTGTAAATCGAAACTCATCATCCGAGCCCGGTATGAACCAGGCGTGGTCTGAGCAAGGGGAAGGACAAGACGAAGGTGGCTGCTGAATTTCATTAGTGAAATTGATGATCGCAAATTGATTTGCCGGCTTTTCCCACAACCGAGGGCATCCTGTGCTAGTTGGCGGTGCTGGTTGGTGTGTCTATTTTCGGATAGATTATCGTGATTCGTGGTGGCTGGTATTGTTCGAAGATAATCTCGAGTACGGATGCAGCAGAGCAAATGATAGCTAATGAGTCTGGCGGAGCTGGAGGAATTGTTAGGAGTGCTTGATTTCTAGCGATTCTGGGCAAAGGCTAGCGTTCAGAGCCGCCCTCGCCGCCGCAGTTACTACCGCCGCCACCGAGTCTACCGGAGATCCGCCTTTGCACGTACCACACGTCGGCAAAGTGCGGTAGTCCAGCGAGGTTGTTCACTATAGGCCGAACATCCCAAACCAGATAGTTGAATGAGTAACAGTGCAATGGTTGCGGTGGCCATCTGCTGTATTCTGGTACTGCTGGCAGTGTTCATCGTACTGATAATAGTGGTTGGGCAGACGATGGGCGAACCAAAGTGAGATAAGCTCCAACTGGGGCCAGGTCACTTCGCCGATGGATAGCCAAGGCCCCCCGGCTGTTAGAATTCGGACGGATTTTGTTCCACTAGTAATACCACTGCAACTGCTAGCGTCGATGGCCAACCATCACTAAACGTGACCAAAACCTCTACCATCGAACCCAGCATGACCCTAGTACCACAGAAACGGCGGTTGATAAACATCCTGATCCTGTCCAACATCTCCAAGTACTACAAGCCAGCCCATCACCATCAAGGGCTTCGTGAAGAGGTAGAAGAAACTCCCAGGCCTTAGTTCGAAACCAACACTTTGCGCAAAGCAGTGAACTTTGGTGATCGTTGTACAATCCTTTCCCTGTAGGATACTGTTCAGCGGCGGACAACACTACTGACACGTATACACACGCACACTACCTAAACTGTATATAGGCTTGATGAACTCCGCGAATCTCGTCTTCTTCGAGTCTAGCTCAGCAAACAGCAACAACATGCACCAGCTAGTATCTTCTTGCAGTCATTTATCCTATTTCGTGGACAGCAGTTCAACACTGCTGTCGTCAAATAGTCTACCTTCTTCCACTTTCACCATAATTTATCCAACCTAAAACTAGAACTTCGATCCACCTTACCTTCTCTTCCAAACTATCGGATACGCACGTGCACATTTCACACACACAAGCCAACCGGCACTCCGATCGAGAACAAAGCGAGCAACCACACAAACAATACTTGTAGAGAATGGCAGACAGCAATTACCACCACCACAGCCAACAACAACAACAACAATAAACAAAACCACCGGAGGTATATAGAACAAAGCAAAAAAAACATGGAATAAAATCTTTCTCACCAATTCTAAACAGCCAAAAGGGGGCTACAAATGAGATGAGTCAAACGCAAAAACACACACTCACATTCTTAGATTGACACAGAAACAACTCGTTCACAAAAAAAAAACAACAACATAGGGTTAGTGACATTAGTAACCAAACAAAAAAAGAAAATAACAATTCGAAGAATAATCGACAGTTAGGAGCAAACATATCGTGTGTGTGAACGAGAAACAACACAACTATAACCGAGAAACTTAACCAAAAAAAAAACAAACAAACAACCCGGATTATTAAGAATGATGAATTTGTACCGTTCCGGAGAGTTTCATCATGGGAAGCGTATGGCTATTTACGGCCAACCTCAATGTCCCCTGACACACACATAAACACTGACTGTTTGTAATTTGGGCCATTGTTTTTTAGGGAGCCCCACATGTCACAAGTGTTGTTGTTTTTTTTTCTTCAGTTTTTGTAGAATAATGCGTAAGCTCTAATCCTCCTCCCCTATAAAGAGTTCTTCCCAGGATTGTGAACACGATACACCGATCCGAATAATATCCGAAAGCAGTTGTTTTTTTATCTAGGCTAGCAAGTAATAAGGGATTTTTTGGACAGGTCATGTCGGGGGAGATGATTGTTAATCGCGTGTGAAGAAAGAAAAAAAAATCAGAAAATTTATATTAAATATAATGTAAGGAAGTTGGTTGTAGGAGCAGCAGAGTTGTTACCTACCGTAACAAATGCGAGGAAGAAAGGTAGAGAAAAATGTGCCAAGCAAATAGAAGGTTCGTTAACCAAATGATTGAGAAAGATGTTTCAAAAGTTACGGAATGATGACCGTTGGATAAGTTAACATAGTGAATTGCATTAAGATGACAAACGTAAACTAGATGACTGTTGGTTGGAGCGAGTTTCGAGCGCTGACACGGATGAGAACCTTTACTAAATTACAAACAACTTATTAATACACTCGCTTTTTCGAATTCGAAGAACCAAGGCGGAGTCATTCGGATAGCATAATTTGAAACTTAAAATACTGTTTTAGAGGTTTAAAAAAAGGTTACAAGAGTTGAAACGGATTGATCGAAGTGAATTTTTAACTCAAATTCTAAAATGTTTTTCGAAATACTCGATTATTTTGTTCCAAGCAATCCCAAGAGGAAATGCTTAAGCAATTTCTGAGGGAATTCCCGAAGCAAACCCCAAGTTGTAGGTTCTGAAGGAATCTCTGGAGGAATTCATGTAAAAATCTTTGGAGAAATTTCTGAAGGACTCTCTGGAGAAATTCCTTGGGAATCTCTGAAGTAATTCCACCACAGATTTCTTCAGAAATTCCTACAGAGGATCCTTTGGGAATTCCTCTTGGGATTGCTTCAGAAATTCCTCTTTGGATTGCTTTATGATTTCCTCCAGGCATACCTTCAGGTGTTTTCCAAACATTTCTTGAGGAAATCCTCCAGAGAACCCTCAGTAGTTCCTCTAGAAATTCCTTCAGCAATACCTCCAGGTATTGCATAAGCAACCACTCCAGAGATGAATTCTCGAAGAATTCCATCACGTACTCCTTCATGGGTTTTTCAAGGATTGCTCCAGGGATTCGTAAAAGATTTGCTCCAAGTATTCATCCAAGGATTTTTCCAGAAATTCCTTTAGGAATTCCTCCAGTGGTTACTTCAAAAATTCCTCCAGAGTTTCCTTGAGGATGTTTTTTAGGAATTCCTTCAGAAACTTCCAGGATTTTTCCAGAAATTCTTCCAGGGACTCCTGTGACTTTTAAGGGATTACTTCAAAAGTTTCTCCAGGAATTTTTCTAGGAATTCTTCAGATATTGCTTCTAGGATATTAAGCGGAATTTCTCTTGAAAGGAATATTTGTGGCCAAGAACACACAGTTTTTAACAAATTTCTTGCTGAATTCACACGAATACCTAACAAAATCTCGAAATCTCGAAGTTTAATGTAGACTCATTCTGATGAAACGCTTGGAGGAATTTCAGAAATAATATATTGAGGAGTTCCTGGCGAAATCCTTAAAAAAAATCCTGAAAGAATTCCTGGAGGAATAAATGAAGCATTCCCCAGAGGAATTCCAGAGGCAATCCCTTGATAAACTCCTGGAGAAATCCCTAGAGAAATTCTGGAAGATTTTCTCTGAAGGAATTCCTGAAGAAATTCTTGAAAGTTTTCGCGAAGAAATTCCTGGAGGAATTCCAGAAGAAATCCTTGGAGAAAATCCTAGAGGAAATCCTGAAACAATCCCTAGTGATTGAGGAAGATATCGCTGAAGGATTTCTTGAAGAACTTCCTGGAGTAATCCCTGGAGGAAATCACTCCAGCAAGTCCTCGAGAAAATTCTATAGGAAGTCCACCATCAAGCCCTCCAGAAAGTTCTCAAAGAAGACCTCATTTCCAGGAAGTTCTCCAGGAACATTTCCATGAATTTCTGTTGAGATTTCCTCAAGAATTCCTTTCGAGGACTTGTCAAGGAATTCCTCCATGAATTCCTCTTGCAATTAAATCAGCAAAACCTCCTTTAACTTTTCCAGAGATTTCTCAAGAAATTTCCCCAATAATTGGATCCACAATTGGAAATTTCTTAGAAAATGTTTGACATTTCCTCAAAAATTCCCTCCATGAATTGCTTCGAGGGATCCTTAGTAGTTCTCTGGGAAGTACTCCAGAAAATCCTTCAGAATGTTCTCTAGGTTTCACTCCATGCCAACCTTACCTGCAGAAAGTGCTTCCCTTAACATTTCTAGAGGCTTCTTCATGAATTCCTCTAAGGATTTGTCCAGGACTTCTTCGTGAATTTCTTGCACAAAGTTGTTGGGAAATCCTTCCGCAAAATCCACCAGGCTTTTGGCCAGAGATTCCAGTAGAAATTCCTCCAAAGATTTCTCCAGAAGTTCCTCCATGTATTTTCACAGAAACTTCTCTTGAAATTTCTGCTCCCATTCCTCCAGGATTTTTTCCTGAAATTCCTTCAGAAAGTTCTTCCAGAGTTCTGCCAGAAATTTCGCCAGGAGTTTCTGCTCAAACCACTCTTGAAATTATTTTACAAATTACTTCAAATAGCCCTCCAGTCCTTAAGGAAGAACGCCAGGAAGTCCTCCAGGAACTTTTCCAGATTACTGTTGCTGAAGACTTTTCGTTCGGAAAGTCCTCCAGAAAGCTTTCTATTATTTTTTTCAAGAGATTTCTTCAAGAGTTCCTCTAAGGATTTATCATGGAATTTTTCCAGAAATATCTCCGGAAATTCATTCTGGAATTCCCCTTGACATTCCTACAGAAATTATTCTAGGGATTTCTAAAGAAATTTATTCACGATTTTTTTTTACAGATTTCTCTAGATTTTTTCCAGAATTTCTTGCAAGATTTTTTTGGAAATTCTTCATCGTATTGCATCAGAGTTTTTGCCCCAGAGATACCTCTAGGAATTCCTGCAAAAATTTCTCAATGAATTCTTGCAAAAATGTTTTCAGGAATTCCTCTATACATTGTACCAGAAATTCCTTAATGAGTTTTTTTAATCATTTCTGGATTTCTTTTAGAAATTACTGCAGGCATTTCTCTAGTTATTCTATAGGAATAACTCCAGGAAATCCTTCAGAGCATTCTCCAGATTGTCCTCCATGATTACCTTACCTGCAGGAAGTCCTTCAGGAGATTGCCATTAATTTTTCTAGAAATTTCTTCAAGAATTACTCTGAAGTTTTATGTAGAGATTCTCCCTAAAAAATCCTGAAATTTCTCCTGAAATTTCTGCAGAAATTCTTCTATAGATTCCTCAAGAAATATGTCCTGAAATTTATCCATAGATTTTACAAGAATTTCTTCAGAATTACTTGTAGGAATTTCTTGGGAAATACTTATAAGAATTCCATCAGAGTTTTTGCCCCAGTGATTCCTCTAGAAATTCCTTCAAAATTTTCTCAAGTAATTCCTGCAAAAACTTCTACACAAATTCTTCCAGGCATTTTCCTGTAATTTCTTCCGATTTTTTTTGGCATTCATTCCGAAATTCCTCCAGGATTTTCTCGATAAAACATTCCTGGCAAACCCAAGGAATTGTTCCAGAGTTTTCTCCATGAACAACTTATTACGATAAAATAATGAGACACTACAAATATAAAATATTAATGTGGAACATTACAAATGCGCAAAAAATTAGGACATCACCTATGGACAAACACAACACAAAGCATATATTTTGCCCTGTTACCCTAGTGAATAACATTTTCCGATTTCAGGATGACGAGGTTTCATAATTGTCGTTCATCCATCAGTCAATCCTGTAATCGTATTTTCTCTGGCAGGTTGCTTTTTGTTCGCAGCAATAGTTGCTTACATAGCTTGAGTTTTATCTAAGAATTTCTAACCCTAAGGAGGCATGCTGTTTCAGGTTTTAATACGAGACGTTTTCATTTTGATGTCCCTGATAGGGAACGATTTACTTTTCTGATATTTGTTCTTTGCCCGAAATGATCTGAAAGTAGGCCATCAAAAAATGAGATTGCTGAGATCTCATGATGTTATTTTAGCACTATAAATGTGCAAATGCTTACAAGCTAAAATAGTACATTTAACACGAAAATAAAACTTGTAATAAACTTCGAAAGCTCCTGAAGACAGTCCTTTGGTAATTCTCTAGGAAGTACTCTATGAAATGCTCCAGGATGTTCTACATAATGCTCTCAAAGATAACCTTACGATTCGAGGAATCCAGGACGATTGCCACTGATTTTCCCAAAAAAAAAATTCAAAAATTTCTCTAAGGATTTGTTTCGGAATTATTCAAGAAAATTCTACAAAAATCCCTTCTGGAATACTTTTAGAGATTCCTGCAGGAATTCTTCCAGGAAGACCGCAAGAAATTCTCCACAGATTTCTCCAGAATTTCTGCAGAATTTATCTCAGGAAGTTCTTGGACAATTCTTTCAGACATATCATTAAAGTTTTTGCCCCATAGATTCGTCTAGAACCTACAACAAGCATTTCGCTAGAAATCTCTGCAATTTTTTTTCTATGAAATCTCGTAGGCAACTTCCAGAAACTCCTTCAGAAATTCCTTCAGGAATTTCTTCAGAAATTTCTCTAGAAATTCCTCTAGAAATTTCCTAAGAAATTTCTCTAGAAATTTCTCTAGAAATTTCCTTAGAAATTTCTCTAGAAATTTCTCTAGAAATTCCTCTAGAAATTTATCTAGAAATTTCTCTAGAAATTTCTCTAGAAATTACTCTAGAAATTTCTCTAGAAATTTCTCTAGAAATTTCTCTAGAAATTTCCCCAGAAATTACTCTAGAAATTTCTCCAGAAATTTCTCTAGAAATTTCTCTAGAAATGACTCTAGAAGTTTCGCTAGAAATTTCTCTAGAAATTTCTTTAAAAATTTCTCTAGAAATTTCTCCTAAAATTGCTATAGTAATTTCTACAGGTATTTTTTTCCAGAAATTTCTTTGGAAATTCTTTAAGAAATTCTTCCAGGACTTCCTCCAAAAATCACTCTCGGAATCCTAGTTGAAATTATTCAAAGTATGTCTAAAATTACATCCACAAATTTCTCCACGAATTACTCCTCGATGTCCTGTCAGCAGATCTCCGACATTGCAAGTGCAACAATGAAAAATGATAATTTTGTCAAATTTTTAAGACCGTGTTCCAATATTAAGAGAGTCCCCAAAGGGCTTAAAATGCTCAAAAATTGTAGAGCAATTTTGACCATCGCAATATTGACCATTGCGTAAAATCTCCGCATATCAATCCAATCCACGCTTCACTGCGTATCATTAATCACTCTTTCTTACTACCTTGTATCGTTCTCTATTGAAACGGGCACCAGCCACTACCATTTGTCTCTTGAAAGCATTCTTCTCATCCGTCGCTCGTTTCTACTCCTCGTCGAACCAGCCTTTGCATTGCGTTAGCATCGCTGAACGGTACTTACCACTTCTTGCGTTGTTCTTGTCACTGCTGTTTCACGGATTAACTCACATAAACTGCCGACATTCCCGGATCCGTTAGTCTCTCCCAGTGCTGTACCATTTCCGAATAATTATTTCCTAACGACACTCACTGTGTCGTCCAATTTAAATGACAAACGTCGACCTCCCAAACAGTGACGAAACAAGCTACAGCTCTCATTCCAGGCAGTATCGGCCGACAACATCCAACAGCTACGATCCATTCTTCTTTTTGAAACACACGATAAAACACGAAGCTCTGACTGCATGCATTTCTGTTCAACCTTCTATACTCATTTGTATTTGTGGCGTCGTGCATTGATACTAAACAAATGGACCCTCATTCGGGCCAGACTTGATGACAGTCATTCAGCTATGAGTGTCATAATTTCTGCGTTCGAGCGAAGGTATAATATGCGTTGAGCTGCTATTGAGATTTTCAAACTTTTGTTGGAGCTCCCCATCGTATCAATGCGTCCGTTGCGAATGTGCTTGTTAGTGACATTGAGACGGTCGGCTGTTGCATCGATGAAAGAAAAAGAAAAATGCAGATGTCAAATCTTTTTTTTTGGGGTAAATGTGGTGATGGTGCACAAGCCTGGTTTCTTTTATTGTATCGTCTAGCTTTTGATGATACTGAGCAGCAACTCTTTCGACTGACAAGCAATGGATATTGAAACGCATTGCTACAGTTAATGATTGTGGAGCAAGGGCTGTCTCAGCTGGGACATCACAAAGGAAATAAACAGCAGAGGCTCATTCAAACTCAGGGAAACATTCCCCTGGTTGTGTGTCCATTCCCCAACTAGGATCGCGCGCATCGATCTTACCCCACAAACACGTAAATTGCTGATTTGATTGAGTGTCGCGCAGTCGGGACGCTACGGACCAACCAGGACGCCCCGGCTGCTTCAAAATGGGGAATGTCAGTCACGTGAACCAACGAATTGCTGACTGACTGACAGACACGTGAAACGTGTGTGTGAAAGTCCTGAAGCTGCCTACCTGCCTGGTAAAATGAAGCTCTTCGACTGTCACTGAATGGGAAAAGCACTCTCTGAAATCAAATCTCTCCGCCACGCCGGCCCTGCTCCCACTCCTGGTGACCCTCATCATCCCGCGTGTATGTAAACTCCTAGCAGTGCAGTCTGGGTCCCGTGAACGAGTGTGAATGTGGGAGAGCCTCAACTCCTTCCACCTGCTGGGCTTCGTTCGACGGGTGCGCTTCTTTTCACTTGACGGGATTTTATCTCGTTTGAAGACGGTCGGTCGGTCGGACGGTTGTCCTAGGTATGATGGAGGTCGTGTGGAGGTGGGTCAGGGACATTGATGGCATTACAAGGCGCGCACCAGATGGAGCCTGTTCCGTTTCACATCGCCGTGACGACGACGACGACGACGACGACGACGACGACGACGCTTGTCGGGAGATGTCGGCCGGACGGAACTCGACTCGAGCGAGACCATGTTTTCACTGTTTGACAGTGCAGCAGCTCTTCTGAACGTTCGTACGACAAGCTCCAGCCATGAAGGAGCGATTCAGGCATGTACCTACTAAGTTGCTGGGTACCTGGTCGGCTTTTGTTCGCCGTTCACATGATGATGATGATGATCAACTTGTCTAACCGGAACTGGGCGGACCGGAGTCTCTTGGAGAAACTTACATTGTTGCCGGCAGGTTGAGATGTGTCATTCCCGCGCTCGTCTCATACGCTGGCTGGCTGTGTCGTGCGCTTTCCCGCTAAGGAAAATGAAAAATGAATTCGATTGTGTCACGACATGCGGTGCGCTGCATTCGTTGGCTGATGGCACGAAGAGGTGGTGGAAATGGGAATTTTTCCTTTTCCGAACAAATTGGCCTTGTGACATATAAGCTGAGCACCGTTTGGCATAGTTTGCGCAAGGATTTTATTTTCCCCTTTTTGATGTTTCCGACATTTACAATAAAATGTTGTGCTGTGGAGATAGTTTCATCCCAGAGTGGAACATATCAATCAGGGCAGTAATGAACTGCCGTTCTACGCCCAATGGTCCCATGTTATATGGGAATCCCATATAACATGGGACAACTATGCCTAGAACGGCAGTGAACATATCAGTTAAAGTATAGGTAGGTAATTAGTTTTCCAGCGGAAATTTAATCCATCGGAGTTCTAAACACTGACTACGCAGGTGTGACTAGATGGTGGCTCTAAGAGGACACATCAAAATGCATCGCATTTTTGTTGCCTTTAGCATGCTGGACGAATTATGCGCGGAGCTCATCATACATACATATAGTTATTTGATCAACATCATATAAATATAAGACATAATCAACAATACATAGTGATAGTACCACACAATACTAGGTTTGTGGTCGCCGTTTTCCATCCTCGGTCAAGCCCAATACTTTCCAAGTGACGCTCCACCTGGTCCGCCCATCATCGTGCTCTCTACGTTCCACGCCTTCTTGTACCAACCAGATCAGTAGCAAACACCAGCTTTGTTATCCGGCATTCTTGCAACATACCCACCGTATCCTTCCGGTTTTGGTCACCTTTTGGTTCACCGTAAAGTGCAGCGAGCTCGTGGTTCATGCTTCTTCGCCACACCGCCGAAGATCGTCCTTAGCACGCGTCGCTCGAAGACTCCGAGTGCTTGCAGGTCTTCCTCGAGCGTGGTACATATTTCGTGTACCACCGTGGACCACCGGCGGTCTTATTATCGTTTTGTACATGGTGCAATTGGTGCGTGGGTGAATCTTTTTAGATCACAGCTTCTTCTGGACCCCGTAGTGCACATGACTTCCACTGATGATGAGTCTTCGTATTTCACGGCTAGCATTGTTGTCAGCCGTCAGAAACAAACCGAGGTAGACGAATTTCTCCACCACCTCGAAGATATCCCCATCTAACGTCACATTACTATATGGCTAGACGGACTCGGTCGTGTTCGGTTCCGCCTACAAGCATGTACTTTGGTTTAGACGCATTCACCAACAATCCGACCGTTGCTGCTTCGCGTTTCACGTGGGTGTACTGTTCTGCCACCGTTCCAAATGTTCAGGCAATAATGCTCATGTCGTCCGCAAAGCACACAAATTGACCGGATTTTGTGTGTATCGTACCTCGGTTGTTGAGCCCGGCTCGTCACATTACACCCTCCAGAGCAATGTTGAAGAGTAGGCATGAGATTCCGTCACCTTGTCGTAGTCCCCGTTCAGACTCGTATGAACTAGTTCACCCGAAGTCTTACGCAGTTTTGCACACCGTCCATCGGTGCTTTAATCAGTCTAGTCAGCTTCCCAGGAAAGCCGTTTTCGATCATGATTTGTCATAGCTTTGCGCGGTCGATACTGTTGTATGCCGCTTTGAAGTCGATGAACAGGTGATGCGTTGGGACCTGGTATTCACGGTATTTCTGGAGGATTTGCTGTATGGTGAAGATCTGGTCCGTTGCCGACCGACCGCCAATGAAGCCGGCTTCCCACGCACTCATTCGTCTTAGGTGACAGACGACGAAAGATGATCTGGGATAGCATCGATCTGATATGCGAAGGATTTACGCAATGGTCAATGTTGCAATAGTCAAAATTGCAAAACAACTTTTGAGCATTTAATGTCCCTTAGGGAGCCACTTAGCATTGAAAAACGTACTTGAAATTTTGACAAAACAGTAATTTTAAAATGTTGCACTTGCCATATCGGACACTTACCTGCTGGACCCCCGGGAGAAATTCCTGGGGAAATTCATAGATGCCATTCTAAAAAAAAACCTTGGGTAGTTTCTGAAAAAAATCCTGGAGTGGTTTTTGGAGAAACTTTTGGAGGAATTTGAGGAGGATTACCGGAAGAAATTTCCAGAATAATTAAAAAAAAATGCCTGCAGGAATCCCAGAAGAAAATTTATGAAATATTTTTTGAAAAATTTGAAACTTCGATGGAGTGGGCAGATAATTGTATTGCCTTTTACCGGCTGTACCAGTCGGTTTATATGTCTGAAATAGACAACTTTATCTCTCTTTCATGCGGCCGTAGGATATCGAATCACATCGCATGAACAATTCGCTCGCACCTATCATTTCGAAGGCGCAACCACGAGCATGTAGGAAATTGACATCTAAGCCGCCAGATAGATAAAGCGGTGAAAGACGGACCCGGTTGAGGTGGCGCTTCGAAACCAGTTTGACTTTCTATTTCACAGAATCGTAACTTGTTCTGGGGAATAGTTAGTTAAAGCGGCGGACTATGCGATATGGAGTCGTGGGTTCAAATCCCATAAAACCAAGTGGTAATTTTTCCACAATTTTCTCTCTCATTTTGTCAATAAAACACACACTGTGTCTTCGAAATTTGAGTTTTGTTGTCTGATGGAATTCCTGGAACAATTTCCTAAGAAATTTCTGAGAGAAATTCTGAAGAATTTCGACGGAATTTTCTTAAAAAGTTTTCTTAAAAAAATTCTTGAAGAAAATTGATGGCAATCCTCCTTGAAGACTTCCTGATGGTAAGGTCTTCTTTGAGGGCATCCTGGAGAACATCCCTGTGGATTTTCTTGAGTGCTTCCTAGAGTATTTCTAGAAAACTGCCTGCAGGACCTCTCGGGTTAATTTATAGAGGAAATTCTAGAAAAAAAAACCAAGAGCAATTTCTAAAATAATTCGAGGAGTGATTTATGGAGAATTTCCGGGAAAAATGTCTAATGAAATTTCCGGAGAAAGTTCTGAAACAATGCTGGAAGAGTTTTTAGAGAGATATTTGCAGCTTATATGGAAATTTTAACAGATTTTTTGAAGGACTTTCCACAGGAATTTCTGGGGCAAATACTCTGGAATTTTCTGCGAGAAATTCTGAAGTATTTAATTCATGAAATGTCCCTGTGTCTGTGGATAAATTCCTGGAGAAATTTCTTGAGGAATCCATAAATGAGTTCCTGCAGGAAATTTCAGGAAAAATTTCTGGAGAAATATCCGGGAGAAATCCTGCACAAATCTTCAGTGGAATACTCGAAAAACCTCTAGAAAAAATATTGAAAATCTTCCTGGAGGACTTCCTGAAGGTAAATTCTTCATGGAGTGCAACCTGTAGAACATCCTTGAGGATTTCCTGGAGAACCTCTTGGAGAATTACTTGAAGATTGCCTGTTGGACCTCTCAGAGTAATTCGTGGAGGAAATGTTCAAAGTAATTTCTGAAGCAATTTCAGAAAGAAAGGGAGTGGACCTGGTGTGATGGTTAGAACACTCGACTATAGGATCGAATCCCACTCGCGACAAACTCACAAAATGTGAGTTCTTCCTTCGAAAGGGAAGTAAGGCGTGGGTCCCGAGATGAACTAGCCTAGGGCTAAAAATCTCGTTAATACAAATACAAAAATTTCAGAAAGAACTCCAACAGTGATTTTTAATTAAATTTTTGAAAGAATTTCTTGAGAAACCTCTGGAAGAATTGCTACAGGGTTTTTCGAGGGAATTGCAAAAGGAACTCTTGGCAGGTTTGTCTGACAATTACACGAAAGGAATTCTTGAAGAAATCTCACTAATGTAAATCTCCCTTGAAAACTTCCTGGAGGATTGCTCAGAGGGCTTGATGGTGGACTTTCTGGATGATTTAATAGAGTACATCCAGGAGTACAGCCGGCAGAATCTCTGGAAGAACTTCAACAGGAATTTCAAAGGGGATTTCAAGATGAACTGTAGAAGAAATTGCTGGAGGAATTCTGAACAAATCCTTAGATGAATTCTCAAAAAAATCTATAGAAAAAAATCTTGGGCAGAATTTTGTGAAGGTAAGATCTTTATGAAGACCGACCTGAAGAGTCCTGGAGGATTTACCGAAGAAAAACAAGAATTCTTATAGTGATTTTTGAATAAATTCCTGGAGGAGCTTTTTGACAAATCTCAGGTAGAGTTGCTGCACGATTTTTCCTGAAAGTAATTCTTTAAAAAATCTCAAGAGTATTTAATGAAAATCTCCCTGGAGAAATTCCTGGGGGATTCGTTGGAGGGCTTGATGGAGGACCTCCTAGACCTAAACGATTGCCTCGAGGACTTCCTGAGGTATAGCCTACAGGATATCTTGGAGAAATTCCTGGATAAATTCATGAAGGAAGTTCTGACGGAATTCCTAGAAAAATTTCTTGAAGAATCCCTGGAAGAATTTTCGCAGGAATTTCTAAGAGGATTTCAGAAGGAGTTCCTGTAGAAGTTTTTGAAAGAATGCCTGGATAAATTCTCAGAAGAATTCTTGAAGAAATCGCTAGAAACGCCTATGGTAATCTTCCTGATAGACGTTAGGAGAATAATTTCTTCATGGTGAGCAATTTGGAGAACTTCCAGGAGAATTTCGTGGAGAGTTTCTTAGAAGATTACAAGAGGATTGCCTGCATGACCTCTCGGAGTAATTAATAAGGAAAATTTTAAAGAAATTTCTGCGGTAATTTTCAAAAAAAATCCAGCAGTGGGTTTTGCACAAATTTCTGGAAGAATTTCGTGAGAATTCCCCTTCAAACAATAAAACCATTCCTGATGGCACAATAATAGCATTCCTGATGGCGCCACTGGAGAATTCTTCGAAGAAATTCTGGAGGAACCCCTGATAAGATTCGCCAAGGAATTTCTGAAGGAGTTCGTGAAGGAATCCTTGAAGGAATTCTTGAGGGATTGTTTATAGGATTTCCCGAAAGAATACGTCGATGACTGTCTGAAGGAACCCTTGCAAGACTTGCAGAAGAAATCTTTGAAGTATTTTCTGTAGTAAGCTTCGGAGGCTTTCCTTGAGAAATTCTTGAAGGAATTCCTGAGTAAATCTTTGAAGTACTTCCTGAACGAGTTGTCATTGGAGGAGTTTCTGAAGCATTCTCTGGAGCAAGGATGGGAACACTCACTTGCAAAGAGTTACTCTCAGCTCAAAAGCGTGCAATCAAGGATCGGTGTGTGGACGACTTTTGCCTTGTGGTTTTGTCTAAAAGTTTGCCGAATAGAGTGGTCGCACATGCATACCGAAATCGTGGAGGAGATGCAAAGGCAACTCTCCACAAGGTGGATGTGAACTACACTCACCTCGTGGAGAGTTGCTTTCATAGCCCAGTCACGACTTGGTATGCGTGGGCGACACCCTCTATCCGGCAAACTTTTAGACAAAACCACAAGACAAAAGTCGTCCATACACCGTTCCTTGATTGCACGCTTCTGAGTTGAGAAAACAGTAAGTTAATGCAACTCTTTGCAAGTGAGTTTTCCCATTCCTGCTCTGGAGTAACAACGACCGCTGACTAAGACATTCAACACTGATATAATTGTGTAGCAATTTTTGTTGGGCCTTTCTGATCCGCTAATCTTCGGTAATTAACGCACTCCAGCCGGTGCCTCTCTTTGTAAACGGCCTTCAGCCAGGCTAGCAGATAGCATCCCAAGTAACATTTTGAGTATTGTTCGGCGCTATAAGAGGTTTTCATGGCCAATTTAGTTAAACTTGCAATAAAACTGATTCATACATCAAAACCTCTTGATAACCTTTTTAAGAGCATCATCTGGCTAAGTGAACCACTCTCGGAGAGGTTTTGCAAACCGTATCAAGAGTCGCAATAAAACTGTTTTAAAACCTAGATGAAAAATTTTCCATACTCGAAAAGAGGTTATGATGATTGTTGTTTTTTTTTTTCAACAAAAATTATGACAGCTCAAGAAACAGCGAATCTTCATCAATGGCACGTAAAATTCAGGAAGAGATATTATTCGCAAGAAGAAAGCAATAATTTCAAAGTAATAATTTAGTAGTTATATTGTTGCTAGGCTTATGCGGATTCTGTAGGGTTTAAGTCACCGTCTTATGGTATATTTGTTGATTGTTGATGTTTTTCGGTGCGGATTAAATTTTACCGTGAATATTGGGGCTGCAGAAACATTAAATTAATGCGCTTCGAAAATGGTGAATATTATCATCTTGAAATGAAATAAATCTATTTGTTAATTTATTGAAACTATCTCGAATTACAAGAACACTCATCTAAGAGAGTTTATTTATGTGAGCATGCTATGGAAATGACGGCAAACTATCAATTCTCTGCTAATTTGAGCAAAATTAACTATTTTCCAATCACGTATCTGATTCTTCAATATGGCGACGCCCATAATTAGCGAAATTAAAACGAAAGCAAGTTTACTTTTATGATTACCGCAATAAACCTAGCAGTTTCATAGTTTCTGCTTTTCCACCAACAGATGTCGCTACTAATCGAACGGATCGCTATCTTTTGAGAGTTTCAACAGTTTTATTGTGGTAATAATGAATGCCAGAAGGATTACATATAGTAGACTTTTGTTTACTTTTAAAATCTGCCTTTATGGATGTCTTCAAGTATACCATAAAACATTTCATCAATGGTTTTTATAAAAGTAGTCATAAAAATGTGAGTTTTAATTATTGCTAAAAGGAAAGCCTAATAAAAATCAAACAAAACCAATAAGCAATTGAATTGCTACTTGGGATATCTTTTTCCTCAAATCTTCAAAGGAGTATGGTGAAGTATTTCGTTGAGTTGCTCACTACCACGTTTGGAAAGTTCAACCGGGAGTTCGTAGTTACTAGCAGCCTTAAATAAGGTACTATTTAGTTCTGTTTTTCTATTTTTTATCTCTCGTCAGCTCTATAGCTCATCTACCATTACTAATGCTTAACCTGTTCGTCGACACAACGCTCTAACGTTCTCTCCATTCAAAAAAGGTCTCGATGAGCTCTCTCTGCTTGGTTGCTATCATAGTTCTAACTATCAGCAAGTTACCTTTACGGTACTTGATTGCATACGACAAGAGACGGCGCTGTTTTTATCAGCATGCCACGGACTGTTTCGTGAAATTTCCGCATATCATTTTGTTCAATACGTTTTTGAGCCTCGGTATTATTGGCACTCCCCACATACTGTTTCATCTTTGTCGTCTAAGTCTTTCAGTATTACCTACCTATCGCTTCCCGCACTGCTGTACTCCCGCACTGCTCAGTGGATTGATTCCCACAAATTGTTGAAGCTGTCGTCCACGTTGATTCTCCTTATCTGCTCATCAAACTTCAGGTGGTATTTACTTACTTGCCACACCTTCTGCTGAGAAGCGCAGGATATTGAAACGCAACGGTCGCTGAGCTCTTGAGTTTGCCACTGTTGATTATTGGTCTCGAATTTTACTGACAACGAGATTGTGATTAAATACGCTGGTTGATACTCTGAAGGTCCTCTGAGGGTTCTCATATCAATGACATCCGAGAAGTGCTAGCCATCCACCACAAATTGGTAGCATTTATAAATTTGGAAGCAAGTTTTTCATCTTCGTAGCGACCAAGAGTCTGATAAATTTTGGTAGACTCTGAAGCATTGCATCAAAACCGTCTAGATTTCGAAGAAAACTGCTATGTGAGAATGTATATTCCTTTTACAAACTACGTAACCACAGCAAAGTTAGGTTACCTGCGGATATTTTTCACCTCAACACACTCCACATCTTCATCAATTAGTGCAACGACGAACCCCTTGATTGAAAAACGTTGTCTTCAGCCGACTTCCACCTTAAATGAACCTATCCCTCCCGTTTTTTTGGAAGCAAATGCCTTCGTCATTATGATTGGTATCATTATGATCGTCATTAAGAGAAAATCCGCTCCTTACCGTATACCTACGGTCTCCATCCGCCGTAGCCGCGCCGCATCACAAACCACGGAACACAACCGATGCGCGGCGTTGGGTTCCATCCCTCTACACTATAAACACTCTTAGCCACCATGTCGCAGCGGCAGATAGGCAGCCTACAGATTATTATTTTTATTTTCATTAAACATTATTAACGGCAGTAGGTAGTGCTAGAGAGATTCAGAGACAAGCGGACAAAATTTTTTCTATCATGCGTATTATGCAAAATCAGCTCTAACCCATTTCAGATGGGTGTTTTACACACCTCCTCTCATTTCTTCTTTTTGACGCGTCGCCTCCAATGGGACAAAGCCTGCTGCTTGGCTTAGTGTGCTATAAATACTTCCACGGTTATCAACTGAGAGCATCCTCTACCAATGATCATTTTGCATTCGTATCTTCGTCAGGAACGAAGACATTCTATGCCCAAAAAGTCAAGGGATGTTCTATTACGAAATGTTCCTGAAACGATCGGGAATCTAAGCCGTGGTCTTGCGGAATAAACCGCTATCTGTGAACTCTTTGACACACACAAGGGTTGTTCCGTTCTCTGTGACCGATCAACCAACGCTACAGCTTTCGTTGTGGTTAAGGCTTCCACCCGCATCATCTTCATACGAACGCCGGTAATATCGGGGGAAACGCAATGGGCGCCGTTGGTGGAAGCTTTTATGTGGTTTCCTCCTTGGATGTATCGTCCTCCCTCGCGCAGCAAAGTTGCCACCAAATACCGAAAGCAGCTTCCCACGACGAACTCTCCTCAAATGACGGGAGGCTGGGATCATTTTTAATTAAGCAGCTCTTCTACGTCGCCATCGTCGTCGTCGTCCTCTTCGCCGCGTTGTTTCGACCACAAAGCCTTGCCCCGCAATGCGGTGGTCGTAGAACATTTTTCAGATCGAATCTTTCGCGTAGGTTGTTTGGTTGCTTCGAAGTCAAAGAACAATGTGCAAATCTGGGCAACACATGCGCGGCTGATGGAAATTCTTATGGGCGATAAGAAGTTTTTGGGGAAATTTCCTAAATGTTAGAATTTACTAAATGTGTTTTATTGGAACTCGTGCTGGGGCTGAACGATTCCGGTGGTTGAGCTGGGTTTGAAGAATGGCGATTATCATTATCGTTTAGCTGGTGGCAGATGGAAGCAATTGTGATTTAGCCGGTGAAATTTGAGTAACGGATACCTTATTTATGGTTATGCTTTTGAAAGCTGACACCACCAGTAATAAAATTCAACAATTCAAAGGCTCTCGAAAAGTTTATCGCTTAAAGCTTATCGCCATCGAGCACATCCTTTGAAGATGGCCTAATTCTAAATGAATTGTTTTCACTTCGCCGTTTTGCCACCACACAAGACATCCATAGGCCAATATTTGTCGAACAACAGTTATTTAAATTCATTTGATATACTTGGCTTTTAGACCCCAAGTTTTACCAAAGGTTCACCGGAACTTGCCGAAATCCATACCAGCTGGAGCTCAAGAATAACTCCAACGTACTTCACGTACCTGATCAGTCACACCAATTCCAGAATCAAAGAGACGCAAAGGTCAAACGCTATTACGGTTTTGCCTTTCCGTGAAAAGAACAATAGATGTTTTACTCTGATTTACCGAAAGGCCATATTTCGCGACACCAACCCTCAACTACCTGAAGAGCGTTTTGCATCTGGTCGAAAAGGGTGCTGATGCACATACTGTTAGGTAGTCGTCGGCAAAACCATAAGTAGGAAAACCGTTATTATTGAACTGCATCAAAAGCGTATCTGCTACGAGATTCCACAAAAGTGGTGAAAAGACTCCCCTTTGAGGGCATCCACAAACATTCAATTTCCTAATCGCTGCTTGACGCAATGTCGAGAAGGGATGTCGGTTTTTGAGCATTTGGTGAATCCAATTGGAAATAATTGGAGATATACCATGACCCCGTGCGGCTTACAATATGGCATCGAATGGCTCGTTGTCAAAGGCACCCTCGATATCGAAGAAAACACCCAAACAAGGTCGCTTCTGAGCAAATGCTTTCTCGATATCGTAAACAATCTTGTGTAAAAGAGTCACAGTGGACTTTCCAGATTGGTAGGCACGTTGGTTCACATGAAGAGGCACGTTGGCCAGATGAACATCACGGATGTGATGATCCACAATTCGTTCTAAGCATTTCAGAAGAAAAGCAAAGCAAAGCAAAGCAAAGCAAAGATAACCGTACACATCGTAGTTGCTACTCCGTGATTGACCAGAACAATCGAAGTTGCACAGAGAGCCAATGAATGTGAAAGCTTGGGACTAGCTAACCATTCTCAATGTGCACAATTCGAGAGTTCAGCTATTTAAAGTCAATAACGGCGCTGGCCACGTCCTTACGGTCATCAGGAAAGGGAAGGAATGTTAGTTCGACAACCGTTGCTACTAGAAACCGTGGAATCCACAGCATCCCCACAGTTGTCACGGGAAGGAATGGTGGTTAGTAGGGTAGGGTAAGGTGTGGATCTAGGAGCCACCTCTGTTAGGTGATATGATCCACTAGTTATATGGAAATACACGTCGCGGTCTTCATCACGATTATGATTTATTTGATCACGATGGCCACTGATCCCGGATTTCGTGCTCGCGTTTCCATCGCCCTACCGTGGAAACCGACTGATCTACGATTATTGTAGCGCGATTCTGAACCCGGATTTTTCACTCGCACTTCCATCGCCCTACCGTGGAAACCGACTGACCAACGAATATTGTAGCGCGATTCTGATCCCGGATTTTTCACTCGCACTTCCATCGCCCTACCGAGAAAACCGACTGACCAACGAATATTGTAGCGCGATTCTGATCCCGGATTTTTCACTCGCACCCCCATCACTCTTACCTGAAAATAGTCTGCCATTCGAAAATTCTCAAGCTAATCTGATTCCGCATTCCACACTCGCGCTTGCATGGCTCTACCGAGAAAACCGACTGACCAACGAATATTGTAGCGCGATTCTGAACCCGGATTTTTCACTCGCACTTCCATCGCCCTACCGTGGAAACCGACTGACCAACGAATATTGTAGCGCGATTCTGATCCCGGATTTTTCACTCGCACTTCCATCGCCCTATCGAGAAAACCGACTCCGTTCTAAGCATTTCAGAAGAAAAGAGGTCAAACTAATAGGTCTGAAACTCTTTGTTTCTTCATGCGACGCACGACCTACTTCCGGAATAAACTTCACAGTAATATCCTGCCAAGATTTGAGAATATACTCTATTGCAAAACTGCAACCAAGTAGTTTTTTTTAAACATGTTTGAAATAATCAAGCTTGTTCTGTGGCAAAGTAGGATGCATTCCATCTGCCCCAGGAGAGTTGAAAGGAGCAAAGCTATTTAATACACATTCAATCGATTCTATAGTTATGATACTCCACGCCGAAATCAGACAATCATAACTACAAGAAAAGACATCTGGTTCATCCTTACATCCACACATCGGGGAAAGTGTGTGCTGAATAAGCATTCCAGAACATCCTCATCAGAGGAAGTGAAATCACCATTCGGCAAACGAAGTTCTTTCACTTGAAAATCCTTAGATTTTGTAAGTATTTTGTTCAAACGGCTAGCTTCTCTTAAACTGGAAGCATTTGTACGTTTGGTTTTTAAGCCAGATCGTCCAGCAGAACGGAGGGCTTGCGAGACGATCTGATAGCCTAGAATTCAACCAAACATTGTCTGTTCCAACTCTTTCTACATTGTTGCCTGAATTTCGCCAGATCAGAGTTCCACCAAGGGGTTCCTTTTGGAGTATTCACAGACCGCAGAGGGCAAACTTCTTCAAAAGCTTCCATGATAAAGGACTCGGAAAACACTTATTAAGTAAAACTGACTTCAGAAACCTGAATCTTCAGGACGTTCTGTTGTTCTTGACCCGCTGTGGTAATGAGTTATAGGCTCTCTTTACGCTTTATGCGTTATCACAGTGCCCTTCTCAGGGCGCTGTTTGAACCCATTGTGGTCAGTGTTGCGAATACTCACTAGGGAAAAATTATACTCACTTGCTTCTATCTCAGTCCAGAAGCATGCTATCAAAAAATGATGTTTTAAGGACTTTTAGATTGTAGTTTAATCTAAAAGTTTTCCGAATAAACTAAAAGTCCCAGATGCATACAAAAACCGTCAGAGAGATGTGAGCACAAGGTGAGTATGAATTACACGAATTTTACTCACCTCGTACTCACAGCTCTCTCACAACTTTGGTATGCGTCTGCGATCTTTACTTTATTCGGCAAACTTTTAGATTGAACTACAATCTAAAAGCCCTTCAAACATCATTTTTTGATAGCATGCTTCTGGACTGAGATAGAAGCAAGTGAGTATCACTCTTGCAAGTGAGTATTCTCAACACTGATTGTGGTACGCTTTTGCGTGTATGACGATGCTATTCCCTTACCTTCTCTTCCCCTGTCCTATCCTTTTTCCTTAACTTCTCCGCCAGGTAAATGATGAATAGGCTCATGTTCATGGCAATGGCACAAATTTCCCAAATGGAGGAGAACGTCTGACCTACAGATACCTGATACCTGATGATAAAGGCCGTTGTTGTATCAACGGCATCATCTAAGTCACTTGGAGTGTCAATAAATGATGAGTATCCATGAAATTCGGCTGCAACCAAATCAGTGAAGAAATCCCAATTGGTTGACCGGGGATTCCTGAAACGTAAAGTTTGCGAAGTAACATTCAAGTGTTCAAAAAAGATATAGCGATGGTCAGATAAAGATTCTTCATCTGACACATGCCAATTAGTCATCTCGTGACTAATTCGGCTAGAGCAAAGCGACACTTCCTCTCTAGCAATTACCATGAAGGTTGGGCGGCTGCCTATGGTAAGTTATCCAAGATCTGTACTACATACTTAAGATCTTCTTCAAACTGGAGCCTCTCAAATTGGTGTCTAAGCTGCCCCAGATGATATGGTGAGCATTAGTATCACTGCCAACAATTGGCGGAAGGCCTTTTGAAATACAGTATGCGGTTAATAAACTGAACAATAAACGTATTTCCTATTGAGGTTTTCATTAGGATACATCGATTGTTATCACACATACATCTCTACTGGTTAGTTTAGAAAAGAGTGTAGCGACGATTGCGGTGACAAGCACATATGCTCGAGGCATGACACGCGAGTTTGTCATTTCATTGCTATTGAAAGTAGCAAACACCGGGTTTACAAAGTTTCCTAGATAGAAATTCCCCTTACGAAAATAAGGTTCTTGAACTAAAGCCATTTGGGCTGTACCATTTTACATAAGTCTGCAAAGATTGGTACTACCCAAACTAGGCAAGAATAAACTCTTCGCAACAACAGCACAACAAAGAACAGCAGCAACAAAACCAGATCGGTGTCGATTGGAAAACGCCAAAGGCGAGGATACACAGAATACACTGTGTAAACCGCATAATGCGAAACCATATAAGTGAAAATTGAAACTAATTAACAACATCTCCATAAATCCGCCCTTATTTAGCCTCAAGTGAGACTAAAGAAAGGCAGCTGATTGTCTCGGAGAAACACAAGGTCCACTGCACTATTGCTCCGGTTAACGCAGTAAGGGCAAAATACTGTGGAGAGTGCCCTGGTACTCCACAGGCTCCGTTTGCGATTAGGTTTTTTAAAAGACTTCCCCCTAGCCATTCATTACTAGGAACGGTAAGCATATAGCCGCAACAAACCATGAATTAGAGGTCATCTGTTAAGTGGACTCTTACCACCGGAACAGGTGGTCCGTAGTGTTATTCTTAGCCAATTGAGACAAGTGCTACCGACACTACACAGCTATCTAGACTCATCGAGAAAAGATGTTAATATTGATGATCAAGTTCATACGGGCTCGAATTGCCGGCAAAGCTGGCTCCATATTCAAAGAGCCCTCCGCATGTTGTGCACCACACATACTGAGACGTGGTTTATTGCTACAGTAAAGTGCGATGTGGCTCAACTGCTAGCGTTTTGCACAGTGCATTACCTTCGGCTAGTAGAGTTTAGCTGTAACCAGTGGGACGGCACGGTTGTTAAGCCCATCAGCTCCAGGCATGATGGTAGTACGAACCAGATAGATCATCATCAGTCACTACTCCGCAGCACTCTATCTGGAGACAAGACAGGTATAACTTATAATACCGCGACAAGAGCTCTCAAAGTTATGACTCTTGTTTGCCTGTTTGCTATCACACACAGTAACACGTAGCTTGTCCCTGCTGAGTGAGTCTATCTCCAGAACTTCACGAAACGATTTTGCCAGAAGATTTCCCGATTTGTAACAGGAGAAGGCATGAAGTTGCATGTTCAGGAAAAATCATGGGAACCTGCGGGTTCTTGAGCAATAGTAACGGGTATTTTCTCTCTAGCCTCCAGAGCCTCTGCATGCTGGATCTGAGCAATTGGATCTTTGGTTCGAAGCGAAAATAGTTCCTGTCAGGGATTCTCCACAATTTTTGCAACTGTATACTCGTACAATAATTTGGCAAATATTCTTTCAATGTTATGCCTGGAATTCTTTTGAAAATTGTTAGAAAAAAGCCGATGGGAAGTACTTCACGAGCTCTGGGAAAATTCAGGGTGATAAATAAAGTCGACGAGTGAAAATTCTCATTGAAATACGTACCTTGATGAGAATAAGTTAAGAAATTGCTGCAGCTGTGTATTTTTTAGTGGAAATTGTATTATAAGGAATTTAAAAATTCATGGTATGTTTTTAAAGATGAGTACCTTTAATTTACATTCGAGTTTTATTAAAAAATATCCAAAAATTCTTTATGATAATACAAAAATTACTTGGATGAATATCGCCAGGGATACTTCATAAAAGTAGGTTCTATAGACATTGTTTACAGAAATTCGTAAGACAAGAAAAACAGAAACTTTCTGCAAAACTGATCACCTTTTTTAAAAACGTCATTTATGCTGGCGACTGGTTGACTGTCATATTTTTCAAGTATCTATGGTAATGCGAATTTGAAGTTCTTCAGAAATGTCGCAAATAATTCAGGGTTTCGTCAAAAACTATCAAAAGATGTCGGTCATGGTTTTGCAATCACCTATTTCAGTATATCCTGAGCAACGTTGATTGCAATTCATACTTTATCATTTAAGGAGGAATATCTGAGACTGCAAGTATGGCTGCCTCACTGGCTGACTTGAATCCTTATTTGCGTTTTAATAGCACTAGTCTTGAAAACTCGTAAATAAACACGTCTGATTTGGATTATCTGCCTCTTTTTCAAGTGATCTGAGACAGGTTAAACCAATGCAGTGTGGTTCAATGCTTCCAAGAATGCTTCTTCCATCAGATTTGCAGTTTGTATGCGAATTTGGAACTGGGTTTTTGACGCTTCTGGGTGATCAAAACCCCACAAAGCTTCTCCTAAAAGTATTGTGATGAAAACATGATTACATCATTGCTCTGCACTGGAAGCTTCTGCCTAAAGGTTTCAAAACAAGTCGCAAAAATATCAGAAACTTAAGGCTTCGAGTTAGCTAGCAAGTGTTATGCTCGAATTCATAAATGTTCCTCGAAATCTGAATGTCAATAACTGATGGAGTTTCTGCCCAGTATTCTTTTCACGGTCCACGCATTTCCTTGCTCAGATACTCACACATCTGTAGAATCATCATAACTGACTAACTGTTTGTGGAGTGTATTGAGAATGTTGAACCTTGACCTGTATTTTGAGTCAAAAGAGTCTACACAACTTCACCTATTGTGATAATTCAAAACGTTAAACAGGTAGGCAAGCTACGTTAAACTCATATTGTTTTCCAGCAGAAGTCGCCTAGTCAACATTAATCCTCGCAATTCCCCGACTCAAGCTACCTATCGGCTTAAACGTTTTTGTCAACGTTTTTAAACCCTACCCCCCCCCCTAGTCATTCTCCCACCACCCAGCTTCCAGATCTTTCCGGATGAAATGATTTTTCCGCTTTTTCTGTTTTTCCGGTTTGCCTGCGCGCGGCCTTCAACAACCAAAGCACCTAGTTCCCATCCGCAGCGAACAATGAATGGGAACTTGGTCCCATTTCAATGGTACAGTCGGATTTCCTACCCACTTCTATTTACAGTACGTGGGTCGTACGCTCCTGATTGTTTTCGAAGAAATTTAGGCGATGAGCCATGATTCAGTTGCTTCCCTATGCCCAAACCAGTACTAAAAAATAATACTATTCTCATGTAACATTTTAGTCAAATAGACTAGAAGAGGTTTTAAGATCCGTCATAAAACCCGAAAAAATGTATCAGGTTTTATGACGGTTCTTAAAACCTCTACTTGACAAATTGGTCATCAAAATGTTGCTAAATAAAACAAATGTGATATCTAAGTGAAAAGTAGCATCTAGGACACCGGACTGTACTGACTTGCTTTTTCTGCTCTTGCAAAATCAGTGGAGAAAAAAAAATGAATGATGCACTGCAAAACAACACAAACCGACGGGCGGAAGGAGATGAAAGCGAACCTACACTGGCTGTGCTGTGCTGACTTGTGCTTAAATGGTAGACTAAAGCAGTTTGTCCTAGTTTTGGGCTCTTGTCTCTGCTTGGCTGGGACATTGGTACAAAATGCAGTATCAAAATTGGGAAAAATTCAGGAGTCAAGACTTTTTTATAAATGTTTGGTCATGTATATAAACAAGGTTATCCAACGGAACTAACGAAACCACATTAATGTTTTATATTTGAATTATAAAATATAAAAATAGCCTCTTTCTGCGATGAGAAATTTTTTTTTTTTGAAAAAAAAAACAGTTTGATGCATTGGAAGTAAGCTTTCTACAGAAAATTGAAAAAGGTTTAAGTTTTTAGAAAATTAGAACAGTATGAGATCTAAGATGGATCCACGATAAATATTGCTCTCCTTTTTTTTTATTTTATTTTCATTTTTTTCTAAATATCCTTCAAACATCTTTGAAGAAAATATTCCAACAAACTGTTTTTGACTTGATAGCAGGTCAATATAGGGAAGGGGGACGATTCCAGGGTTGAGCTTATTATATCGTGATATGCGCCCCTGATTTTCTGAAGAAGCTTTCCAGCATTTCTCATGGGCATATTTTTTTGGGTTTTTAGATTCCTCTATTGAAGGCTTCATTTAACTCTCTTATACTCAATTTTTTTATTTTGATCTAAATATTATTTTTCGTCAACTAAAATCGATTTAAACATGATTTGGAAGATGATTCTTTTTAACTCTCGATTTCGTGAATTTTAGTTTTTGATTTTTCTAATTTTTATTTTTGAACATCCCCACACTTTTATATTTTTCCTGGAAACCTATTTGGAGTACGGATTTTTTGAGATGAAAACATTTTGAGATTTTATGATTACTGTTTGAAATATCTTTATTTTCATTTTTCCCATAAAAAAAATTTCTGTGTAATTTAAATGAAAATAATTTTAGAGGATATTCGATTCCCTTAAACTATAAAGCTAGGATAGAATGATTTGGGAAAAATTTAAAATATGCTAATTGTAGCGATTCAATACAAAATAAACAATGAATTCTAAAAGGTGGCTGAAACATCAATTTTTAAATGATTTTTAAAAAATACACCAAAAACCATTTTGAGATATACAAAACGGTCTATCAGCAAAAAAAAATCAAAAAAATGATTTTCCACGACACAAAAAATTCAAAAATGCTCAAACTCCGTCTATAGGCGGGGTTGGGTATTAGGGGGTTAAAATGGTTGCAAAATATTACTTCACAACTAAACATTACAAATGCTAGGGTCAAAGCACTAGATTCACCACTCCTCTAGTAATTTTTTTAGGTATGAAGTGGCGAAGCTTAGGGCAGAAATTTAGGGGCATAGGCTAGTGCTTTTACCCAAACAACCCAAGGGCGATTACAAAAGATATACTCGGTGAAGTGCAGAAAAGCATCACGAAAATGTTTAAAATGAATTTTCCAGTGGAGAATTCCTAAAATAATGCTCTGTGGAACTCACAGAAACTTAAGAATTTCTCTAAGAAATTTGTAAAGGAACTTTGGCAAATTTTGGAAAAAAAAGTTCTAGAGGAAAAACTCTGTAAGAGTCCTCGTGAACATTTTAGGGAAATACTCAGAGTAGTTTCTGGAGCAATTTTCGAATAGGGAGCAACGAGGAAAAAATTTTCGAAAAATTCTCGTTAAAGTTTTTAAAAAATTTCTTGAAAAAAATTCTTGAAAATTTCTCAGAATATTTCAAGAAAGACGATTTTGATGAATTTCTGAAGGATTTCTAGAAAAACTTTAAAGAAAACCCTGCAGAGTATTCAACATCCTTAGAATAATTTACAGAAAATAATCTGGATGAATGCCTTAAATTTCTTACGAAGAAGTTCTAAGTCTATCACGCCGAGGACCTGGGATCAAATCCCACTCCCGACAAACTCGCAAAATGTGAGTTCTTCCTTCGGAAGGGAAGTGAAGCGTGGGTCCCGAGATGAATTACCACAGGGCTAAAAATCCCGTTAATACAAATAAAAAAAAAAAAAGTTCTAAGTGAATGAATTTGCAGAATTTCTAGAAAAATCCTCCAAGAAACTCATGGTAAATCATATGAAGAACTTCTAAAAAATATTTGAGCAATCCTTAGAAGAATTTTTGAACTGATTCTCTTTTAAATTCCTGTAGGAACCCAAGAAGAAATCTAAGCATAAAAGTCAGGCAACGTTACTGAAGGAATCATCTTTTAATTTGTAGGCATTGGAGAAGTTAAAAAAAATCTCCGAAAAAAACTCCGACAAAAGGAGCTTCGACAAATTATGGGAGAATTTTCTAGACGAAAAACTTCGTATGAATCTGCGTGAATATTTTTTGGTGAATCCACTGTGAAGTGGCAGCAATAAGGAAAGCAATTTTCCGAGGAATTCTCGTGAAATTTTTTGATAAATTCTTCGAAGAAATTTCTTGATAATGTTTCGGGAAAATTCAGAGATGATTTTTTGAATGATTTTTTGAAGGATTTCTCACAAAACTTTTGAATAAACCTCGCAGAGATGCCTAGACAGAATTTTTAGAATTCCCAGAACAATTTTCAGAAAAAAATCTGGAAGAATTTTTGCAATCATTATTTTTTGAAAAAAATCTAAATTATTTTGCTAAAAAGAAGTATTGGAGATATTTTTAGATGAATCCTTTGAGGAACTCATAGAAATGGATCTGGAGAACTTGCAAAAAATATTGGACAAATCTTCAGAAAAGTTTCTGAAATGATTTTCTTGACAATTTAGCCTGAGAGAAACCTTGGAGGAGTTTCTGGAGGAATCATCAAAGTAGTTCTACCGTAGGCATCTGAAGAATATAAAAATTTCACTGAGAAAACTGTGATGAAATATCCACAAATTTTGGGAGAAACATCTGGAGGAAAACTTGTTTCAAGGGGAATCCTTAGGGGAGTTACTGGAGCAATGCATGATAATGGAGGAGGAATCTCGTGGCATTTTCGGAAAAGCTTCTTGAAGAAACTTCTTGAGAATTTCAGACAGAATTTTAGAGTACTTTTTAGAAAAAAAAAATTTGAGAAATAACTATTCTGAATTATTTTTAATGAAGTAACAAATGAATTTGCCAGAAGAAGTATTGAAACTAATTTTAAGAAGAATCATCCAAGGAACTCATGAAAAAACATCTGAAGAATTTCTGAAAAATATTTGAGCAAGCTTCAGAAAAATTTCTGAACTAATTCTCTCAAAAAGAAATCTTAGCATAAAAGGCTGCAAGAATTCTTGGAATAGATTTTGGAGAAATCATTATAAGATTCCTACCGGAGTCATCGGAGAAATTAAAAAAAAACCTCCGAAAAAAAATTGTGCAGGAACAAATTTTGGGAGAAATTTCTAGACGAAAAACTTCGTAGGTATTCACGTAAATATTACTAGTAGAATCCTGAAAGGAATTTGTGGACCAATCCTCGTATGGGCAGCATTAGGGAAGCATTTTTTTCTAGCAAATTGTTGAATTAATGAATTTCAAATGGATTTTTCACATTACTTTGTAGAAAATTTTAAATTAATTCTCGAAGATGTTTCAAGAGAAAAGTTAACAAGATTTTTATTTGAATTTATAGAGAAAAAAAAACCTTCATAGGTATCACTGAAAGAAATTTCAGAGCAACTTTTTATGGGATTCTTCGGATGAATCCTCTGAGATCTTCATAAATGTATGTCCTCAGAAGAATTCTTTCAATTATTTCTGAAGGAGTCATCGGGGGAGCTTCTAGAGGCATCATTGGAAGAATACTTGTAGCAATTTCTGGAGCCATCCGTGGAGGAATCCTCTCAGAAATTCATGAACTGATCATCTTGAAAATTCTAGTAGGAATTCAAGAAGAAATTTTACGATGGTAGTCTGGAAGAATCCTTAGAGGAATCATTATAAGATTTCCAACGGAAGCACCGAAGAAATTCAAGAATTTCTCTAAGAAGTTTGTGAAGGAAGTTCTACAAATTTTAGGAGAAAATTCTACAGGGAAAAACGGAATCCTCGTGATCATTTCAAGGAGAATCCTCTGAGGAGTTTCTGGAGCAATTCTTGTATTTTTTTTTCGGGGAATTGGTTTTGAAATTTTGAAAAAAAAAACAATGTTGTTACGAAAGATCACTTTTTTCTGATTGACCATGATTTTTTAATTTTTTTTTTAACTTTATTTTGGAACTGAAAATCAATTTCAAAGAGATTTTTATAAAACATATTTCAACAACTGGAAAACTCCGCCTAGTACAATGTGCGACAAGGGGGGCAAACGATCATGAGCACCAAATTTATTTTTTTATATATTTTGGACGAATACGCCACATTCAGAATATGAAGTTATCTCAACGCTGTTCATTTCTGAAGAACTTCTCAATGTAATTTCTTGAGAACTTCTTGGAGAAATTTTATGAATTTTTGGCGAATTCATCATAGAACTTTGAAGAAAGCCTCGCAGAAATATTTACAAGAAATCTCGGAGCTGTTTCTACAGAAATGTTTTGTAGTTTTTTTTCGAAATTCTAGCAATAACCTTCACAAGAATTCACAAGAATGCAAAAAAAAATGAGCAACCTCGGGTGAATCCCTGAACGAATTCTCTTAGAAAGAATTTTATGTTCTCGAATAAATTTTTGAAAAAAAAATATCTGGATGGATATTCAGGGAAATTTCTGAAGGAATCATTGAAAGAATACTTGGAGTAATTTCTGAAAACTTTAGATAGAAAAATTTCTATAGCAATCTTCGCATGAATTTTTGGAATAGAAACTGTTAAGGGAATCACAGAAAAATCTTAATGATATGGACACTTCTGCTGAATATTTCGGATAAACTTTCCTTGAAAGTACCTTATGATAACTATGGCGAAAATTTGTGCATTTGTTTTTGAAATTTATTTTTAAAAATAGGTTTCTGGGAAACTGATAATTATTTTCCACCAGAAAAAAAAGTCAGATCTTTCTATTCTATCTGTGCATAAAATCCGATTTTTTTAAATATTGCTCTGTTATGTAATAAAGTACCTACCAAAAAACTTAAGAATGAGAAAATGCTTTCAGTTTTGCCTTCAGATGTTTTTTTACTTTCTAATGGAACCCTTGAACGATTTTCTAGAGGAATCGTAAAAAGCACGTCTGAACAAAATTCTCATGCAGAAATCCTTGAAAAATTTCTGTAAGTAACATCTATTTGAATCTTTGGAGAAAGTTTTTAACAATTTCTGGATAAATCCTCAAAAGAATTCTCAATAAAAAAAAATGTTCAATTACTAGGGACATTTTCTGAACAATTCCTTGAGCAAATCTTGAAGAAATTTTAAAGGATTTCCTCGAAAGAATCCCTAGGGAAACCTTATATTGAAGGGGAAATATTGAAAGGAATTTCCGGAAAAATAAACGAAGAATTTCTTGGAGGAACTCTCGAAGGAATTGAAAAAAAGTCTAGGGTAGCATACCTAAAAATGTTTCGAAGATTTTTTTAAACCTATCGTAAGAATTCCAGGAATACTCTTAGCAGGAATTCCTGAACAAATTTACGAATTATTCTGCGGGAAATACAGGGTTTACCTTCTGAAGTAATTCTTGCAGGATATTCTGAAGGAATTGTGGAAGACATTTTCTAAAAATAAAGTAGAAAAAATTCTGTTTTTGAAGATTTTTAAAGAACTCATGAGAAAATACTCAGACGAATTCCGAAAAGCAAACACAGAAATATTCTTGAAAAATTATCTATAAGAACTTTCGCTGGAACTAAAACAAAACCTTGGATGAAATTACAAAACTTTAGAATACTAATGGATAGTGTGAATATTGCGTAACTCACTGAATCAATCCGTTCTCCGCCATCTTGGCAAGCTACTGTAGAATACGGAACCACACGATGAAGGTGACTTGCTCCGCCAAAGCTCCTCTCTTCAATAAGGCAGCTTCACGTTGACGACGTCGTCACGGTGCTGGCTGTCAATGATGCTTCCTAGGGGAAGGACACGCAAGGGGAATAACACTAAACTATATTCACACCCCCAGAAAGAAATTTCAATCGTTTTGAAAGTGCTTTAAAAGAATTTCTGTAATGTTTTTGATGATTTTTTGAATATTTGTTTTAAGTTATCAAAATATAAAGGGCCTTCATTAGTCAGTCTGAGCAGCCTATTTCTGTAATGAAAATCACGATTCAAAACTGTGGATGCAGTTCCTGCAAGAGTTTATGAAAGATGGAACAATACAAAAAAATGTTGGCAAAGGGAATTATGTACATACGTCGCATTCTAAGCTATATTTTGAAGTTAACTTATTTTAGTTTTATGGTGGTTCTTCAAACCACTAAGAGTTTGTTTGACTTAAAAAATACTTGAGGTTAAATAAAGGAAATGTTTACTGAATTGGACATATTCTTAGTTGAAAGGCATGATATTGACTTTCACAAACAATTACCAAAATTGATAAAAAAAACGAACAAAGTGGCAAAACGAGCAATTCTTTAGAATATACATTTTATGCCACTGTCGTCCTACGTGTGTGGGCCGTTGAGTTTCACCAACGTTCACTAAATGCACGCCATGACACTGAGAAGGAAAATGGCCGCTGAAAACGGTACACACAATTAACAGTTCACGAAAGCAGGATGCTACGTACCATATCTGTGTCAGTCTCGTGGTCCACATGTAGGTTGTGTGCAAATACGGCTCACCACGACTGTAGCAGCACCGTTCGTCATTTCCATCCACTTTGTTTGCGCTCAGTGGCCGTTAATTTCCAGCTGGATTCGTTCACGACGACTAGTTTCACTCTCAACCGTGCCAGCCAGCGGCTCCGTGTACCTGTACAGTACACCTTCACGACTCAGAATCGGATCAAAAGCTCCAACCGACGGTCATCAACTGGTTGATTAAATATGCGTTTGAATGAGCTTATGCTCCGTTGTTTTATAAGTTAAAATAATAAAAAAAAAGAAAAAAAAAAACAGATATTGAAATGAGATGTAATGATAGTTAACGTTTTGAGATAATATATGTCGTTCCCCGTATTACAACAGAATATACACGTTTAGAGAGAGATTCACCTTTTTGCAGTAGAATCGGCAGCAGGAAAACCAGAACACAGTCACACTCACATTTGAACGTAACTCAGCCAATCAGAAGACGGAATCACGTAGGACAAACCATAACAATAAACAAATTAACTGTTAAAGTATTTACAATGCAAGTTTACAGGAGAGGTATGTTGTTTGATATTTGAAAATCCTAAGAAAAAAAAAACAAAATCCGCTCGTTTAATGAAATTTTAACAAAAACAAAACAGAGAAAAGTGGGAGACGATTTCGTCTACACCTGTAGCGTCTTCGACTCACCACACGCAAAAAATGACTGATAAAAAAAAAACAAAAAACCGAACTTAGGACAAACCGTGTGTTACAACCATATTATCGTTAGGCAGGAAAATAATCCTCTTGCTCCTCCTTTAGTCGACCGCAAATGCTGCGAAAATTGACCGGAGGTATAGGGAACGTTGTTAGATAAGTTGTTAATAACAAATGCTTCTTAATGAATTTTCTTTCTCTCGTTCAACAACTTTGCACCGTTACTTCCACACGAATTAGAGGACAACTAAAACAAACCAACAAATTAAAATGAACAGAAACGTAAAGCCGAAACAGTGTTTGCTCAATTTTCCAAACTTTTCACAAAAACAAGAAACCTGCTCCTACACAGTTAATCATGTGACTCTATATAGTGTATCCACTCAATTACTAATACTAGCAGCTTAGGCACTTAGTAGCAGTGTGTACGTGTAAACTACTCTCTCCAAGTTTAGGTGTGCTAGCCGATAGAATGTTGTTAACTGAAATACAAAATTGAATAGAAAAACAAATCCAAAGTGGATTTATCCACTCTGTACATAAAAAAGAAAAAAAAACGAATTGAAAAAAAGACGAAAGTTCTGAACAAAAGCAGTGTTCTCCAGCAAAAATCTAAGGAAAACACAGCTCCGACGGCGCAGTTACCAGTGTAACAAACACCTAAATGTGAGGAATGTGTGTACTAGAGGCAAACCGTTAAATACACTAACAAAACAAACAGAAAACTTGAGATTGAGATATAATAAATTATGGATTGAAATAAAATCGAAATCGATGGGCACTTTTCATGGAAAGAAAGAACGCAATGATCCCGATTGGTGTGGGATTGGGATAGTCTCACTTGAATTAACCAACTTTGATAAGGCAAACGATTATCAATGAATTCATTATATCATTGATAAAACTCAACATCGCTGTCATTATGAACAGAAATATCAATATCAGATCTAATTTTTAAACAATTCCAAACATGATTTTTTTTTATTAATGTTGATATTGATATTGATATTGATATTGATATTGATATTGATATTGATATTGATATTGATATTGATATTGATATTGATATTGATATTGATATTGATATTGATATTGATATTGATATTGATATTGATATTGATATTGATATTGATATTGATATTGATATTGATATTGATATTGATATTGATATTGATATTGATATTGATATTGATATTGATATTGATATTGATATTGATATTGATATTGATATTGATATTGATATTGATATTGATATTGATATTGATATTGATATTGATATTGATATTGATATTGATATTGATATTGATATTGATATTGATATTGATATTGATATTGATATTGATATTGATATTGATATTGATATTGATATTGATATTGATATTGATATTGATATTGATATTGATATTGATATTGATATTGATATTGATATTGATATTGATATTGATATTGATATTGATATTGATATTGATATTGATATTGATATTGATATTGATATTGATATTGATATTGATATTGATATTGATATTGATATTGATATTGATATTGATATTGATATTGATATTGATATTGATATTGATATTGATATTGATATTGATATTGATATTGATATTGATATTGATATTGATATTGATATTGATATTGATATTGATATTGATATTGATATTGATATTAATATTGATATTGATATTAATATTAATATTGATATTGATATTGATATTGATATTGATATTGATATTGATATTGATATTGATATTGATATTGATATTGATATTGATATTGATATTAATATTGATATTGATATTGATATTGATATTGATATTGATATTGATATTACATATTGATTGTTTTCCAATTGAAATATAATTATGGTTTCCTGAAAATTCTACCGTTCCTAATGATCCCTTGAAAACTGTTTTCCACTGAGCAATCAAACCAACAGTTATCCATCTAATAAAGTCCCCTTCGTCAAATGATACAACCAAACCAGGCAATTATCCTCCGTCACACCCAATAAACCCACAAATCAAACAGTAACTTACACCGAAAACATCTGTTCTTGCCAGCCACAATTTCGGGGACGACCGACAAGCAGACCACAATCGGGGTAGGTATGTATGTACGTGCCAGGAACAGACCAAGTAGACAGCACTTGGGCAACAAATCCAATCCCGTGCCGTCGTCGCCGATTGCCACAAAAGAAGCCTTCCTGCTGCCTAATATCCCTCGGGAAGCAAACGGTAGGAATCCATGCCCTCCGCCTTCGTGGTGGTGTGGATGGTTTAAGCACATTCCACCAGCAGACGTCATCGTTGTTTCTTCGTTAGGATTTGAGATTTGGGGAGGCGGGCGATTAGGATTTCCCAATAAATCAACGGCCGGCCGGCGAAAACAAGCTCTGCGCTGCAAGATGTAACTAATAACTGTTGGGGAATAAAATATGACTTGCCTGGCGTTTGACGGTGTCATGGGAAAGATCGTCGCACACTTGTGAATGGCAATCTGTATTTGAACTTACATCCTTCTGAAGTGACTTAAGAGATTTATATGCAATATTTATGTGACCCAGCTTTCATGTTAAATTTCATAATTTCTTGCAGAATGGTGTTGCTTAAGCCACGTTAAACTCTTGAAGCTCATCAATACATCACAACTTTACTAAACACTTATCTGTGTATATTAAAAAGTCCCTAAATATCTCGCCTTCACCTTTTAATAGCCTTTCATTCAACCGTAATATCTTAATTAATCTTTGAAAAATCTGTCTTACCTTGTTACCTTGATGGCTATACAGTAAACTTACTCCACCGCCAAGCGTATAGCAGAGCATTATTTTCGTCGGTCTTGGGCGACGTTCCTTCAGATTCTCCAAACATTTTGATATCCTAGATCTTCATTTAACGTTCGTAACGAGCTTGTTCGTTACCGCATACGAAGTAGTAGACTTCTAACTGGTTCACTGCTGAAGTTCAAAGCACTCATATCATCTTCTGCTACGTCTAGCGCTATGGACATCATACACGCTAGCACGTATATCAAGTCTTTTGGCTCTGTTTGGCAAGCACTGTCCGCAAGCGCTGTCGACCACACAGCGTCTCCGTATTGTACAACGGACATCGCTACTATCGCAAACAGCTTACGTTTGCTCGTGACTATTGGTGAGCGCTTGGAGTTGTTCGTGAACCCGCCTGTGGTAACCACTACCTCCTGTTACTTCGACTTGCGTTTGTTCACCACTACCACCTCCAATTTGTAGTGTGCGGGTGTCACTGCCTTGACTGCCTATCCTCCATAATAGCGATCGAATATGCCGCTGTCCACCTCCTCTATCGACTCGGCGTATACCGCGACCACGTGGGTGATGTCGTCGACACAGCCAACCAGCTTCACGCCCGATGGCAGTGTGACCCCAATATGCGGTAGCTACTCTCCTCTTACTCGGTGTCGTGGAGGACCACCCAGCTCTGGAAGTAGCTCTCTAGTATCCGGCGTAGGCTATCCGGGTCTCCTAGGTGATGTATAGCGCTATCAATAGCAGTCCAGCTCACACTGATGAACGTATCTTCCACGTCATTTTGATCTCACGTGTTTTTCACGTCATTTTGGTCGCTAGCTCGGTTATCTCAGCTCACTAACCTGGTGAAATACCATCTGGACCCAGTTCCTTATTTACCTTGAGTGACTTCGCCAGTGCTATAAGTACCTCATTTGTCACTAGGGTAACTTGATTTTGGCTGGTTCAGCCATAGGTGACGAGAGCAACGTTTCCAAGATCTTCTGTAGCATCTTGGAGAAGCACTCCAAGGGTACTCGCGCCCTTAGTTCTGGCTGTGACTATGCTGTAGACATCACCCCAGTCAGTGGTCCGTGTGCTGCCTTGTAGAGTGCTCTTTGAATCCTTCTCCTAGCTAGGCAGGATGCACGAAGTCCTGCGATTCCCGAGCCCCACTGGTCGGTTGCCATTCCTAGTGTGTAGTGATCGTCTAGACATAGCGGCTTCGCATGCGCGACCGACATGTCGTAGCAGTTACCCTCCATGAGAAATCGCTTAAAAAATGCCGGCTTGTGCAAGCGTGAAGTCAGCCATCTGCGGTGGCTATTGATGACCCCTGACTGTGGCCGTCTTATTCCGTTTTCAACTCTTACCGAATCGCCAAAAGGTCACTGTGCATGTACCCATTGTCGACCTTCCAGTCTGAGTTAGGGTTAAGAGTGTACTTCAAAATGTCACATCGATAATGGACTCTGCACTCTTCACCGTTCCTTCTGTGGATATTTTTGCCACCTACATACGTACGCGACATCTACATTCAGTCTGACCTTGTTCGATTACCAACCGCCCAGGCATCTCCACCGATAACCACGGAAATTAATCCCACCTGTGCGCTAAATAGCGAATGGATGAGTACAGGTCTATCGGTCATCTTGAAGGCTTTGTAGCTGCAGTAGTACACTCCATTGAAAAAAACGATCAACTGTACAGATTCTCCCTATGGGTAGGTTGCGGTACACTCAGTCCACGAGTAACTGCCACAGCAACTGTTGTGCGACCTCGCATTGGTTTAGGATTAACTGTAGCCCCACCCCGTCACATAGCCTCTGTACTTACCTTACCGGTCAGGCTAAGGCCGGGGTGGCCTCTGCTGTACATAGTAGCCGCCTCCATTCCACTCGGTCCATGGCTGTTTGTCTCCAGTTCCGCACTCTGCGTAGGGTCCGCAGATCGTCCTCCACTTGGTCGACCCACCTAGCTCGCTGCGCTCCACGTCGTCTTGTACCGGTCGGATGACTCTCGAGAACCATTTTAGACATAGCCTCTGTACACCGTGCAAATCAGGTATTTTGATGCCGAGTTTCACTCCCTTTCGATGAGGTACAGTCGAGGCCTACACTCTCACAAGAATTCTTCTTCCCTATAATGATCCAGCGATTTTTCTCTGGTCGAGCTCGGTTCTGAGCCTCTAAAAATGGTCAACCTCTCGGCGCTTATTTTACCCTAGCGCACTTTTAACAACTGGCTTTGGTACCTGGCAACTCGCGTAGCCTTTATTTTCTCCTTAGACGTTCCACCATCGTCTTCGAAGCACCTCTTGCTATCAGCAGGCCGTCTCGGTCTCGAGGCATATACTAGTTTCCACTTTCGCCCACAGCTCTAGAGAGCTGCACAGTCTCGTGCATCACTGTAGAATTTCCGTCGAAGAAGTAGCTGGTTCGTCTGGGTTGATCTCTCCTCCTTTCGTGCGTTGACCAATTAGTCATACATTTTTGAGCCAAAGTGACCGGCTTGCGTTTCAGCAGACCTTGCTCATGTTCCTTACTGATGTTACTCTTCCCGCTATATTACAGAACGCTTACGCTGATATAACCAATAATAAGCTCATTCTGTTTTTGGAAACCCGTCCGCTCTTACCGGTTACAGCGCCCGTGTGAGGTCAGCGTTAGCGCCGCTTTTTCGGCTGACGATCATCTGTCCTTACCTCTCATAGAAACGTTTTCGCTAAGAAGTTCACCACTCTACCTCTCCAATTACATTCCCTTTTTGGCTGGGCGTATATATTGCTGTTGGGTCCGCAATCCCTATCTGCCAATAACATGGTCGCCATTGATCTTGGTGGTTATCTATTCAAGCACGGTGGTCGCCGGAGATTATAGCTCCTTATGGGGACTGGGTCAGAGCCGGACCTAGGATAATCAGTAGTGTTGATCTAAACCTACTTTTACCCAGTTGGCTGCCTAAACTCGGTACAGGTCAGGAGCGCAGTTGAGGTCTCGCCAAGGGTTTACGGGACGTTTTTTTTCTGGCCACACTACTAAGAGAAAAAAACTGCCGGTCTTCCAGCAGCTTTACCTAGGCGAAATATCAACTTTCTTTAATGAACCCTCAATGTTGATGGAAGAATACCAAGAAGATGTTTGATCAACCGCAGAGCATCACATAATACCATCCATCGGCCACCGAACAGCTAGCAGCCACACCATATGGTACCGCTAGTCACCAGGCATCCAAGGCTAAAGATAAGGCGGCTATGAGGGGGTGAATTGTATATTAGCGGGTATTCGTGGTCAGAGGGGTTCTGATTCCATAGCTCCATATGATTGGAAACCCAAAATCCGAAAGAGATAGGCGTGATACGAAACCTAATCGCAAGCTAAAAATGTCTATCGAATTAAGTTCAAAGGAACCAGCCGAAGTTAGAAGAAGTTCAAAAGAGCAAGTGTTGTGTGATAGATTGTGGAAGAAACAGACCAATTGAAATACCCAGGACCCCTTGGTTTTCCTGGTGTAGTCCGGGTAGAAGACCCGAAAGCCTCCCAGCCAGGCGCTGTTTCAGATCACGACAAATCGAGACTGTAGAAGTAGGACGGAATCCTGACGGAAGAGTGCCGCGTGTCCCAGTGCCACGTTACCTGATGTTCGCGAGCACCGCCATTTTTCCCGGAGCTTCGCGGTTTCGTAAAGCTACGGAAGCCCTCGCATGGTGGTTTTCTCTATCACAACCCCGAACGCTCGTCAGTCCATGCTACTGTGATGAATCTTTTAGACAGCTTCAGTACAGCAACGCTGCTGGATCAATTCAATTCCGTTGTCAATTTCTTCAGCAGCAGATTGAACTTTTCACCAACTGGTACTCGTTAAACCTAATGACTGTCAATTCTTCGAAATGCTACGGCATCACGTTTTCTCGACAAAAGAAACCGATTCCCTTCGACTATAGCGTACTTGGCTTCACTATAGAGCGAGTGAACCATATCAAAGATCCAGGCTTCATACAGGTCTCCCAGCTGACATACCACTAGCATGTATCGTATACGGTAGACAAAACTTCCAGAGCTCCAGAATTTATCTTCTGAGTATGGAAGAATTTTTCCGACATCCATTATTAAAATCTCCCTACACTCTGCTGTAGTGCGTCCACTCTAGAATACTGCTCTGCAGTCTGGAGCCCGGTATTCTGCAACGATACCGCGAGAATTGTATCTGTTCGCGTTCGAGGGGGGGGGGGGGGGGGGGGCATGAATCTCAGGGGGTTTTAGCGGGTAATGCGATTTCAGTGTAGTCCCAGAGGGCCATCAGGAGATCTTAAAGGGTCCCAGAGGTATTCCAGAAGCTTTCAGGAACGTGCCAGGGGTCTTCAAGAGTTTTCAGCGGCATTCCAAGGAGTTTCATGGGCGTTTCAAAGGGTTTCAAGGGCGTTCCATGGCCTTTCAGGGGTTTTTTGAAGCTTTCCAGAGGTGTTCCATGGAGCTTCAGGGCAGGGATGCCATATATACAGATTTATCTGTATTATACAGATTTTTGAGCATCCGTACTGATTTCATTTTATATAAAATACAGATTTTTGAGCAATTTTATTTTTATAAGGGATGCAGATTTTTCACTCAAATTTTGTATGGTATACAGTTTTTGGGAGGGGTGATGCAGATTTTTCAAAAAAAAAAATCAAAAGGCATCCCTGCTTCAGGGAGTTCCAAGGGTGTTCCAGGGTGTGCCGTAGGGTTCCTGAGAGTTTCAAGGGCGTTCAGTGGTATTTCAGAGATGTTCCGGTGGATTTTGTGGGCTTTAAGGGGCGTTCAAGGATCTTCGAGTGGTTTCAGAGGCGTTACCGGGAGTTTCAGAGGAATCCAGTGGCGTTTTGAGGGTGTTACAAGGGGTTTCATGAGTGTTTCTTGTGTGTTATAGTTGGTTTCAGGGAGTTTCAGGGGATATATCTCTGGTATCATCTGAAACCCAAAATCGCCTTGAAATCTCTCTAAATTCCACATCAATCCCCCAGAAACCCCTTCAAAACCCTCCTACCCAAGGAACAATTCAAAGTCATAAATAAGCATGCATGTCGAACTATTGCTGGTTTATAACATTCGAAGCTGAACAAAACCAAATGCTAAATAATAAGCTGAAATGATGCTATTCTCATTGTAAATAAACCAAAATGCAACATTTGGCACGTATGTGAACAGCAATTTAATTATATGCTTAACAAACGTCAGCAATTTTTGTTTGTTCGATTTGCCCTTACTAGCTTCAATATAAGCTGAAGAAGGACTTTTTTCTGCGCGTTTAAAAGCTTAAGTTCCACAGTTTCTGAAAGCTTATTATTGTGGTCTACCTAAATTGATCTTTTGATCTTTAATACTTCAGCTATTGTGGGAACGCTCAATAATGCTTTAACAGTAAGCTGTATAAACGGATTTATGATTTATTTGTTCGATTATCACTTTTCGATTGAACAATAGATCAAAGTGATTATAATAGAGCAGTACTGGAACGTTCCTCATTATTAAACATGTATTGATGTTTGTTGCACACCAATGTAAAATACATATTCTAAACATTTGCTAATTTTCGTAGCAATTTCAAAGTTGTAGCCATCTTCAAAAAAAATTAATAAATATTTACAACCTTTCATAAATCTGAATATTGATCTTTCACAGCTTCGAGAAGATCTCAGCGAACAACTTATCAATTCCAGGATGGCGTAGTCGGTAAAGCATGCGACGGGTGATTGGGAGATCACGAGTTCAAATCCCAAATTTTTAGAAGGCGTTTAGATGCGAAAAAATAAACATGATTGGACTATAATTGCACCTCGCACTTCAATTTGTTTTTGTTTTCGCAGCAGGTTATTATAACTGAACACAAGTTTAATATAAGGCTGATATAACACAGATTACTTCCTACTTTAAAGCCTGTATCGCGCTTGCAAAAAAGATTGCTGAATAACTTCTCCACTTTTGTTTGAACAATGCCTAATTACAAGCTGTGGTGAAATAATGTTAAGCTGTAATTCAGAAATAATGTTAAACAAAAATCAGCGAGAATCGATCAACATCAGATTGGTTTCAGACATCCAATACTAATGTTCAATTTTCTCTTAGAATATTGAATTTAAGGGTACCGTAAACTGGGGTCAAATTGATCTCCGGGTCAGACGTTTTGCCGTAAGATAAAGAATGATTTAACTAGTTTCCGTTCAGATAATATATTATTGGAATCATATACTGAACGATATTAGTAAGGAAACTGTTTCAAATATGATTTATCTAACGAAAAACGTCTGATCAGTATCGATCTGAAGATCAATTTGACCCCGGTTTACGGTAATCAAATTGAATACTCACCATACGTTAAATTTTAAGAAAAATGGCATGTTTCAAATGTAAATGCATGTGTTTCTTTTAATTCCACTAAGAATCTGCATCCTTTGACAGTTACGTATTTCTACATCAACTGTAAAGTCGTCTTCAGTGTCTCGTACTTACAGGTATTGCGCTAGCATACCCAGTAGCGTGGTTCAAAAAATCGTTTTTGCTCCACACCGCTTATTCGATTCCTCACCAGATTATATGCCTTCTCCCAAAATTTGAGCTCATTTGGTTGAAAATTGAGACTGCACAAGCCCTTCAAAGTTTGTATGGGAATTACTACGGGAAAACGATGTTTTTCATTCAATCCACCGTAGCTTTTCCCCAAGTGCCCTAGTGGGTTAGTCGACCCTTGGTAATCCTAGGCTATTCTATCAGCTACAACTTTGCCGAAAACCGCATACAAATCGGACGCCTCATTAATTAGTTATCGATTTGTATCCAACTGGGCAAACTTTAACAGTGATCCTCCAGCCTCCCAGCAGGCAACATTGCTGCATATGGCACCAAAGACAGCACACTGAAATCATGGCTACTATGTTTCACTGCAAAATGCAGTGATGCCCACCGAATAGTTTAATTATCATGAGTAAAGATTACGATTCTGGATAAAAATCGATAACTAATTAATGAGGCGTTCGATTTGAATGCGGTCTTCAGCAAAGTTGTAGCTGATAGAGTAGCCTAGGATTACCAAGGGTTGACTAACCCACTTGGGCACTTGGGGAAATGCTACGGTGGATTGAATAAAAAATATCGTTTTCCCATAGTAATTCCCATACAAACTTTGAAGGGCTTGTGCACTCTCAATTTTCAACCAAATGAGCTCAAATTTAGGGAGAAGGCATATAATCTGGATAGGAATCGAATAAGCGGTGTGGAGCAAAAACGATTTTTTGAACCACGCTAATACCCAGGTTCATCATCATTCCATGTTTCGATATAAAATTTCGACCAGATATGCTCTACACGGCTTCTCCGCTTATGTTTGTACTGCTCCATGATTTTTGTATTCGTGAACAATATGTGGGTTTTTTTTATTCTTAATCACTTAACCTAATTTACAGCTCTATTGTCCACTGGGGCACTACGTGAGCGATTTCAATTGACAGCTGCACTTACATTTTGTACAGTGCCTAGATTCTATTCTACTTTATCAAACTGGTTGCCTTTCTGCTGCTTTCACTTTTTCTACTTTATACCTAGTAGAATGATGAGCCGATGGATGGCCGTTGTTCCTTTCCAGTCCGATTGGGGGTCCATTATGAGTAGCAGTTCGCCGATGTCCAGGTATCCGGGTCCGTTTGAGCCAAGGGGCTCAGAAGAGGGTCAGTGTCAGTTGCTCTCGGGGGAAAAGCAACTGACGAAAAATTGCAAGTGCCGGGGCTGGGAATCAAACCCATGACCATCCGCATATGAAGCGAACGTGTGACCAACTACGCCACGGGCCCCGGCCAATATGTGGGTTCTAAGGTGTTATTCTGGGCGCTATCAAAGTTACATCAAAAGATATTGTGGCATAAAAAATGATAAACCACCAAAAAATTCAATTTTATTCGATCTAACATTTGCAATTCAAAATTTTGTACAAAAGGCTGAAATTACAAAAAGCTGAAATAATGATTCGACTATTTTTCAAACGCCATCGAATCAAAAGAAGCCGTTCACAAGATCACCCCAAACTACTGCTGAAGAAATCCCGTAAAGAATACCTGATTAAATCCTTACATGGCACAGTGGTTGAAATAGCGCAAAAACACGATCGTGGGCATTTTGAGTGTGATAATGTGAAAATAATATAATGTGATGTTCTGCAAAGTTGTTACATATTTTAAGGAGCAACTTTTGATAACTCTTGTTTTTTGATAAATTTACCCAAAAGTTAGATGAAAAATCTATTTTCTACAAAAGCAAAGAAAACTAAATGGTGTCTTCGGCAAAGTTATAGATAATATCATGCAGAAAAATATTGCCGAAGAGACTTTTGCTCTATCTTTTTAAATGAGCGATATATAATAAATTTAGTATAAAAACCCCTTAAAACCTTGAAAAGCCACTAAATGCTTTATATCTCTTTTGGATTAGGTTTTCGAGGCTTCCGATGTTCTGAAGACTTTTTCATTATGTTATTGTGCATCTTTTTTCTTAAGACAGTGTTGCCATATTTTCATTGTTTCTATGTGATTTTTTAATTTTCCTATAAAAAATGACTGTTTTTAATAATGAGATATCTCGAAAAGTTGCAGAAAGTTGCAAAAAATTCAAAGCATGATGAAAAGTTGAATAAAATTGCTATCTTATACAGGTCAACTGATGAGTTGCTCTCTGTCTCTTCGATGCTTAAAATCTGTTTGAAAATTGTCACTTTCACACTTTTAAGGACAAGGTATTTGGAGTACATAGCTCAAAATTTCTAGAGCACCGTTTTTTAGTACCGTTGAATGGATTTGGATGAAAATGCATCACGCTAATTGTTCAGTGGTTGTCAACAGCGTGATGCATTTTAATCCAAATCCGTTCAAAGGTTCTAAAAAACGGTGCTCTAGAAATTTTGAGCAATGTACTCCAAATACCTTGTCCTTAAATGTTGAAATAAATACTTTTTCCATGTGATAATCTAAAAATTGTGCTATATGTACAATGTTCAGCAAAGTTGTTGCATATTTTTAGAGCAAACTTTTGACAAAATTACTTTTTCAAAAAAAATGCCTTAAAGTTAGATAAAAAAATATTTTGGTTCAAAAATGTGCTTTTTTTCTTTGAAAACGCATGTTATAAAGAGAAATATTCAAGATAACTTCTTGGTGTCTTCGACAAAATTGTGCATTTATTGAATACAAAATAGTTCCTAAAACATTCCATGTCAAAAAATTCAAATATAAAAAAGTTAAGTGAAATTTTCATATTTTTCTAAACTTTTAAGGGGTTTTTTCATAAAATCAGCTCTAAAATGGTCATTTTTGAAGATAGAGTCATGGTGTCTTCGACAAAGTTTTTCCATTTACCATTTAGAACAACTTTCCTGAAGACGCCATTTTTATTTGCGGATTTCCAAGAAAAATATTTTTTTATCTAACTTTAAGGCAATTTTTTTGAAAAAGTAATTTTGTCAAAAGTTTGCTCTAAAAATATGCAACAACTTTGCTGAACATTGTATAGCACAATTTTTAGATTATCACATGGAAAAAGTATTTATTTCAACATTTAAAAGTGTGAAAGTGACAATTTTCAAACAGATTTTAAGCATCGAAGAGACAGAGAGCAACTCATCAGTTGACCTGTATAAGATAGCAATTTTATTCAACTTTTCATCATGCTTTGAATTTTTTGCAACTTTTTGCAACTTTTCGAGATATCTCATTATTAAAAACAGTCATTTTTTATAGGAAAATTAAAAAACCACATAGAAACAATGAAAATATGGCAACACTGTCTTAAGAAAAAAGATGCACAATAACATAATGAAAAAGTCTTCAGAACATCGGAAGCCTCGAAAACCTAATCCAAAAGAGATATAAAGCATTTAGTGGCTTTTCAAGGTTTTAAGGGGTTTTTATACTAAATTTATTATATATCGCTCATTCCAAAAGATAGAGCAAAAGTCTCTTCGGCAATATTTTTCTGCATGATATTATCTATAACTTTGCCGAAGACACCATTTAGTTTTCTTTGCTTTTGTAGAAAATAGATTTTTCATCTAACTTTTGGGTAAATTTATCAAAAATCAAAAGTTATCAAAAGTTGCTCCTTAAAATAGGTAACAACTTTGCAGAACATCACATTATATTATTTTCACATTATCACACTCAAAATGCCCACGATCGTGTTTTTCGCGATTTCAACCACTATGGGATCATGACAGGAATGCCGGCTGGAAGCTGAGCAGGCATTCCTGCAAGAATCATAGAAGATGTCACGGAAGGAATTTTTGAATAAATCCCTAAAAAAATCGGGTTGAATTCTTTAAAGAATCCCATCAGAAAATCTGCCACAAATACCTAAAAAATCTAGGATTGTCTGAAACAAATCTCGGCAGAAATCTATATTTTTTTTCATATTTTTCAAGGCAAACTACAAGGAAGCAAAGCTACTACGTTTAGTACAATTTCGCGCCACAGCGTGATTGCCTCCAAAAAGCTAGTTTTTGGGACGTCTTTGACTTTCCCGAATTTTTGCTCAATTCCTATAGTATTGATGTCAAAGAAGCAAATAACCACAAAACATGAGAGAATATGATGCCGTTTTAAAATATCCAACTTATCAAGTATATTAGGGTGTTTCAGAACAAAATCTATCAAGAAATCAACTTTTTAAGGTTTTTCTGATTACAAATGTGATAATCACACATGTTTCCTTCAATTTTATTGGCACACGTTGTTCGGAGCAGTTGCAGCTAACAAGTAAATCATTCAATTTGTGCCAAAAGAATTAAGTTTTGACAAGATCTAGTGTAGTTATGATTTTTTAAAGTTCAAAACAGTCGAAAAACGCAAACATGATTTGATGCACCTCTTAATTTCAATGGATTTGGCTGAAATTTTGACCAGTTACTTCTTTTACGTTGCCAATCAAAATATGGGGGTGGACTTGAGAATCAGATAACATTTTTGAAAAGGTGGACAGGCCTAATAAACATGCAATCATACATACATTGACTTTTGTATGTATTGATTAACAACTCTGCCGAAGAAATGAACTGTAAATTATTAACCATTGTCAAGATTCCAAGGAAATAACTTTTTTTTCGCATTGGAAATGGAGCTTATAGATCGTGACAATATTTAGTCTTTGCAGCATCGTTTTCGCCACTTAGTAAACCAGTCACATACTATATTGTCCACTACGAGCTAGGTATTGATGTGGAGAACATCTTCTCAGAAGAAAGTATTCTAAAATTTTGTCTAATTCTGGAGATATTCACATCAAAAGGACTGTCCTATTTATAGGACGCTGGGCGTTCGGGGCATCTGTCCTATAAATAGGACGCTGGGCGGATATGGGTTAAAACATTTCGGTTCCTGTGTGCATAAATGAAAAAAATCGCTTCGAGGCTTATTTTGGGAAAATTACTGTAGGGTAAGTGTGCCCATCGTTGTGGTATTAAGGTAAATTCATTTTAAAAACAATGATCGTACCATCTAATGAAGGGTTGCAAAACGTTAGTGGGCAGTTTTCTATCCAAATTTGCTTGGAAAAATATAAAAACTATCGTTTCTCTCTGTTTTCGATCATAAATCGCTAACCACAACATTAGGCACACTGTTCCTATTATGGAGGTAAAATTTAATTTTGGTTCCTATTGTTGCGGTATCCCATTGAAATCATATGGGATACCGCAACATTAGGAACACTACCGCAACAATAGGAACACAGCAGCAAAAAATTTAAGGAAAATATTTTTTTAAAATAGGGTTTTGGGCAAATCTTAAGCACACAAATAGTGCAATCTCATAATTTAAGCATAATACATCTATTAAAAATGCCTTTTGGTAACATTTCAGTCGAAAAAGTGCTCAATTGCCACTACCGCAACATTAGGTACTACCACAACGAAGGGAACAATTACCCTACGTAGTCTGCAATCATTTACATTCACTTGCGAATACCTCGCTTCAGAAACATCGTAGAAAAAAACTAATGTATGGAGCATTTTTTCATTTGTGTTTTACCTGAAACTTTGTAGAACAATGTACTAGCGTAGCGTCAATAATAGCCCAGACAGACATGTGATACACGTACAACGGTACTCACGGCCAAGAAAATACTAACAAGACTGACTTGAACGGAGAGAATTATCAGTGAGGCACTCATTTCAAGCGCAATTGTACAGTTATTTATGTGTCAACAGAAAGCAACAAACGCAACTCTCCACGGCGTGAATGTAATTTACATTCACGGCGTGGAGAGTTGCCTTCACAGCTGTGCGACCCTAATGCTATTGGGCGAACTTTCAGTGTAAAACTACAAGGTTTAATTCATCCATACATAGTTTTTTGATAGAATGCTTCTGAACTGAGATAGTATCAAGTGAATGTAACTCTTTGCAAACGAATGATCCCATCCCAATCGTAACGTAGATGCCTCTGGATGTCCTAAAGCCGACTAGTCCTTTTTATTGACGGCAATAGCTTTTATTTGTTTCTCAGATCTTATGAGTTATGACAAACCTGTATACTTCACCCCGGCTTCCGAAATTAATACTATCCCAGCACTTTTGAAGCTCCCCAGTCCGTATTCAATAAAACACCTTCCCATTGATGGATGGGCTGTTATGAGAAAAGACAAACCATTATCGGCTTCAGCCATTATTGCTTAGCTTCTCGAACTCCACCGGATCCAAGTAGAACCCAAACGAGGAACCACACATCGGCAAGTAAGCTACAAGAATAATAGTCGTTAGGCGAAATTGGAAACAACTAGGTAGGTATACCAGAAGAATAATTAATTTCGTTTGTTCCGACAAATGAGTCCTTGGAGTCGCCTGACCAGGATACGGCGAAAGTCACGCCTTCTCGCTTTCTCATATCACCAAGTTTGTATGTGTGTCTTCCTGTTGTTCAAACAAGCACGATCAGGCATGCTTCCAGTCGCCACGCCAAGAATACCACTAGTCCGTACATTTGGAGTCCTGGGATACTCGCGGAGACGCGCCGAGGGGGCTATCAATTTTCCGCCGAGTTGACAGCCGACAGCAAAAACAACTTCAACTAGCTGTTGGACCACTGCGCTGCGCTGCTGCTGTGGCTGCATGGCCGCCCTAAGGCAGTTACAAATAACACTAGTTTACAGCATTTTTGAACTCGGTAAGCTGATGATCGTTTTTGGTGTAGAATCATGCCCTGAGTTCGAAAACGCGAAGGAAAAAAATTACAGTAGAGCGGAATTTTTTTTGACTTTCCATACAAGGTTGATGATTTGAAATCGATTTTTGTTCTATTTTTAAGCAAAGTCGCTCACTTCAAACATCTCATTCTCCGTAGTCAATGCTCCGATTGAGCTGAAATTTTTACTGTAACTCGCCTACATATGATATGTCAAATAAACGTCGAGAAACATTTTTTAAGTTGGTTTTTTCTTATTGAAAAAAATACATTTCCTCAAAAAATTTTGGAAATTTTGCTAAAATTTAAGAAGATCATCCCTAAAACTCGCCAATATCTTGAATTTCATCAATCTGATGCAAAACCTGTATTCAGATGTTGGAATGGTATTGTATTCAGCTTTTAATTTATGGAAAAAGATTTAAAATTGGTTAAACAAAACGCAATATATTTGAATTTTAGTAAATTACATATTTTGAAAAGTTGCAAAACTCGATATTGAGCTAAAACTCAAAAACTGTTCTACTTAAAATTTTTTGAAGGTCGGTTTCGAAATTAGCACTAAATTGTGCTTCAAAAATTTTGGTCGTTGACAGAAGTTCACGACTTTTGTTTTATTTTGTAAACTTGTGTAATCCACTTATCACAAGCGGAATAAATCCATTTTATGCACCATTGCACATGATGGGGAAAGGACGAATGGGAGGAACCGCCGCCGCCATCGCCGGGCCAGCCCTGGACCGAGTAGTAGATGCAGAACACAGAGCCCAGAAGAACAAGTGGCGCTCTCTATCCCGTTCTCCGTGTCCGGAATGGACAATAAGTGAGTTTGCAGGCAGTTAGTCTCCGTTGGGCAGTAAACCATACGAAGCAACTGGAACAGAGCGTAAACTCGTTTGATTATCATGTTTCGTCGTTCCATGCCAAGACAAAAGTGTTAACGAGAGTGTTTTACTACGATTCCTTCCTCTGGTAATCGATTGGACGTGCACCAGCAAAACTATCGAAACGATAAAACCGTCAATCAAGCCAGAATAAAATACAAAGCTCTCGGTTAAATTAACACATTTAAACCCCAGCTTAACAAACAAATAACTAACAATAATCCTTCGTTTGGAAAGTTTCGAGATTAAAAACTGCACTCAGCAGCCACAACAGGATTTAGTAGTTCTTCGAGCACCGGTTTTCCTCTTAGAATGGAAAACGGAATAAACACAATGATGATATTTATGCAACGAGAATTGTGTGGCTGTCGCCACTGTTTTCCAGCGATAATTTGTTCTCGAAACTCATTGTGCCGTGTGGTCCCGATAGTGCTGCCATCTGGAATCATCGCCACCACACCGTGTCCCGTCGTCGCCGATGTCGCCACCGTCGTCATCGTCAACCAACCACCACGGAAAATGCGAGTTCTTTTCAGATGCTGGGTTTCTATGCTAGGGTAGATCGTGTATTTTAGGACTGATTGAAAATAATTTAATGATTTTTTACCTTACGGAAGAACTTTTTATTATAAAACATAGTATGTGGACAACTAAAAAGTTGAGAAATAAGCTATAAAAAAAACGTTATGATGGGAGTCGAACATATGCATGGCGTTTGGCTTTATATTCTGCAAATTTCCCATCTTCTCTGTAGCTCAGCTGGTTGAAGCGCCGGTCTAGAGAATACGGAGTCGTTGGTTTGAATCCTACTAGAACGCATTTTTTTTAAAGCTCACTTCTCAGTTTGAAGACCAATCAACAGACTGTGTCTTCTAAAAACATTTTGTTTTAGTATGCTCTATGCTCATTGGGTAGATTGAGTTATAAATACCTAAATTGCATCCACAACCCTAGCAGTTTATTTCCTTGAGCTTGGATTATCAATGCCTCCTCGCCACCACCCACCTTTTTCACCATTCAGAATGACAACAACAGAATCCAACCGGAAATGAACGCACGGCAATGGAATACACCGAGGCATTCACAGTATTATTTATTCATTTTTAGTCAAGCGCTATTCGTGGAAATCGCTCTCCTCCACTCAAGCAAAGAGGCAGACAAACTGCGGAGAAATACTTCTTTTGATCCTACCCTGCTCCTCTCCCAAGCCCGTGGTGGTGGTTGATGACTCTTTCTTCTTCCTCCATCATCCATTCAACTGCACTCGACCGAAGCAACTGTGTCCTTGCGTACTCTTTCCGTAGGCTTTCACGGTACAGTGAGGCTTGGGGGACAATCTAGCGGTCGGAACCGGCCAGCTGCATTATATTAAGTGGTCATGGTCATCCTGTGGGGATTCTCGGTAGATCAAGGGTTTGAGTTCTGTGCTGCACTTTGAGATTAACCTAAATTGAAGCTCATTTTAAACGATACATATAAAGGAAGCTCTAGTTATTCTGAGAATACACAAAATTAACTTTGCTGAAGTACTTCTTGAAAGAATCTCTGGTGTTTCTGGAGAAATCTTTGGAAGATTTTCTGGATTATTTCTGAAAAAATCTCCCGAAGATTCAGATTTACTGCTAGAACTCCCGGAAATTCCAAAAGAAATCTCTGTATGAATTGGTCAATGTATCTCTGTTGAAAATCTTGGAGAAATCTCTAGAGGAGTTCATGAAAAAATCACTAAGGAAAATCCCGAATATTTTTTTGCAGAAACCATTGAACCCTACAGAAATCACCGAAGGAATTCCTGGAGAAAACGCTGGAAAATCCTGAAGTAATCTCCAGAAGGATTTCAATGGGAATCTTCGGAAAACCACTGCGGAATTTCTCAAAGAATGTCTCAAATGTTTTTTTACAAAAAAAAAATCGGAGAACCTGAGGAATTCCTATACAAATCTCAAAATGAATCTGTGGGAACATTTTTGAAAACGTTGATGAATTTCCAAAGAAATATGTAAAGAAATACCATACAGAATCATTGTCCTCCCGAAAAAAAACGCTGGATGAATATTTGAAGGCCGAAGATGTTTATGGCAGAACTCCAAAATAAATCACTGATCAAATTCCTGGAGAAATACTCGTTGATCTTTGGATAAGTTTCTGTAAAAATCACCGAAGGAATTCCTAACGAAATCTCTAGAAACCCCCTGAAGTAATCTCTAATGGAATTCCAATGGGAATCACTGCAACAAGACCGTGCACAAGGGAGGGGTTTTGGGGGTTAAACCCCTCCCATTGCCAATGTTCCAAACACTAGGCGCCCCTCCGTCCTTTGCCAAAACGAGGAAAAATCCCTCCATTGTCGCCTTTTCTGTGCACGGGCCTGCCTTGCAACATACCTCAAAAAAATTTTAGAAGATTTCTACTGAAAACATTCGGAGTATTTCTTAAATATCTGGATGAATTCCTCGGGAGATCTCTGGAAAATTATAGAAAATCATTACAGGCCATTCTGAAGGAATCATAAGCTAATCATCTGAGAATATCTTTAAACTTGTAAGAAAATCATAAATAGATGAAATCGTGGAGAAATAGATGGAATCCTTGAGAGGGATTCCTGCAGCAATTCCTGAAAGAGTCTTTGGAGGAATTCCCAGAAAAAATCACTGCACGAATTCCCGAAGATTTTTTAAAGGCTTTTCCGAAGATGTTTTGTTAGAACTCTCAATCAATCTCCTCAATCAATTTGGAGAAATTTCCACAGGAATTTCTGCTGAACTCTCAACATGAGTTTCTGCAAAATCACCGAAGGAAATCTAGGGACATCTCTAGAAAAATCCTGAACATACTTCTAGAGGGATTCCAATGCGGCAATCATTGGGGCAAATCTAGGTTTTCTAAACTTCTTCTTCTTCTTATTTGTGGATCTACGTTCCCACTGGAACTTGGCCTGCCTCTCTTCAACTTGGTGTCTTGAGCATTTTCACAGCTATCAATGACTTTGTATATTGTGAGGCAAGTACAATGACACACTATGCCCATAGAGTCAAGAAAATTTTCACGACCGGAACGGGAATCAAACCTGCCATCTGCGGATTGGCTATCCATAGCCTTATCCAATAGACTAACAAAATGCAAAACCCAACAAGAAATTTACAGCAAATCGAAAACATGTTTTGTATTCAGCAACAAATTGATATCACATTGTGATATCAATTTATCTTTTCCTTAATTTTATTTTATTTTTTTTTTTTGATTTGTTGGCATTTTTAATTAAGGTGAATACTCAGTGTTAGATTAGTTTTAAATCTTTTAGTGAACTATGCAAAGTAACTCTAGATATATATCATTAGTGTAATGTTGTTATTATATTTATAATTTTATATCAACCGAAAAACTCTACATTTAACGATTTTTTTTCTTGCGACGATAACAAAAACAGTTATTGATTTGCGTTAATCAATAGTAGGATATGTTTTCATTTTGCTATTACAGGAACATTTTTCTGCTCTCATTTTTTTTATTGACGACAACCGGAGTTTAATCAAAATTTGCAATCATCAAAATCAAATTCGATTTGCTATCAGACTTTGCTCGGATGGAGATCTCAGTTCTGGAGAAACTTCTTTCTTTACAAATATCTGAAAAAAACTCTGAACACATCCTTGCAGGAATTTTTGAAATAATTCATAGGATTTTTTTTTGAGAATTATTAAGCAATCTTAGGAGAAATTCATCAGAGAAACACTGGAAAATTAAAAATAGAGGTACTCCTGAAAAGATCATTATAGAAATCTTTGGAGGAATGCTGGAGGAATGTTGAAGAAATTCCTGAAAGTCTTTGGAGGAATTTCTGAGAAAAATAATTGAATGACTTCTCGAAGATACTTCCGACGACTTTTCTGGAGTTCTACTGAAGAATTTTTTATAGGAACTTATAGAGACACACCTGAAATAATCGCCAGAGATATCCCTGAGAAAGCCTCTAAAGAAATTTATGGAGGAATACTTGAAGGAATATCTGGAGAAAATTCCGAGATAAATACTGATGAAGTACCCGTATGAACTTCTGAAGACACAAATGTAGCTTTCAGAGGAAATTATTAAGATCAATTTATTGCATATATGTTTGATCATCACGCTTCCAACTAGAACACACTACGTCACAAATTTCCTGCAATTGTTATTTACATCATTCAGCAACTTGTACCCACAATAGAAAATCAAAAGGGCCAAACACAATTCAGACAACCAATTTGCTCGTATAATGAAATTTATGACCGTGATATACGTACTTTTATGCAGTGTAGTTAAAAAAAAGTTGTATCGCAGCAAAAGTGCCTTATGTGTACAAAATACGGCGAAAAAATAGAGGCGATATAGGGTCTTGTACCATTTGAGCAGGTGTACCTATTTTGGGCACTTGCCGCTATAACTAAGTCAATTCCAAACCGAATGATTTGAAGTTTTGTATAGCGTTAGGCACGTACAGTATCTAACTCTGTACAAAAATTCAAATCAATCGGTTTGGAATTGACTTAATTATAGCGGCAAGTGCCCAAAATAGGTACACCTGCCCAAATGGTACAATACCCTACTTGTACTGGATACAATAATAACACTAACTTTTTATATGAAGCTAAAATAGTCCATGTTTGACATGTTTTGCAAACGTACCGATTTAAATTGTCTCAAACATGCGAAAAAGGTTGGGCAGCCCTGCCCTGGAGAAATTCCTGAAAAAGTAAAGATGTTTTTTATGGAACTCCAAAACGAATCACTAATGAAATTCCTGCAGAAATCACTTTGATTGAACTTCCCCAGGAATTTCTCAAGAAATCTTTAGATGAGTTTCTGCAGAAATCACCGTAAGATTTTCGGGAGAAATCTTTGCAGAAATCCATACCTTATGGAAATCACTATGGTATTCCTCAAGGAATCACTAGAAGATCGTTTTTTTAGTACTCTGCATAACCTCTTAAAGATATATCTATACAAATCTCTAGAGGTACCTCTGGAGACATCCCAGCAGGAATTTCTTTGGAGATTTGTACGAAAAACTTATGGAGTGTTTATGGAGAAACCTCTGGAAGAATTCCTCGGGAGATCCCTGGAAGGAAATAAAAAGAAATTGAAAGTACTCCTTAATGAACCACTTAATAATCTTCTGAGAAAATCTTTAACCTTCCTAAGATGTTAAGATTTAGGCACGTTCAACGTGCATGTCTGGATCATATTGACCCCAACATCCTACTAGGGTTAAAGAAATTAATGAACAGATAAAATCCGAATCGCTATAATCTTTGGAGAGAACCCTGCAGCAATTCCTGAGAAAGTCTTTGGAGGAATTTTCAAAATAAATCATCAAAGGAAATCCCGAAGAAAACTTTTTGGAATATGTTTTCGTCAGAGCCAAATGGATTTACTGATGAAATTCCTGGATAAATTTTGATAAAATCCCACAGATTTTTATTTGATACTTTACACGAGTTTCTGAGAAAACTACCGAAGAAATTCCTGGAAAAATCTCTGAAAAAAAATCCCACAATTTATCTGTAGAGGGATTCCTATGGCAATTCTTGAAGAAACACTGCGGAATTACTTCTGGAATATCTTGAAGATTTTTGCAAAAAAAGCTCTTCAGAACCAGTCTTCATAATCTTTTGGTGAACTCATACAAGAAGTTTTGGAGGAAGCCCCTTTAAAAGTCTGATAAAATTTATGTATGCATTAATGTCTAGGGGAATTCTTGGAGGAATTCTTTAAAAAAAATCCCAAATGAATTTTTAGAAAAATTACTACAAAAATCTCAGGATGATTTTTTTAAAAGATCTCTGCAGGAATTCCAGGAGGAAGCTCTGTAATAAATCCTGAAATTCGCTATGGAGAGATTGTAGTGTGCGAATTCCCCACGAAATATTTCAATTTTCTATTTTCAAAAAAATCTAAAGCAATCTCTGAAAGTGTTCCTCAAAAAAATCTTTAGAATAATTCCTGGGAAAATCTCTAGGACTTTATGGGGGTAATCTTGATGAAGTTATGGAGGCACTCTTGTTGAAATTACCACAATATTCTCTGGAGGAATCCCCTAGACAATTTCTGAAGGCATTTCCGATGTAATTTCTGTAAAACTCCTGAAAGCTCGGACACACAAGAATAACATTTGGTGTAAATATTTCATGATCTGAATGTTACGTCAATTTATATGTACAGAAGCTGACTCTGCCGGAATTCCGGAATTATTAATTTTCTGTTGGAGTCCCTGAAAGAGTCTCAGAGATGTTCCTAAAGGATTTGCAGGAGAAATTCCTGGAAAATTGCCAGTAAGAATCTCTGGAAGAATTCCTGGAAAAATTCCTGGATATATTCGTGGAAAAATCTGTGCAATAACTGACAATATTTCTGGATAACCTTCTTGAAAATGCTCCGAAATTTCTGGATGAGTTGTTGCTACAATTCAAGCAAGAGTCTCTACAGGTGCTCAAATCTCTTGGGGAATAACTTGAGTTTTATTTGCTGGGAATTCAGTAAGAATCGCTAGGTGAATTCCAAATTGAAATCTATGAAGGATGTTTTGCAGAAACCTATGTGGAAAATTTTTGAGAAATTTCTGTGGGAATCTCCAGAGGATTATGTGAAGAGTTGTCTTGAAGTTGTTTTGAGACAATAACTTAAGAAATTTTTGAAGATTTCTGAACCAAGTTTCTGTAAATGTTGTGGATAAATTATCTAGAGAGTTTCAATAAGGTAAAAAACTTTGTAAGGCTTTATGATGAAATATCTGAAGGAATTTCTGCAGAAATCTTTGAGGAATTTGTTGAGAACTCTCTAGACGAATTCCAGCACAATCCTTTGGAAGAGTTCTTCGAGAAAACTTTTATATAATTCCTGAAGATAGGGATCCATGAAACTCCGAAAGAATTGTTGTAAAAATCCATGGAAAAGTTCATGCAGGAATCACAGGATGAATATCCAGAAAAATCTGTGGAGGTATTTGTGAAGCAATATTTTGGGAATTATCTGTGCCATCTAGAAGAAATTTCCGACAAAAAATCTCTGGATGAATTCCCGAGAAGATCTCTGTGGGGGTTTCTAAAAGTAGGGGGGTTCTATATGAAGTTTCTGAGGGAGTCTCTATAAGGTAATGGAAAATCGAAAATCAAAGGATTCGGTGAAAGAATTGCTGGAAAATTTTCTGTAGGAATATTTGAAGAATTTTTTGGAGATAACCATGGAGGAATTTCTGAATGAACCCAAAGAGGAATTTTCATAGGAATCAATAAAGGAGAATCCAAGATGAGTTTTGGCAGTAATCCCGATAAAAATTGCTACAAGAATCTTGAATGATCTTAAGGGCTGTCAATTAATTACGTAAGGGTTTATGGGTGGAGGGGGGGGGGTACAAAAATATTTGGGTTCTAATACAAAAAAAAACAAGGGGGGGTGTCGAAAGTCACTTACGGAGCAATCTCTGAAGAAATTGTTCCTTTAATCCTTGACAATCCTTGGAAAATGAAAAAAATACTGAAGGAAAAATGCTGGAGAAATCTCCAGGGGTTGGAAAAATCTCAAAACAATTCATAAAGAGGTTTCTGGGGGAGGTTCTGTAAAAATCTCTGAAGGAAACTCCGCAAAGGTTAATGATGATTTCATCCTGCTGAAATCCCTGGGAAATTTATGGAGAAATCTCTAGAGAAATCCCTTCTAAAATCTCTGGAAGACTTTCTTTTAACTCTTAGGGTTTTCCTGAAGAAAACTATTTAAAAATCCTTGAAGAAATCTCTGAGGAAATTTTCGGAAGAATCCATGGAGGTATTCTCGGAGGAATCCAACATGTGTTCCAAATAACAAAAAAAAAATCTTTGGAAGTATTTCTGAAGTTATATCTTGGGGATTCCTTATGCCAACTTTTAAGCAATCCTCGAAAAAAATCTGTGAAGGAACTTCCGAAGGAATCTCTGTGAAAGTTTTTGAAAAAAATCTGAAAAACATCCTGAAGCAGTATCTGGATCTTCAGAAGGAACTTTCAAAGAGTTTCATAAAAGCATCATTGAAGCATTTTCTAGAAAGACTCTGGGAATATTATGGGAATTCTGAACGAAACCAAAGCGGAATTTTTGCAAAATTAATACTGGTGAAATTGTCGCAGAAATCTCAAAGGAGTTTCTAAAAGAATCTCTGGAGGATTATTTTCAGGATTCCTTGAAAAAAGTGATGCAAGAAAATCCTAAAAGAAACTGCGAAAGAAGGAATAATCCACAGGATTGATTAAAACATTTTTGGATATGTTTCTAATGGAATTTGTGGATGAATTTCTGCAGAAATCTTTTGAGGAATTCCTGAAAATATCTATCCAGAAATTCCTGACAAAATCTCTGAAGGAATCTCCATAGGGATTCCTGGAAGAATAACAATAGCAAAGCCTTTTAAAATCCGCGAGGAGTTTATCAGATGAGTTCTTTAAGATCTGTCTTTCTGTTATAATTTATAGAATACTTTCCTCTGAAACCTCTGAAGCAATTCCTGGAGCATTTTTCCGAGGAGCTCGTGGTATTTTTTTAACCTTCCGTAACTCGCGCGGTTGACTACCTGCGTCAGCACCACGCTAATGCTGAGTACAAAAAGCGAGATTTTTTTCAACGTGTTGTACAAAATACAACAGCGCGATCGCTCGAGGGTTAATTCATAAAAATACGAGAGGGATCATCAAATAAATTACTGTAGGCTCTGTAAGAATGCCTTGAAGGATTCCCTGATAAATTTTTGAAGAAATATATAGAAGATTTCTTAGATGCATATCTGGGAAAATCTCTTGATAAACGCCTCAAGAGGTTGCTGGAGAAACTCCTAGAATAATTCCTGTAGGAATCTTAGAAAAGTTGAAGAAGTCTTAGGAGAAATTCCTGAAAAAACTCTTGGAAAAAAAAATCTGGAGATATCTCCGGAAGAATAATGAAGTAAGCGACGGCACGCCTCAAGTCTCATGCATGAGTGCGCTCCTTTTCAGTCTTTACGTTAACAGTCTATCAACTACTCTACAATATAGCTACCAACTGTATGCGGACGATCTCCAGATATATATCTCTGGTACTATTGCAGAAATCGATCAGCTTGTAGGCATCATCAATGACGATCTCGACTCTGTAACACAATGGGCAAAATCGAATTCTCTGCATCCCAATCCCATCAAGACCAAGGCAATCATTTTTTATAAAATCGAAATCGAAATTGGTTAAGTGTTGGCGGAGATATCGTCGAAACAAAAGACTTACCATTTGAAAATCTTATATGTAGCACTACACTCTGTCCAACTTCTATAAGACCACCCCAAATTGTTTCAAGTCAATTATAATTATACAATTATACGCACATTGACCCGAAACTGTTATTAGTTTCGGGTCAATGTGCGTATAATTGTATAATGCATTACAAGTTATTTTTTGTCCAAAATTGATTTTGATTAAAAGTTTCTTCTATTACTTTTGTAATAAGACTTTATATTTTCGAGGTGTCCAGTTTCTATAAGACCATCTCAAATATTATACATTTTAATTAAGTAAAACCTATAAAAATCAACATATTGTAAGTTCAATAAACCGTAGCTTTGCGGTTTCGATTAATGACTTGGAAAATTCGATTTGGCATACTGTTTACTAAATTCAGCTGAACAGATATCTCAATTTCGTCCCATTCTGTTGTTATAGCGGATTTCAACTCACCAACGTTGACATACTGCTTTCCTTCAGTATAAATCTTACGATCCAAAATCCCCCAAAGGTTTTCGACTGCATTTAAGTCATGTGAACACGCCGGCCAGTCGAGTAAATCGATTTTTGGTCCCTGAACTATTGCTTCGTTTCGTTGCTGGATAATGCCTGTTGGAATGTAAACTTCTTCCGATGATATTTGCGCAAAAAAGGGAGAAGATGTCCTTCAAAAATACTGATGTAGTCCTTACTATTCGTTTTGAAAGATGTGAACCAGCTTTTCGATTACACAAAAGCCTGCCCACACCATGCATGAGCCACAACTAAGGTTCCGAGCTGGAAAAAAAATATTCCTTCCCCAAAATCCGCCAGTATCCATTGAAGCCGCCCGAACCATCCAAGTTGAACTTCTTTTCGTCGCTGAAAATGGTCTAAAATTTGTTTTTAACAATCTAGAATATTTTATAAGTTTTAGAGTTATATTGGAATATTGAAGGTTTCGAAAAATAACATTTAACAAAAGCTTACCAAATTCCACTGTCTATTCATGCGAGTATTTACAAAATTCAGCAATTTTTCAACATAAGTAGCTGTAAGGTTAGGAGCTTCAACCTTTTTTGCCTTTTTAATATGCGGGCTTTTTATCAAAACTTGTGAAACTGTCTCCAGGCATATCTTTAAATTCAAAGTTTGCTTGATTTGCAACAATAATTTAGTGGAGTTCTAAGCCATTCTACCCGCCCTATTCTCGCGGTCAGATAGCTTTGATTTCCATGGAGCTTGTTTTTTTTTTCGTATCCTTCAGGATCAGCGAGATGCTTGATGGGACCGGACTGTTTGTTATTAAGACAAATATTTGCCATTGAAGCCGGACATTCATCCAAGGTTGCTACGGTTCACGCTGTGTTGATCTTTTCTTGGGCTTGTCCAAATATTTGTCATGTCTAAACGGACCTTAATTCCCACTTTTTCTTGGTGAAATGCCTCGATTCTTCCCTTCTCCTTCTCCGTGAGCACTTTACCCTTCGGCATTTTGATGCAGCAAAATGAAAACACGCAAATCTGAGAGTGGTCTTATACAAAATGGACACGGTAAATCGCAAAAACAGCAGTTACCGCTTGGTGCGTTTGAACACACACGATTATTTCTATGCATGGCACAGGTTTAACTCACACAAACATGTCGTGGTATAAATTGAAGTGATGTGTTTTCTTCCTGAGAAATAGCAATCAAAAATCGTCTGGTCTTATAGAAAATGGACAGAGTGTATGTTACAATAAGCAGATGTGGTTTTTGGTATAGTGACATTCAAACTGCTCTAACTTTTAAAATGTTTAATCAAAATGGCTGCAATTTTCACTGAGAACAGATTAACACAACGATTTTAAAGTGCCCAAAATTTGAAAACCCCGTTTTTTTGTTTGAATTGTTAAAAAAAGTACTAAACCGATTATAATGAAATTTTCACCACTTATTATGACTTACTTGCAGAACTTACAGACAAATTTTCAGACGTTCTGATGAGCTAACAACCAAGTTATAGCCTAAACAATTCTTAAAATGGAAGACCAAAATTTTCAAAATCACATTTTATTGTATCGGCAATATTTGCGCCAATACTAAGCCGATTTTGATGAAATTTTTAGGGCATTAACTACACATAACATGCTATTCCTGGTTAAAAAATCAGCTATTTTTGTGAACGCATTCAAAAGTTATACATTATTTTGAGTGTCTCATTTTTATTCGAGTCCAGTCTTTATTCCTAATGCAATCGCTATAGTAATTTGAGGTGGTGAAATTTTTGAAAAAATAATGCATAAATTCATGGAGAAATCTCTGAAAGGATGTCAAGAGAAGCTCTTTAAGAGTTTTATGTATATATCTCCGAAAGAAAATCCCTGAGAGAATTCCTGAAGAAATCTTCAAAAGAATCCGGGAAAATTTATAAAGAAATTCTTGAAAAAAAAATATCAGAATTTATTGAAAATCCCAGAAACAATATCTGGAAAATCTCCGGGGACTTTTCCGAGAGGATCTCTGTAGGAACTTTCGAAGGAATATATTTAGTTCCTGAAGGAGTCTCTGAAAGCAAATCGACAAATCGAAAGAGGATCTATCGAAGAACTATCAGGAGGAATTTTTGAAGAGCTTCTAAATGGACCATTTTCTGGAGATATTCATTGTGGAATTTCTCAAGGAACTCAAGGACGATTTTTGCAGGAATTTCTCGATAAAAACTGTAAAAAATGCTGCAGGATCTAGAAAAAGTTTACGAAGGAATCTCAGGAGAAATTTTTAAAAACATGGAGAAGTTTCAGGAAAATAATGGTAAGGAAGTCCTAGTGAAATCTCCAGAGGAAAACAAAATCTAGATAAATCATGAAGGGATCTCTGCAAGAATCTCGAGAATAACCTTCGGAATTATTCCAAAAGCAAGCATTGGAAAAATTATTCAGAAGTTCCTGAAAAAAAAAACAATGAAGGAATTCATGACAGTATTTCTGCATGGGTTTTTAACGCTACCACCACAAGAGTTCTTGGTGAAGTCTTTCCTTGAAGTGAATTCCATAGTGAATCTCTACAAAACTTCTGAAAAAAAATCTGGAGCAGTATCTGAGGGTGTCTCTGGAGAAATTTCTGAAGAAACTCATTCAAAAATGTCTGTCGAATACTCTGAGGAAATTTATTGAAGAAAAATATTGAATCTCCTGAAGAAGGAAGAATCTCCAAAAAATCATTAAGAGATCTCTGGAGGAGTCTCAAGACTATCTCAAAAATATTTCCAAAACCAGAGAAATTCTCGTAAATATCACTGCAGAAGTTCTTGAAAAAACGGAAATCATGACGACAGGAGAATTCTCTGAAAAAATCTCTAGAGAAACTCTGTAACAGTTCATGAAGAAATCTCCAAAACAATTCTTGCAGAATTTCCTGGGAAATTTGCTAAATAAATCTCTGGACAAATTCCATAAAAAATCTTTAGAAGAGTTCGTGGAGAAAGCTCTAATTTTTTTTATATCTCTAATAGAGTTCTTGAAAGATTCCATTGAAGAATCTATAGATTCTCCGTATACGGAGCAATCCCAGGATAAATATCCGAAAATATCCAAGTTTAGTGAATGTTATTGAGACGGACAGATGTTCATCGTCGTGCGCGTTGAAAAACAGAAGAAGTATTCGGCTGATGCAGCTCTGAAGGAAGTCAATGATGAATTATTTATAAAATTGTTGCAGATATTCGAAGGAATCCTGGAAGGAATTTTTTCAGGAAAATGGCAGAAGGAAATCCTAAAGGAATCTCCGAAGGAAGGACACATCTACATTCTAAAATAATCTGTGGAGAAGTTTGTAATGGAATCTCTGTCCCAAAAGAACCTTTCCTGAAATTCCTGGCAAAACTCTGAAAGGTTCTCTAGAACAATTCCCGAAGGAATCATCGTAGCCAAGTTTATAGGAGGTCCGTGAGGAGTTTAGGAAAGGAGTTCCTGAAGATCTATCTTTCAGGTATAATTTCTAGAATATTTTCTACCAAAACTCCTGAAGCAATTTCTAAAGAATGAATACCTTGAGAATTTTTCGGAAATAAATCTTGGTTTTTTTTTTAATTTTTATTTCATAAAGAAATTTTGGGAGGGATCTCCAGATAAACTACTGAAATGTATGTAAAACTCCTGAGAAATTCCATCTTGGAGGAATCTTTGAAGAATTATCTGGAGAAATTTCGGAAGAAATCTTTGGAGGATTTTTAGGATGAATTCATGATCTCTGGGTAAATGCTCCGAGGGACTACTAAACGAATCCCTGGTAAAATTCAGTTCTGGAAGAATCTTCGGGAGATTTATTGAAGAAATCTCGAGAGAAATTCTTGAAGAAATCTCTAAAAGAATTGTAGGCTGAGCAAAGTAGAAATTCCTGGAGGAATAATATTTGGAAGCATTCATGGACGAACCCCTAATGAAATCCAAGGAAGTACTGCAGAATCAATTACTAGCTGAATCCAACGAATCATTTTTAAGAGGAATGTCTTGAAGAATTTCTGAAAAAAAAAATCCCAGGAGAAGTTTTCAAAATATCGATAGAATTTTCTTGAGGGCTTCCTGGAAATCTATAAGAAAACTTTTGGAGGAATTCCAAGAAAATCTGTTTGATTCTCTGGAGAAATTTCGAAAGAAATTTATTAGATGTTTTCTAGATGGGGTCTCAAGGGATTGCTGGAGGAATCCCTGTAAGAAATCCTGTAAAAAGCTCAAAAGGAGTTGGAGATATCTCGGGAGAAATTTCTGAAAAATCTCTTGAAAACAATTCTGGGCATATCGCTGGAAGAATCATGAACTAAACTAAGTAGAAATTCCTTGAAGAATATTTGGCAGCATCCATCGAGGAACCCCTATTGAAACCCACAGAAACATTGCAGAATCCAACCAGATGAATCCAACGAAGCGTTTTTGAGAGGAATCTCTGGCAGAACTTATGAAAAAATCCTAGGAAAAGTTCATAGAATACCGATACAATTCTCTTGAGGGCTTCCTGAAAAAGTCTCTGGAAGAACTATTGGAGTAATCCTAAGAAAAATTCGTGCAGCAATCGTAGGATCAGTTCTACAGGATTCCGGAAAACAATTCCTGAGAAGTACCACTGGAGGAACTTTCTTTTGAGTAATGTTAGCTGAATCAGTCATTCTAATATATTTTTTTCAATATTTCTTTACTTTCAGGTAAGTCGAATGACAGTCATGCTGACCCATATACTGACGAGAGTAAGTAAAACTCACATTCATTCAATAATTTCTCTGCATTACACCAAAGACTCTTTTCGGTTCCCTTTTTGCGTTTTGACAAAACAGTTTTGAACAAGAAATCTCAGTCTCAGAACAAGTAATCTCAGTACATAAATTTTCTGTGGAACTGTGTCCTCTGCTCATTTGACAACAAAAGTTCTTCAGATTTTTTTTAAATCACCTTGTCAAACTTTATGCGACTGTACTTACCTTACCGGTCAGGCTAAGGCCGGGGTGGCCTCTGCTGTACATAGAAGCCGCCTCCATTCCACTCGGTCCATGGCTGTTTGTCTCCAGTTCCGCACTCTGCGTAGGGTCCGCAGATCGTCCTCCACTTGGTCGACCCACCTAGCTCGCTGCGCTCCACGTCTTCTTGTACCGGTCGGATGACTCTCGAGAACCATTTTAGTCGGGTTGCTATCCGACATCCACCGTAGCCTCCCGATTTTCACGGTATGGACGATGGTTGGTTCTCTTAGCAGCTGATGCAGCTCGTAGTTCATTCGCCTTCTCCAAGTCCCGTCTTCCATCTGCACTCCGCCGTAGATGGTACGCAACACCTTCCGTTCGAAAACTCCAAGGGCGCGTTGGTCCTCTGCACGTAGGGTCCATGTTTCGTGCCCATAGAGGACGACCGGTCTAAGGGGCTGTCCATAAACCACGTGGTCATGAGGGGGGGGGGGGGGTTCGGCCAATGACCATTTTGTATGGACAAATAAAAAAATGTGTATGGACTAATGACCACACGAGGGGGGGGGGGGGGGTTTGAAAAGTCCCAAAAAAATGACCACGTGGTTTATGGACAGCCCCTAATCAACGTTTTGTAGATGGTTAACTTCGTGTTACGGCGAACTTTATTCGATCGTAGAGTTCTGCGGAGTCCAAAGTAGGCACGATTTCCTGCCACAAAGCGCCTCTGAATTTCTCTGCTGGTGTCGTTGTCGTCGGTCACCAGTGAGCCCAAGTACACGAATTCTTCAACCGCCTCGATTTCATCACCGTCGATATGAATTCTGGGTGGCGGGCGCGGTGATTCCTCCCTGGAGCCCTTTGCCATCATGTACTTTGTCTTCGACACATTAATGACTAATTCGATTCGCCTGGCTTCACTCTTTAGTCGGATGTACGTTTCCGCCATCGTCTCAAATTTACGAGCAATAATATCAATATCATCAGCGAAACCAAGCAGCTGAACGGACTTCGTGAAAATCGCCCCACTCGTGTTTATCCCAAGCTCCTCTTATTACACCCTCCAAAGCAATGTTGAACAGCAAGCACGAAAGACCATCACCTTGCCGTAACCCTCTGCGAGATTCGAAGGGTCTCGAGAGTGTCCCTGATACTCGAACTACGCACATCACTCGATCCATCGTCGCCTTGATCAACCGTATCAGTTTATCCGGGAATCCGTATTCGTGCATAATCTGCCATAGCTGTTCTCGATCGATTGTATCATACGCCGATTTGAAATCAATGAACAAGTGATGTGTGGGCACGTTGTATTCGCGGCATTTCTGCAACACCTGGTGGATGGCGAACATCTGGTCCATTGTAGCGCGTTCACCCATAAATCCAGCCTGATATTGCCCCACGAACTCTCTTGCAATCGGTGATAGACGGCGGCATAAAATTCGAGAGAGTATCTTGTAGGCAGCGCTCAGTAGTGTGATCGCGCGGTAGTTCCCGCAATCCAACTTGTCGCCCTTTTTGTAGATGGGACACACGATACCTTCCATCCATTCCTCCGGTAATACTTCCTCCTCCCAAATCTTGGTAATGACCCAGTGTAGTGCTCACACCAGTGCTTCTCCACCGTATTTTAGAAGCTCGCTTGGTAGTTGATCTGCTCCAGCGGCTTTGTTGTTTTCAACCGGCCAACCTCCTCCTCAATCTCTTGAAGGTCAGGGGCCGGAAGTCTTTCGTCCTGTGCACATACTCCTAGATCTGTTACCACGCCACCTTCGGTACTTGCAACGTCGCATGGAGGTGTTCATCGTAATGCTGCCGCCACCTGTCGACCCCTCACGCTCGCTCGTGAGAATATTCCCGTGATTATCTCGGCACATGTCGGCTTGTGGCACAAAGCCTCTGCGCGAGCGGTTCAGCTTCTCGTAGAACTTTCGTGTGTCCTTAGCGCGGTACAGCTCTTCCATCGCTTCGCGATCTCGTTCTTCCTGCTGGCGCTTCTTCATCCGGAAGACTAAGTTCTACCTGTTCCGCGCCTGTTTGTAACGAGCCTCATTCGCTCTCGTACGGTGTTGCAGCATTCTCGCCCATGCTGCATTCTTCTCGTTTTTCAACTGTTCACATTCGCCGTCGTACCAGTCGTTTCTGTGATTCGGAGTCGTGAAGCCTAGTGCTGTAGCCGAGGTACTACCTATGGCTGATCGGATGTCCCTCCAGCCATCTTCAAGTGTAGCTGCGCCAAGCTGCTCTTCCGTTGGTAGGGCCACTGCTAACTGCTGCGCGTAGTCTTGAGCCACTTCTACGTTACGAAGTTGCTCGATGTTGAGCCGCGGCGTTCGACTTCGACGCGTGGTGATAACTGTCGAAAGTTTTGAGCGCATGCATACAGCGACTAAGTAATGGTCCGAATCTATATTCGCACTGCGGTATGTGCGGACGTTGGTTATATCTGAGAAGAATTTACCGTCGATTAGAACGTGGTCGATTTGGTTTTCTGTTTGATGGTCGGGTGATCTCCAGGTGGCTTTGTGGATATCTTTGCGGGGGAAGAAGGTGCTTCGGACTACAATACCACGGGAGGCTGCAAAGTTTACGCATCGCTGGCCGTTATCATTCGATACGGCGTGCAGGCTGTTTCGCTCGATTACCGGTCTGTACATTTCCTCCCTTCCTACCTGCGCGTTCATGTCGCCGACAACGATTTTCACGTCACGCGGCGAGCAACCATCGTATGTTTGCTCTAACTGCGCCTAGAACGCTTCTTTCTCGTCATCGGGCCTGCCTTCGTGTGGGCAGTGGACGTTGATGATGCTGTAGTTGAAGAAACGGCCCTTAACTCTCAACATGCACATCCTTGCGTTGATCGGCTGCCACCCGATCACACGTTGTCGCATCTTGCCCAACACTATAAATCCTGTTCCCAGTTCATTAGTGGTGCCACAGCTTTGGTAGAAGGTAGCCGCTCGATGCCCACTTTTCCACACTTTCTGTCCAGTCCAACAAAGTTCCTGCAACGCCACGATGTCGAAGTTGCGGGGATGTAGTTCGTCGTAGATTATCCTGTCACATCCTGCGAAACCTAGTGACTTGCAATTCCATGTTCCAAGTTTCCAATCGTAGTCCTTATTTCGTCGCGTGGGTCTTTGCCGATATTCTCCTATATTATTCGCAATGGGGATTTTTACGGGTGGCTTATTGGGCCTACGCCAACACTCCTGTCTCGCCGGAGGGCCATCGTGCCAGTTCTGTTTAACGTCCCAACCAACACTAGGACGACCACGCTGATGGGGCTACCACCTTGGATCTAGCTGGGCGTGGTGCAGCGTTTCTTACTCAGCCGCTGGATGCCAGAACAGAAGCTGTTTTAGCCGCACCTCCTTGGTGAACAGACACTCGGATCGTACCTCCTCAATCTAGCTGAAGTCAGAAGGACAACAGTGCCCAGGCTGCACTACCAGCTAAGCACACAACTCTTAGCTGGCGGTCTTTGTCATCGCTTGACCCGTGGAAGCATGAGGTAGGAACTTGTGAGGACCAGAGCTATGTATATTGGACGCTCTCCTTATCGACTCACCGTTTTGCAGCCCATGCGACTGTACTGCTCTTTTTTCTGTGCTAGGTGTAACCTAAATTGAGCATGGAACAAAATGTTTAAAATTTCCTGTACTTCCTCAGTCATGACATGCAACAAATATCCCCAACGCTCCATGCATAAAACCATTTCGCAGCTGTTGCGTTCCCGACGTTGTTTGGGTGCCAAAACTGCTGAAAGCAGTTCTCCGTCACCCGTTGATGTTGTTTCTGACAAGGAGAAAATTTAACGAAGAAACCCACTTTTTCATCTCGTTTGTCCCGCCCACCGCCGCCGCCACCTTGACTAGACCATACGTAAGTCTGCCGTTCATTAAATTGCTAAATTGTGTTACTGTTCCTTCACCCGCAATGATTCCGGGGAGCCCGGAAAGGGGCACGCTTATTGATTTCTTAATTAAAATCCTTCTACCGGTTTCGTTCTGGGGGTGAGGCGGAAGCTGCTCACTTTTCTTGAGACAGTCAGTAGTGGTTCCCACCGAGTTTTAAGCGATGCAATGTCAAAACAGTTATTCAAAATATGATAGGGCTGCAATCTGCGCTGAATTTTTACCAGTTTTTGTTAAAGATTGAAAAAAAAAACAACAACATGGAACGAGCTCACCAATTCGTATTTCTAAGGTGAGACTGTTAATCGAAATATGAAACATGAACCACCACGAGGAACGACAATCTTCGAAGTACAAGGCACAAAATTTAGGATTTTTATACATGTTACGTGAACTTATACTTGAAAACTCCTGCATGGGAATTTGCCGTCGATTCATTTTCTCTTCGTAAATTTTAATGAAAACTAATTATATTGAAAGTTCTTGGAACTTGATATCAGGCGTTCACCTGATTTGTAATACAAGGATGCAGACAAAGAAGGCCATACAGTAGCCATACTGTTCCTCGAAAAAGGGCACCCCAAAATTAAGGTTTCCTTCGTATTCAATGACTCATCCAAGGGTTCGTCACATTTCCTCCATTTCACGACTCACCACCTTCATAAATATACCCCGTTGAATGAAGCCTCCCAATCTCCGAAAGGTGAACGACTTTGTTCGTGGAAAGGTTATTTCCCGCTGCGGTACGCACATTCCACAGTGCGGAATCTATTCTTTTTCCCCTCCTTGCAAGCCCACCCCACAAAATCGCAATCTCCGGGGAAAAATTCAAGTGAGTGGATTTTCCCCGGTAAGGAAGTGTGACGCCATTCACAGACGATGATGATGATGATGGCGGAAGAACCGTGACCGACGACGACGGGTAATCGAGGTAAAAGTGGCTTCTCGATTAGGTGCGTGTGGTAGCAACAAGGTTGTATGATTGGGTATTTTTCTATTCGGGGGCAAATGTGCGCTGACTCTGAAGAGAACTTCTGGTAGAGACGGCGGTACCCACTTGGGTGTGTCAAAGATTATGATAACGCTACCGCCGCGGTAACGATGACTGGACAGATTCGTCGAGAAGCTGCTTTGGCGTGGGATCGATAGGTGAAGTTGAACAAGGTATGGTAATAAGTTCATTAGTATTTGATTGGATGTCGAGAGGTTCCACTCAAGAAGTAACGGTAATTGAGCTTTTGAAGTGTTAGTTTTATAGGAAATTGGAATGATTTCACGTGGAAACAGTCTTAAGGAGATAAGCTTGGAAGGCTTCCTCCGGGGAAGCTTGGAAGGCTTCCTCCGGGGAAGCTTGGAAGGCTTCCTCCGGGGAAGCTTGGAAGGCTTCCTCCGGGGAAGCTTGGAAGGCTTCCTCCGGGGAAGCTTGGAAGGCTTCCTCCGGGGAAGCTTGGAAGGCTTCCTCCGGGGAAGCTTGGAAGGCTTCCTCCGGGGAAGCTTGGAAGGCTTCCTCCAGGGAAGCTTGGAAGGCTTCCTCCGGGGAAGCTTGGAAGGCTTCCTCCGGGGAAGCTTGGAAGGCTTCCTCCGGGGAAGCTTGGAAGGCTTCCTCCGGGGAAGCTTGGAAGGCTTCCTCCGGGGAAGCTTGGAAGGCTTCCTCCGGGGAAGCTTGGAAGGCTTCCTCCGGGGAAGCTTGGAAGGCTTCCTCCGGGGAAGCTTGGAAGGCTTCCTCCGGGGAAGCTTGGAAGGCTTCCTCCGGGGAAGCTTGGAAGGCTTCCTCCGGGGAAGCTTGGAAGGCTTCCTCCGGGGAAGCTTGGAAGGCTTCCTCCGGGGAAGCTTGGAAGGCTTCCTCCGGGGAAGCTTGGAAGGCTTCCTCCGGGGAAGCTTGGAAGGCTTCCTCCGGGGAAGCTTGGAAGGCTTCCTCCGGGGAAGCTTGGAAGGCTTCCTCCGGGGAAGCTTGGAAGGCTTCCTCCGGGGAAGCTTGGAAGGCTTCCTCCGGGGAAGCTTGGAAGGCTTCCTCCGGGGAAGCTTGGAAGGCTTCCTCCGGGGAAGCTTGGAAGGCTTCCTCCGGGGAAGCTTGGAAGGCTTCCTCCGGGGAAGCTTGGAAGGCTTCCTCCGGGGAAGCTTGGAAGGCTTCCTCCGGGGAAGCTTGGAAGGCTTCCTCCGGGGAAGCTTGGAAGGCTTCCTCCGGGGAAGCTTGGAAGGCTTCCTCCGGGGAAGCTTGGAAGGCTTCCTCCGGGGAAGCTTGGAAGGCTTCCTCCGGGGAAGCTTGGAAGGCTTCCTCCGGGGAAGCTTGGAAGGCTTCCTCCGGGGAAGCTTGGAAGGCTTCCTCCGGGGAAGCTTGGAAGGCTTCCTCCGGGGAAGCTTGGAAGGCTTCCTCCGGGGAAGCTTGGAAGGCTTCCTCCGGGGAAGCTTGGAAGGCTTCCTCCGGGGAAGCTTGGAAGGCTTCCTCCGGGGAAGCTTGGAAGGCTTCCTCCGGGGAAGCTTGGAAGGCTTCCTCCGGGGAAGCTTGGAAGGCTTCCTCCGGGGAAGCTTGGAAGGCTTCCTCCGGGGAAGCTTGGAAGGCTTCCTCCGGGGAAGCTTGGAAGGCTTCCTCCGGGGAAGCTTGGAAGGCTTCCTCCGGGGAAGCTTGGAAGGCTTCCTCCGGGGAAGCTTGGAAGGCTTCCTCCGGGGAAGCTTGGAAGGCTTCCTCCGGGGAAGCTTGGAAGGCTTCCTCCGGGGAAGCTTGGAAGGCTTCCTCCGGGGAAGCTTGGAAGGCTTCCTCCGGGGAAGCTTGGAAGGCTTCCTCCGGGGAAGCTTGGAAGGCTTCCTCCGGGGAAGCTTGGAAGGCTTCCTCCGGGGAAGCTTGGAAGGCTTCCTCCGGGGAAGCTTGGAAGGCTTCCTCCGGGGAAGCTTGGAAGGCTTCCTCCGGGGAAGCTTGGAAGGCTTCCTCCGGGGAAGCTTGGAAGGCTTCCTCCGGGGAAGCTTGGAAGGCTTCCTCCGGGGAAGCTTGGAAGGCTTCCTCCGGGGAAGCTTGGAAGGCTTCCTCCGGGGAAGCTTGGAAGGCTTCCTCCGGGGAAGCTTGGAAGGCTTCCTCCGGGGAAGCTTGGAAGGCTTCCTCCGGGGAAGCTTGGAAGGCTTCCTCCGGGGAAGCTTGGAAGGCTTCCTCCGGCGAAGCTTGGAAGGCTTCCTCCGAGGAAGCTTGGAAGGCTTCCTCCGAGGAAGCTTGGAAGGCTTCCTCCGAGGAAGCTTGGAAGGCTTCCTCCGAGGAAGCTTGGAAGGCTTCCTCCGAGGAAGCTTGGAAGGCTTCCTCCGAGGAAGCTTGGAAGGCTTCCTCCGAGGAAGCTTGGAAGGCTTCCTCCGAGGAAGCTTGGAAGGCTTCCTCCGAGGAAGCTTGGAAGGCTTCCTCCGAGGAAGCTTGGAAGGCTTCCTCCGAGGAAGCTTGGAAGGCTTCCTCCGAGGAAGCTTGGAAGGCTTCCTCCGAGGAAGCTTGGAAGGCTTGCTCCGTGGAAGCTTGGAAGGCTTCCTCCGAGGAAGCTTGGAAGGCTTCCTCCGAGGAAGCTTGGAAGGCTTCCTCCGAGGAAGCTTGGAAGGCTTCCTCCGAGGAAGCTTGGAAGGCTTCCTCCGAGGAAGCTTGGAAGGCTTCCTCCGAGGAAGCTTGGAAGGCTTCCTTCGAGGAAGCTTGGAAGGCTTCCTCCGAGGAAGCTTGGAAGGCTTCCTCCGAGGAAGCTTGGAAGGCTTCCTCCGAGGAAGCTTGGAAGGCTTCCTCCGAGGAAGCTTGGAAGGCTTCCTCCGAGGAAGCTTGGAAGGCTTCCTCCGAGGAAGTTTGGAAGGCTTCCTCCGAGGAAGCTTGGAAGGCTTGCTCCGAGGAAGCTTGGAAGGCTTCCTCCGAGGAAGCTTGGAAGGCTTCCTCCGAGGAAGCTTGGAAGGCTTCCTCCGAGGAAGCTTGGAAGGCTTCCTCCGAGGAAGCTTGGAAGGCTTCCTCCGAGGAAGCTTGGAAGGCTTCCTCCGAGGAAGCTTGGAAGGCTTCCTCCGAGGAAGCTTGGAAGGCTTCCTCCGAGGAAGCTTGGAAGGCTTCCTCCGAGGAAGCTTGGAAGGCTTCCTCCGAGGAAGCTTGGAAGGCTTCCTCCAGGGAAGCTTGAAAGGCTTCCTCCAGGGAAGCTTGAAAGGCTTCCTCCAGGGAAGCTTGAAAGGCTTCCTCCAGGGAAGCTTGAAAGGCTTCCTCCAGGGAAGCTTGAAAGGCTTCCTCCAGGGAAGCTTGAAAGGCTTCCTCCAGGGAAGCTTGAAAGGCTTCCTCCAGGGAAGCTTGAAAGGCTTCCTCCAGGGAAGCTTGAAAGGCTTCCTCCAGGGAAGCTTGAAAGGCTTCCTCCAGGGAAGCTTGAAAGGCTTCCTCCAGGGAAGCTTGAAAGGCTTCCTCCAGGGAAGCTTGAAAGGCTTCCTCCAGGGAAGCTTGAAAGGCTTCCTCCAGGGAAGCTTGAAAGGCTTCCTCCAGGGAAGCTTGAAAGGCTTCCTCCAGGGAAGCTTGAAAGGCTTCCTCCAGGGAAGCTTGAAAGGCTTTCTCCAGGGAAGCTTGAAAGGCTTCCTCCAGGGAAGCTTGAAAGGCTTCCTCCAGGGAAGCTTGAAAGGCTTCCTCCAGGGAAGCTTGAAAGGCTTCCTCCAGGGAAGCTTGAAAGGCTTCCTCCAGGGAAGCTTGAAAGGCTTCCTCCAGGGAAGCTTGAAAGGCTTCCTCCAGGGAAGCTTGAAAGGCTTCCTCCAGGGAAGCTTGAAAGGCTTCCTCCAGGGAAGCTTGAAAGGCTTCCTCCAGGGAAGCTTGAAAGGCTTCCTCCAGAGAAGCTTGAAAGGCTTCCTCCAGGGAAGCTTGAAAGGCTTCCTCCAGGGAAGCTTGAAAGGCTTCCTCCAGGGAAGCTTGAAAGGCTTCCTCCAGGGAAGCTTGAAAGGCTTCCTCCAGGGAAGCTTGAAAGGCTTCCTCCAGGGAAGCTTGAAAGGCTTCCTCCAGGGAAGCTTGAAAGGCTTCCTCCAGGGAAGCTTGAAAGGCTTCCTCCAGGGAAGCTTGAAAGGCTTCCTCCAGGGAAGCTTGATAGTCTTCCTCCCAGGAAGTTTGGAAGGCTTCCTCTCGGGAAGCTTGGAAGGCTTCCTCTCGGGAAGCTTGGAAGGCTTCCTCCAGGGAAGCTTGAAAGGCTTCCTCCAGGGAAGCTTGAAAGGCTTCCTCCAGGGAAGCTTGAAAGGCTTCCTCCAGGGAAGCTTGAAAGGCTTCCTCCAGGGAAGCTTGAAAGGCTTCCTCCAGGGAAGCTTGAAAGGCTTCCTCCCGGGGAAGCTTGAAAGGCTTCCTCCCGGGGAAGCTTGAAAGGCTTCCTCCCGGGGAAGCTTGAAAGGCTTCCTCCCGGGGAAGCTTGAAAGGCTTCCTCCAGGGAAGCTTGAAAGGCTTCCTCTCGGTAAGCTTGGAAGGCTTCCTCCCGGGAAGCTTGGAAGGCTTCCTCCCGGGAAGCTTGGAAGGCTTCCTCCCGGGAAGCTTGGAAGACTTCCTCCCGGGAAGCTTGGAAGGCTTCCTCCCGGGAAGCTTGGAAGGCTTCCTCCCGGGAAGCTTGGAAGGCTTCCTCCCGGGAAGCTTGGAAGGCTTCCTCCCGGGAAGCTTGGAAGGCTTCCTCCCGGGGAAGCTTAGAAGGCTTCCTCCCGGGGAAGCTTGGAAGGCTTCCTCCCGGGGAAGCTTGGAAGGCTTCCTCCCGGGGAAGCTTGGAAGGCTTCCTCCCGGGGAAGCTTGGAAGGCTTCCTCCCGGGGAAGCTTGGAAGGCTTCCTCCCGGGGAAGCTTGGAAGGCTTCCTCCCGGGGAAGCTTGAAAGGCTTCCTCCAGGGAAGCTTGAAAGGCTTCCTCCAGGGAAGCTTGAAAGGCTTCCTCCAGGGAAGCTTGAAAGGCTTCCTCCAGGGAAGCTTGATAGTCTTCCTCCCAGGAAGTTTGGAAGGCTTCCTCTCGGGAAGCTTGGAAGGCTTCCTCTCGGGAAGCTTGGAAGGCTTCCTCCAGGGAAGCTTGAAAGGCTTCCTCCAGGGAAGCTTGAAAGGCTTCCTCCAGGGAAGCTTGAAAGGCTTCCTCCAGGGAAGCTTGAAAGGCTTCCTCCAGGGAAGCTTGAAAGGCTTCCTCCAGGGAAGCTTGAAAGGCTTCCTCCAGGGAAGCTTGAAAGGCTTCCTCCCGGGGAAGCTTGAAAGGCTTCCTCCCGGGGAAGCTTGAAAGGCTTCCTCCCGGGGAAGCTTGAAAGGCTTCCTCCAGGGAAGCTTGAAAGGCTTCCTCTCGGTAAGCTTGGAAGGCTTCCTCCCGGGAAGCTTGGAAGGCTTCCTCCCGGGAAGCTTGGAAGGCTTCCTCCCGGGAAGCTTGGAAGACTTCCTCCCGGGAAGCTTGGAAGGCTTCCTCCCGGGAAGCTTGGAAGGCTTCCTCCCGGGAAGCTTGGAAGGCTTCCTCCCGGGAAGCTTGGAAGGCTTCCTCCCGGGGAAGCTTAGAAGGCTTCCTCCCGGGGAAGCTTGGAAGGCTTCCTCCCGGGGAAGCTTGGAAGGCTTCCTCCCGGGGAAGCTTGGAAGGCTTCCTCCCGGGGAAGCTTGGAAGGCTTCCTCCCGGGGAAGCTTGGAAGGCTTCCTCCCGGGGAAGCTTGGAAGGCTTCCTTCCGGGGAAGCTTGGAAGGCTTCCTCCCGGGGAAGCTTGGAAGGCTTCCTCCCGGGGAAGCTTGGAAGGCTTCCTCCCGGGGAAGCTTGGAAGGCTTCCTCCCGGGGAAGCTTGGAAGGCTTCCTCCCGGGGAAGCTTGGAAGGCTTCCTCCCGGGGAAGCTTGGAAGGCTTCCTCCCGGGGAAGCTTGGAAGGCTTCCTCCCGGGGAAGCTTGGAAGGCTTCCTCCCGGGGAAGCTTGGAAGGCTTCCTCCCGGGGAAGCTTGGAAGGCTTCCTCCCGGGGAAGCTTGGAAGGCTTCCTCCCGGGGAAGCTTGGAAGGCTTCCTCCCGGGGAAGCTTGGAAGGCTTCCTCCCGGGGAAGCTTGGAAGGCTTCCTCCCGGGGAAGCTTGGAAGGCTTCCTCCCGGGGAAGCTTGGAAGGCTTCCTCCCGGGGAAGCTTGGAAGGCTTCCTCCCGGGGAAGCTTGGAAGGCTTCCTCCCGGGGAAGCTTGGAAGGCTTCCTCCCGGGGAAGCTTGGAAGGCTTCCTCCCGGGGAAGCTTGGAAGGCTTCCTCCCGGGGAAGCTTGGAAGGCTTCCTCCCGGGGAAGCTTGGAAGGCTTCCTCCCGGGGAAGCTTGGAAGGCTTCCTCCCGGGGAAGCTTGGAAGGCTTCCTCCCGGGGAAGCTTGGAAGGCTTCCTCCCGGGGAAGCTTGGAAGGCTTCCTCCCGGGGAAGCTTGGAAGGCTTCCTCCCGGGGAAGCTTGGAAGGCTTCCTCCCGGGGAAGCTTGGAAGGCTTCCTCCCGGGGAAGCTTGGAAGGCTTCCTCCCGGGGAAGCTTGGAAGGCTTCCTCCCGGGGAAGCTTGGATGGCTTCCTCCCGGGGAAGCTTGGAAGGCTTCCTCCCGGGGAAGCTTGGAAGGCTTCCTCCCGGGGAAGCTTGGAAGGCTTCCTCCCGGGGAAGCTTGGAAGGCTTCCTCCCGGGGAAGCTTGGAAGGCTTCCTCCCGGGGAAGCTTGGAAGGCTTCCTCCCGGGGAAGCTTGGAAGGCTTCCTCCCGGGGAAGCTTGAAAGGCATCCTCCCGGAGAAGCTTGAAAGGCTTCCTCCAGGGGAAGCTTGGAAGGCTTCCTTCCGGGGAAGCTTGGAAGGCTTCCATCCGGGGAAGCTTGGAAGGCTTCCTTCCGGGGAAGCTTGGAAGGCTTCCTTCCGGGAAAGCTTGGAAGGCTTCCTTCCGGGGAAGCTTGGAAGGCTTCCTTCCGGGGAAGCTTGGAAGGCTTCCTTCCGGGGAAGCTTGGAAGGCTTCCTCCCGGGGAAACTTGGAAGGCATCCTCTGCGGGAAGCTTGGAAGGCTTCCTCCGCGGAAAGCTTGGAAGGCTTCCTCCGCGGGAAGCTTGGAAGGCTTCCTCCGCGGGAAGCTTGGAAGGCTTCCTCCGCGGGAAGCTTGGAAGGCTTCCTCCGTGGGAAGCTTGGAAGGCTTCCTCCCGGGGAAGCTTGGAAGGCTTCCTCCCGGGGAAGCTTGGAAGGCTTCCTCCCGGGGAAGCTTGGAAGGCTTCCTCCCGGGGAAGCTTAGAAGGCTTCCTCCCGGGGAAGCTTGGAAGGCTTCCTCCCGGGGAAGCTTGGAAGGCTTCCTCCCGGGGAAGCTTGGAAGGCTTCCTCCCGGGGAAGCTTGGAAGGCTTCCTCCCGGGGAAGCTTGGAAGGCTTCCTCCTGGGGAAGCTTGGAAGGCTTCCTCCTGGGGAAGCTTGGAAGGCTTCCTCCCGGGGAAGCTTGGAAGGCTTCCTCCCGGGGAAGCTTGAAAGGCATCCTCCCGGAGAAGCTTGAAAGGCTTCCTCCTGGGGAAGCTTGGAAGGCTTCCTCCCGGGGAAGCTTGGAAGGTTTCCTCCCGCGGAAGCATGGAAGGCTTCCTCCCGGGGAAGCTTGGAAGGCTTCCTCCCGGGGAAGCTTGGAAGGCTTCCTCCCGGGGAAGCTTGAAAGGCTTCCTCCCGGGGGAAGCTTGTAAGGCATCCTCCCGGGGAAGCTTGGAAGGCTTCCTCTCGGGGAAGCTTGATAGACTTCCTTCGCGGGAAGCTCGGAAGGCTTTCTACCAGAAGCGTGAAAGGATTCCTTGAGGAGGTTTTAAGCTTATTCATGAAAACTTGGAAAGTTTCTTTCTGAGAGTTTGGAAGTTGTTCTCTCAAATAAAGCACAAACTTCGTCCCTTTCAAAGTGATCAGCATTTATGTTGACATCCCCAATCCCACAGAACCCTTCGACTTGCGTTTACCTGTTAAAATATTCTTCGCAACAATGCTCTCATTTCAACCAACGCAGAAAAGCGCAACTCTCACCTATCCATTAACGCACCAACTCCGTTGATGTCGAGCAGATGTCAGATTTCATTGAAAAGCAAAAAAAAAAAAGATGTAATCCTCATGTACCACATCTCTGCTGGGACTGACGCGACGCGAGTTACAATGTTTCATAGCGCTCATACGATGCCAACACCAAAACGGCTCCTCAGTGTTGCTCATGCTCCGCCACCGAGGTATTAAATTTAAACACTTTCCGGCTTTTTGATTTAAACGTGTTACGTGTTAAATTTTAATGACCCTGCGTGGTGTGTCCCGAATGCCCGGAAACTGGTGTTGTTGTTGCTGGCTACATACAACAGACGACCTGAATAAGAGTTTCGTGAATTCAGAGCAAACGAAGTAAAAATGTAAAGGGTGCTCGAAAATGTTGGTTTGTGTCTTTAGGAAAATAGCTATAGTGATAAAATTCTAGATCTTTACAAAAATTAGAATTTATAAATTTCACATTTTTATATGAATCTATGTTTAAAGTTGATAGAATAAGAGGCTGAATGATAAAAAAATGTATGGAGTAGATGAAAAAATTTCCGCTCTTTTTTATTATGAAAAAACATTAAATTGGTTTAGAAAAAGCAAAATGGCAGGGACAAAGCCGAATGATTGTTTTAATGGAAGGCAGATCTTCCACCATGTAAATAATTTTGTCCTTTCATCCTTCTCTTTTTCTTTTGACCATTCGTCCTTTCGATAACGAACGAATCGTTCAAAAAAAATAGATTGAAATGGCAAAAGGTCGAAAATTATTGATGTAATGTAAACTTTCTTAACTTTTAGTTATTTTTAAGCATTTTCTATCTTCTAGCAAGCCCTTTCACAACCTACCGCCAGCAGTCAGTGAAAAGATTCACGATTCCATTGCGCTACCGTTGCGTTGTTAGTGAGCTTTTCACGTACCTACATTAGCCTGGTACACGGTTTATATGGGAAAATATAAAAAATGGAAAAACTGCAACTCCTGTATACTTTTTTAGTTCCATTTTGGTCCCATATCAACTGTGCAAAATTTCAGATCGATCGAAGAAACTATATTTTAGTGCCAGCCATTCTTAGTTTTTCATACGATTTACTATGGGGAAAATTTACTTCTTCAAAGAAAAATCGCTCGAGGTCACCCATTGATCCCTAAAAATAAGCCGTTGAATGATTTTTGTAGAAAACTTCACTAGGAATCAGACCTCCGAAGACCACAAAGCGATGCGACATTCGTGGAAAAAGTTATTAAGCTTTACCCGATCGATAAAATGACGAGATTTTATTATTTATTGTTATTCCTTACGTGTTAAACAGCGTTTGCATGCCATTCAGTTTTCAGTCAATAACTTTTTCCACGTGCCTTAGATCGCTTTGCGCTCTTCGGAGGGTTTGTTCCTCGTAAAATTCCCAACAGAAATCATTCATTGATATATTTTTAGGGGTTAAGGGGCAACCTGGGTCGATTTTTCTTTGAAAAAATGATTTTCCCCATAGTAAATCGTATGAAAACTTAAAACGGCTGGCGCTAAAATATAGTTTCTCCGATCGAGCTGAAATTTTGCACAGTTGCTATGGGGCCAAAATGGAACTCAAAAAGTGTACAGGAGTAAAATGTCTTTTTGAGTACCACGCTAACCTACATAGGTACCCACGACACGCACAAAGCATATGATTCGCAGTTTGTTCAACAAACATATGAACCACTAGCTCGACGGCACGGCGCGCCGGCAGGCGGCAAAAGTACGCCGAAGGACCAAATAAAAAATTGCAACATCAGTTAAACAAACACACAAAGGAGTGTTGGGTATACCAACGACTTCGGGTGGCGGCGTGTGGTTCCTCCAGGCAAAAGCTCCCTTCTCTACAATTTTGGTGATGGTGGTTGGGCGGGGTTGGATGTGGCGGACGGATATACAATGCGGGGTTTTCCGGAAGGATGGCAAAACGGGCCCACTCTCTCTCTCTGTCTCTACCTCTAATGTTTATTAAATGAACGTGATACGCACGATTGTTTGTTAGCATACCGACGAGTTTAGCGTGCCGGTGACGGCTCTTAGTTGATTGTTTCCAATGCCTGATTGGAATTCGTTAGAGATGAGGCGTGGGGTAGGAACTGTTTATTTGGAGAAACTACGTGTGGGTTGGAATAGGAAGTGTTGTTTACCTTATTGAAAATCATTTATGTGGATTTTAATTTGGGACTAGAGTGTTTACAATATAATATAAAATTTTACCATTTTTGAGAAGTCAAGGACTTCTACATTTTTTTAAATTTTATTTGAATACCGTGAATGGGAAGTTTCGGAAATGTTTGCCTTCCTCGTGCACCAGGATGCTCAAAAGGGCTATATGCAAACTCAAAAAACAAAATTTTGATAGAACCCATAAAGGGTCAAGTCTTACACACCAATCGACTCAGATCGACGATTTGAGATGATGTATGTGTGTATGAATTCATGTGTATATGTACAAAATAGTCACCCCAATTATAGATAATAAATATCAGTCACCCTCTCAACAACCGCATCAACAATCATGCGCCTCCATGTGTGTCCCAATCTCCTAGTAAACTGTATGTTCGGCGGCCTAGTTTTTAGAAGGATGATTTTAAACTTTGTTTCCCTACGTTGATTTTTGAAACTTGCTTGCGGCCGATATAAAATTTTGTTTGGAATACGAAAACAGTGGCCAGAATATCCAAGATAGCGGATAAAAATTTAGATGGTGGCTGTTTATAAAGTTTCATACTCCAAAAACTTGCAATTTGGAAATATTCGGTATAAGAAGATGTTCTCCTTCTTCTTCTTCTTCTTCTTCTTCTTCTTCTTCTTCTTCTTCTTCTTCTTCTTCTCCTTCTTCTTCTTCTTCTTCTTCTGAAGAAGAAGAAGAATGAAATCCTGGAGAAATGTTATCTCAGATGGAGGTTTTGAAGGAAACCCTGTTCTTTCTGGAGGAATTTATACGGCACTGCTGGAGATATTCCATAAAAAAAAGGGGAATGGAGTAGGAGCATCGGGATGTGATCCCTTAGTAGTTCTGGAAGGATTTCCTAAAATAATTCCGGAATAAGCTCTAGGAGGAATCCCCCAAGAAGTTTTTCCTGGAAGAATTCTTGGAATTTCTGAAAGAATCCCGATAAGAGCTAATAAAAAACCCCGCAAGAAATTCTTGGTGGAATGCAAGAAAAGATCTCCTGGATCAATCCCAGATAGAACTCTTGGAGACATCTCAGAAGGAATTAAGAGAACTCCTTGAGAATTCCAGGAAAAAAAAACCTGGAAGAATCCTGGAAGGAATTCCTGAAATCACTTTAACAGTTAGCCGAGAAACTAGTCTGAGAATAAATGGTTTATGATGCTCATCTATTCTTAAAAGTGGTAGAGGTTTATTTTTGTCTGTATTGACGAGATTTTTAACCCTAGGCTAGTTCATTTCGGGACCCACGCTTTACTTCCCTTCCGAAGGAAGAACCCACATCTTGTGATTATTTCGGGAGTGGGATTCGATCCCAGGTCCTCGGCGTGAGTCTTGTGTTCTAACCACCACGCCAGGTCCGCTCCACAGGGATTGGTAGAGGTGAATCAATTAGCCCAGTACAATCAGTAGGACTCACGAATGCCAGATCAAGAATTCAGCCACTTTAATTTACTTGGACGAGACCACGTGTGGAAATCACCTAAGTTAGAGCAATCCCCTTAGCATTAATTGGTGGTAACCGTCAATATCGTCGTCAAACTGCCAATGAAGATTTGAAAGATTGTAGTCACCCAACACTAGAACGATGTCTGTGTCTACTAGCGTACCTATGACACACAGCTTGAACGGCGTTCGAATAAGCGATATACTTTGCTGTGTCAGATTTGAGACGTAGATAAATAGAGACTATGAAAAGTGATCGGCGTGCCAGTTTAATGTGAAACACAACCTGTTCGAGGTGATCGCAATTACTCAGCGAAACTGAACTTCAGCGATAGATTGACCTTACGACAACAAGTACAACACCACCTTTTGAAAGCTCGCTTGTGTCGGATGCAATTTCTCTATCAGCAATGCACGGTTTAAGCCAGGTTTCGGTTAGTACAACAACATCATAGTCGCAGCTAAACAGCATCAGGGGCGAAACGTTGAAGTTTTGGTGCGCAACCCAGGTAACAATTTGATGCTGTACAAACGTTTCTTCAACTGTTTTAAATCAGCCTTCATTTGAATAAAAGCTGAGCACAAAAGGCAGAATCCTTTATTTAGCTCCTAAACATCTAATTTTAGTGGTTTTATTCAACCTTTAGCTGATTTGAGGTTCATTGGAAGGCTGATTTAGGGCTTAATATGCGCTTAATCAGTAATTAATAAAATTAAATATTTATCTGTGTAAAAATAAAATAAAAACACTTTCGTGAGTCTATTTTTACAATTAGCTGCGTTTATTGCCAGAAGAGATGTTTAGGAATGTATAAATTAATCTGTGGGAAAACTGGCAATTGAACTCGGGCCTCCTGATTTTTAGTCACTCACCTTAGCACCTACATCACACACAATTGAATAGATATCCTCGAAAACAGAAGCATTACTGGTTGTGTCTCAACAGTTAAGAACCTAAGTTGAACTAAATCTGTATTGAGGCTGAAGAAGCGATGTGGACTTCACGAAAACCATGCTTGGGTCTGCTGTCAATTTTATTGAAGGTTGAGCAACAACGATAAATCAATCGATCAAATCTGACTATACATGTCAATGGTTGCTCCTCCGTGATTGATCTGAGCTGGTACTAATTGCACTGAGATCCGAATGAATAAGGGCTGGGACACTTCACTTATTCCCAAAGTGTAATTTAAGCAGCTCATACATTTTTGATCCATAACGGCGCCGGCCACGTCCTTATAGTCAGTTGGGAAGGGAAAGGAATGTTAGAGTGTGCTGGTTGTTGCTACTAAAGACCGAGATCACCTCTGCTTCCCCACAAGCAGCCCGGACTGGGGTATTTGTTAGACGGAAAGGATGGGAGATCAGGGAGTCACCGTTGGGTCGGGGATGCGATCCATGGATAGGGGTTATTTATAGTGTTCGTGATAGATTGTGTGGTGAATAAGGTGAATAAGGTCAAGCGGCACAGCACGCTTAAGTTGCATAACTTGTAGGCGTTATACATATATACACTGTGCTTTGAGTGGAAGGGAGGGAAACCAATTTTTTTTAATTCGTTTCTGGTTCTAGCGATGGCTATGAACATATGAATATACATGAGTTGTATATGTAAAGAAGAGAGAGCGAGAGAAAGTGGATAGAAAGATACAAAGTAGGATGAAAGGGACGGGCCAGGGATTGAACCCATGACCTTCTGCATACGAATCAGAAACTTTAGCCACTAGACCACCAAGCCCCTCGTGAAGGTTGAACAACAGATGATTAATTCTGCATGTTGGTGTATGTTTTAAAGCTGGTTACCCAGATGAATAATTTTCTATTCAACCTGAAATTCAGCCATCTATGTGTTGTTCAACCTCTTTAGAACAAGCCATACTTCAGACCAATATTCAGCTGTCATTGTGTTCAGCCATTGACACCATTAACCATCTATTGTTCAGCTATTACTCGCACTGTTCAGCATTAATTGTAAATTGGGAATCCTCTGGCGTTTTGGAAGTATACCAAAACAAAACTATCCGCTGACATTAGATTTCGTTTGACGACAGCTGCTCTTTGTGTGGAAGATTCCATCTTGAGACTGCGATGCATGAGTGAGAATGAGGATATCCCATCACAACAGGGTGGGTCGTTAACATTCGGAGTATCGGCATGCGTATTGCTGAAATCCGAACAAGCTTCAGGTAGGTGAGTGTACGAATCGATTGGATACTTGCTTGTGTGTGGAGTTTGGAAGACCCTTCCCTTACGACGAATACACGGCCGAGATGGCTCTGATGTCTGGAGCTCGTGGAGTGTTGAATGACAGATGTTTTACAGCAAACGTTGGGCGGCGTCACTGTTTCGGGTGGGCAGGGTCCTCCATACGGCTTTTGCAGGTGCATCCCGGCGAGAGTTGGGAGAAAAGTAGGTTGCGATGTTGGTTGCGATGAATTGCTGGGAATAACTGAAGTTAACGGAGGGAAGATGTTCTTTACTGCACATATACTTGCCTGCTGTTGCGTGGCAGAAGACCCCCTCTCCGCCAACAGGGCCAAGATGACTGCAGATCGCTGGCGGGAATGGATTGACTGTGGCGGAAGGATTGGGGTCCCGGGTGTTTGACATATATTGAAAAAGGCTTGCTTGACGACAATAAATGGCTGCTAGAAGCGGAACCCTTTACCGGATGAAAAATTGATTGATTTGTCTTTATTAAAGAGACTTTCAGCCCTTGGCGGATGAAAAATGTTCGAATTGCATGTAAATTTGCCTATTGGAACGATTTAGGAAACCCCTTCTCCGCACCCAAACACAAAGCTTAGGACGACTGATGAACGCAGGCAGGAAAGACGGGATTGTGTTGGGGGAATATGGTACTTCCAAAATACTAAAGCTGTTGCGTCCTGGGTTGAACGAAATCAGTAATCATGGCTGGCGTTTCAGCAATGTCCAGAGTAATAACGATTGACGAAGTACTGGGGCAGACATACAAAAGTTATTAGCACAAGTACCCTCGAATTCTCAGAAGAGAAATCCCTTTGGCCACGAAGACGGATCAAGCTTTGTACACTCATTGCACAATTATGGGTCACACACAATTATTAGTCACTTTTCACTTTAATAGATAAATACTAGTTAATTGCAAGCTTTTGTTAGCCATTATCATTTTTCGTTGACAAGTTGATTTATTTTGTGTCACTATACGTATCGCACACGGGCTTATACGTCAAAATATACATATTTTCGATATTTTTTTGTTGGGCGCAAAACCATCTGTCAAAGTAACGCTTCGATTGTGAATGTCGGAAAGTGCGTGCGCTGATTTCGTAAGCTCTGTAAAAGCGCATTTCAGTGATTTTCAAATGCAAAATGGTATCGTCACCAAAATAAAGGTATTATTTACGTTCTAAATGTATAAATTCATGTGACTGCAGCTAATTAAAGCTTATTTCAGGCAAAATTGAAGTGACTCATTATTGTGCCAAGGAACACCGAAAATCACACAATTATGGGTCACTTTTTGTGCAGCATATTGACAGTTCTGCGTACATGGGCATTGCATACTTTTAGGCGTTTATCGGTGGTTATGTTGAGGGTTTTGTCCCAATTTTAAAAAAATTGATTCCAAATCGCGAAAACACGCTCCGTTAAGAGGTTTGAGACCAGTTTTAGATTCTACTATAGTTGATCTATCGAGAATAAGTGATCATTCATTGAAAAAATAGATAAAACATTATTGTTGAGCCAATTCCTCTTGAGTGACCCATAATAGGCAACAAATTGACCCATAATTGTTACATAGCCAATTTTGACCCATTATTGTGGTTTTCATTGTTCACCAATATTTTTGTAAATTTCACCATCTTAAGTGAATTTTACAAGCAAATTTTTATATCAAACAATAAAAAGGAGTTTCAATGAAGAGAATATAAAATAAAAATAATGAAAATGTTATTTTTGTATGAAAAACGATTCATATTATGAAATGATTGTTCCTTGAGTGACCCATAATTGTGCAATGAGTGTACGAAATGATGTTGAAAGAGTTCACATCTAAGTCCAATTTTTGCTGCTTCGCAGTACAAACCATCTCTTATCCATTTCTCCACAACGTCTGATTTCACACTTCTTCTTCTTCTTCTTTCTTCGAGCACTTCCACAGTTATTAATTGAAGAGCTACCGTTGCCTGCCATTGCATGAATTTGTATGTAGGGTGGGCCACACTTATATGAAACACAAAAATTTCGAAAAAAAAATGCCAAGTCTTACCTCCTAAATCAGTTGTATTGGACTCCCAGAAGCAACGTTCAAAATTTGAGCAAAATCGGTTGAGCCAAAGGGGCGCTCAAAACGCTTGAAGTTTGTATGGGCAAACTTGGCCAAATCTATGCAGAAATTTTAAGTTTTCGAAGTTATACCCTATGAAAGTGAGACAAAGTATTGAGATTTCATTATTGATGTTATTCCTTTACATGTATTGGAAAAGCAACAATAAAGTTTATCCTCACTTTACCTAGGGTATAACTTTTTTCACAGATGTTGGATCACTTTGCGGTCTTCGACAAAGTTGTTTGGCATATAGTCACCTACAATAATACCAAAGGGTTTGGTTATTGAACGCTTACAGCACCACCTAGCGGCAAAATTCGAAAACCTAAAATTGCTGCACACATTTGGTCAAGTTTTTCCATACAAACTTCAAGCGTTTTGAGCGCCCCCTCAGGCTTTATTGATTTTGCTAAATTTTTGAACATAGCTTCTGGGAGCTCAAAACAACTGATTTAGAAGGTAAGACTTGGCATTTTCCGAAATTTTTGTTTTTTATATATACAATGATACACTATGCCCAGGGAGTCGGGAAAATTTTCTCGACCGGAACGTGAATCGAACCCGCCGTCTCCGGAATGGCGATCCATAGCCTTAACCATTAGACTAACTGGAGAGATACCTATATCCAAAATAATGGAACAGGCGGTGCTACAGTCGCCACGTTCGCTTCCTCGGCAGGTTTTGTTCCGCCAAGAAGTGGCTTTGCGATATGAGGAACATTGTCAATTCGCCGGTGTTTTGTCGTTCTTCAATTCAGCATAAGGCGCTGTCCATAAACTACGTAGATTTAATTTTGGTCATTTCAGACCCCTCCCCTCCCCCCTAGTAGACTTTCGTCCATACAAAATTTAGAAAACTTGTATGGACCGCAGACTTTGGCCAGAACCCCCCTCCCCGCTCCCCTTTTTAAGTCTACGTAGTTTATGGACAGACTCTATGCGGCTTCTTGTTTTTTGGTCAGCTCATTCATTATACGGCCAACGGAGGAGACAGTGTTTCCTCACGTGCAATTTTTAGTAGCTTCATGCATTCATCTCACATCCAATACCAATGGACTTATCCACCGATGCACCGGATACATCGCGGTCCGAGAATTTTGACACTAGAGCGGGGCCGTTTCCAATCAGAATTGTTCAATTTTGATTGGAAATCGTTCAATTCTGATTGGAAACGGCCCCGCGATGACCGAAACCGAGGTACAGTCGAATATTTTAATGTAACAGACAACAAATTATTATTATTATTAATTTATTTTAAGGACCCTTTAACTGAATGGAAGTCATTCGGGTCCGGAGACTACAAATGAGAGAATTTCTATGGTAGGTCGCGAAAAGTACATCTGCTGGCCAAAAGGGGTCGCGCATCTGAAAGTTTGGGAACCTATGCTCTAGGAGGAATCTCCTTTCAGCTTCCGTAGGACAATCAGAAGGAATTTATGGAGGTATTCAGATGGAACTTCTGCAGGAATACCTGTAGCAATTCATGAAGGATCATCACCCTGCAGCAGGCGCATTCACTGGCACTTTTTACTAATTGAAGTTTACCCAGTAGCCAATGGCTGTATAAATAAAAAAATAAAAATTAAATTAAATAAATAAATAAATGGCAATTTTTAAGTGATGTTCAAGTGTATATCATATTATGTTATGATGATATAATATTCTTCTATAACTAAATAACAATAGTAACAAAAAGTACACTGGTCTAACCAAGATAATAACATATTTTGTTATAATCAGATCAAAATTATAACAAAATGTGGTATGAACTTCTGCCTCAGGATTACTGGTTTCAATAAAAATTCGATACAGTTTGGAAACATTATTTTACTAAAGTCGAACACTCAAAACTATTAATAAAATGAGTTATCAGACAACATTTATAACATAATGTGATATAATTGAGTTATAGTATATTAAAAACTCCAAGGATGCTGAACATGATTATAATACAATGAGTTATAAATATCATGGTTTGCTTGGATTATGTAATATTCTTGTTACAATGTTCTAGTCGGGAGTCAGGATATGAGCACAAAATTTTCTTAAAATGCAGCTTACAAAAAGGACTTGAAAAAAAACTTCCTAGTTTTTGCTATGCTATGTAAAAATAGTTTTTTTTATCTATATTAACGAGATTTACAGCCTTAGGCTAGTTCATCTCGGGACCCACGCTTTACTTCCCTTCAGAAGGAAGAACTCACATTTAGCGAGTTTGTCGGGAGTGGGATTCGATCCCGGGTCCTCGGCGTGATAGTCAAGTGTTCTAACCATCACACCAGGTCTGCTCCTGTAAAAATAGTTAAGCTTTCGTTAAAAAACATAAGTCGTTGTGATCCAACATTGTGGAAATCATAAGCTACTGATATTCTGACCATTTTTGAATATTAAAGTTTTCTATTATTTTTGCGATATTTTTTTCTGCAATCTAGAACTAATAATCTTATCATTCATGAGAAAAGATTGCGAACCGGTCGATCGGTTCAAAAGTAGTGACGGTTCGAAAAAAAAGAGAAATGTCGTTTTTTGGATCACCCTCATTCTAAATTGTGAAACAGAAAAATTTCGGGTCAAATTATTTTGATAAAGATCATTCCTACCGCATTTGAGCAACATCGGAGCACTTTAATTTTCGAGTCTATTCTTTTTTCATGGAATGGCTGCACACTTTTAACGCCTATATGCAATTGATTGCAGTTTGATTCAATATGATCATAGTGTTATCTAGACATTATTTCATGTTCGATAAAGAAGATATCTTCAGCCAGAACATCGTACTTAGTATGCACTCCGAAGGAAACACGCTCGCGACAGCAGAACCATCCACGTGTGGCTGCAACTAACCATCCACCGTAAATCCGGTTGATAAAGCTGCCTATCAAATGGCCAACATTCTCTTCACTCGCATCGTATTTCAAGTACAAGACTGCACCTTTCGCGCACCAGTCCTCTACGGTGTTCTGTATGTGTGGTGACAGAGCTGGGTTGGATGGTTGGTATACAGACACCCATAACTAAGCTGGTGTCAAGGAAAATGATGCTAATGATGTGTTATCCTGTCTATAGGAACATATTGTCGCCTCGTCTCTGTTAACCACAGGGATGATGCGTGAATACATCTATGTGCTCCGACGCGATTATCTAACATGCTCCATGATACTTCTGTTAACTGCACTTACTTATTGAGGTAGCGCAAGTTAGCTATCTTGCAGTAAATCTTTAAATAGGCAATCTGTGACGAAAACAAATGCGAATCAAAATTTGATAAGCTTCGTAATATTGCGATATTTGACAAACCAAACTACAGAATAAATTGTTGAATAACACATTGAAAGTTACTTTTCCATCAAGACGGCCCCAGAAGGATCAAACCATGTGGGATCAGCTTATGCAAACTACTGTCATGAAGCTAAGGATGATGCTACTGCTCACAATGAGATAATAACAATGGATAGTGTATGCACGTACGCGTTGGCGTTGGCGGTTTTGTCTTTCACACGATGGATTCCGGCGTTTGTTCGGTTCCGGGAAGATCCGTCAAGGTGAGATGCAGTTTCTCGTTTTCACAGCTGATGAGGAATGCGCTGATACATCGACTTGCCCGGCGAGGGTACGCGACTGACAATGACAATGACTGCAGGCAACGGCTTGTATTAACAAATGAGGTTTGTTACACTTAAGGTGAAGAGATGACAAAGTCATATCTTAAAATTTCATAAGCAAAAATCTGAAGATCCTTATGATGATTGTGATTTTGAAAATTAAAGCTATAGTGGCGTTATAGCATCACCTTAAGGGCACTGCATACCACTAATTTCAACTTCATTTCTGAGTATTATTCCCCACTTCCCAAGATTCTGCAAAAAAGAAACAATTTTTCCACCCGTAGAAACCGTAGCAGTGAGCAACCGATACCATCGATGTCGAACCTCAACTGCAATGAACGACTTTATCTAACTCACTATGCTGCCTTGGGTCTTTATCGAATGACATTGTGTTTTCTATGGATGATGGCCTAGGCAGTGGTTTCCAATTTTTGGAGTACGTCAAGCGAATAAAAAAGTGTCGATATCTTGTTATCTGATTGTTCTCAAAAAGAGAACACCATGTTCATTTTGAGCAGGTTTTTATGGGGTTTGTCGAAAGCAATAGGTCAAAGCGAGGTTAAATACAAAATACACAGAGCATGTTTTCCTTCATTTAGCCTAGTGGTTAAGGCTATAGATCGCCGATCCGGAGACGGTGATTCCCGGTTTGATTCCCGTTCCCGTCGGGAAAATTTTCTCGACTCTCTGGGCAGAGTGTATCATTGTACTTGCCTCACAATGTACAAATTCATGAAATGGCAGGCAAAGAAAGCTCTTCAATTAATAACTGTGGAAGTGCTCAATGAACACTAAGTTGAAGCGAGGCAGGCCAAGTCCCAGTGGAGATGTAGAGCCATAAAGAAGAAGAAGTAGGTTTCCTTCAATTGAATTAAAATTCTTCTACTAAGCGATGCATTAAGTAATTCATTTGATTATTAGATCACATTTTTAATGAAAACTTCCACAAACTTTCTGGCACAAATTCTTTGGAACCTCTGTCGGTCACACTGTTCAAAAGAAGTGTTAGATCCTACCACTCCAATCAAAAGTGAGAGGCTGAAATAAGAGCATCGAAAATCGATAGTCCGGTGGCACTTTTCCACACAGAACACTCTGCATCGCAGACCTTCGCACATAATCTGCACTACTGATCACGGCGGCGATGTCGACGACGACGACGACGACGGCAACAACGATGATGAAGACGACGCAGAGGACCATGGGGAATAGATGCCGAGTGCATGTAACCTCAATTTCAATCACCCTCTGGGTCGGCTGGATCCCACTTCATCGTGGCGGCGGCGGCGGTGGCACTGGTCCTTGAAGAAGTAGTGCTGCTGGATATGGTTCCTATTTCAGGAAGGCTCTCATGCTGTGGGACCGACCAGCATCGGCATCATCATCATCAACTACATCATTGACATCGTTGGAGAAGAAAATCGAAGAAGCAATGTGGAACCCATGAAACGCAATTTAATTAGCATTCAATCAGGCCCGTTCACCCGTGTGCACAAGGGAACGAAATCCAGAAGAAAGGATGCCAAAGAGTGGAATGAAAGAGGATTTTGGGCTCATGGGGCAACGTATTGTGCCATCTCCTCATTCTTGGCGTAACGTCTCAACTGGGACAAAGCCTGCTTCTCAGCCAAGCCTTCCATGAGTACTTCCACAATTATTAACTTAGAGATTCCTCTGTCAATGACAATTTTGCATGTGTATGTCGTGTGGCAGACATAAAGATACTATTTGCCCAAGAAAGTTAAGAAAATTTCCATTATGGAAAGTTCCTGGACCGACTGGGAGTCGAATCCGTCACCCCAGGATGGCCTTGCTGAATACCAACGAGATTATTGCTCCAGCTGGTTTTTCTAAAATCTGTCATATACTAGAACCACTGTTTATGCCATGGGCTGGGAAGTATGATTTTAAACAGGACATAAAAGAATGTTATGCATAACAAAAGTTAGCACTTTAAATGAACTAACTTCATTTTAGCGAGCAGGTTCATCTCATAGGGGTTTGAGATGAGACCTTCAGGGGTTTTCTGGGGTTTCATTGGAGCCCAAAAGGATGAGGTCCCAGTAGGTTTGTTTGGGGGATGTTTTGGGGAGCTCCAATAAAATTTAAGAAGGCTTAAGATGGTTTTAAGGAATATAGCTGCGCTTCAGAAGTGGTTTCAGCAGGCTTCAGGTGGTGGTGGTTTGAGATTTGTTTTAGAGGAATTGAAGCGTTTCTCTGAGACCCCCATGAAACCGCTTGAAACCTCTTGAGGCCTCCTATAACGCCCACGAAATCCGGTGGCGTTCCACTGAAAACCCGAGAGTTCTCCTAATGGGCACTTTCCCTGGATCCCCCTGGATCCTGCTAAGATCTTTGAAACGCCTTGACACCATGGAAGCCCCTGAGCCCCATGGAGTACTCTAAGATCCACTGTAACGCTCTTAAGCACCCCTAAGACTCCCTGGAGCCCCCATGGAATCCACTGTACTTGCCTCAAAACTTGTCTGTGGCTTCCTGGGACCAGTGCTGAAAAATTCATTTCGTCAAATCTAAATTCAATCACCCACAGCTCATTTTGGAGGCTGAACCTAAGAATATGGTATATGAAAGACTTGTGCAGCTAGACCAGTTCTGTTAGAAAGTCACGAAAAAACCGCTATTTTTCGAATATTTAACGTAAATGTCACGGGCTTCCTTTGAAAAATGAAAAATGATATTCACGGTGAATATCATTTAGCATTTTTCGAAGGTGGTCCGTGACATTTACCCTGAATATTCGAAAAATATCGGTTTTCCGTGACTTTCTAGCAGAACTGGTCTAGCCGCACAAGTTTTTCATATACCATATTCTCAGGTTCAGCTTCTAAAATTAGCTGTAGGCGATTGAATTTAGATATGACGAAATAAAATTTTCAACACTGCCTGGGACCTTCTAGGGCCCTCTGAATTGCACCTGACATTAATTAAAATGCCCAAAAAATCTCTGAAGCACTGTTGAGGCCCTCTGAAGCGCCCTTGAGATATCTTGGAGTCCCCTGAAATTATATGAATCGCCCCTGCCACCTTCTAAAATACTGCTGCGGCCTCTTTGTAATCCCCTAGCCTAAAACTCCCTGGAATCCATCTGAAACGCCCCGGAGACCCCTTAAAACACCTCTGAGAGTCGCTGAAACCCTCCTGAGACCCCCTGAAGCGCGCCAGACACACTTTGAAATACTCTGAAACCACCTGGTATCCCTTGAAACCTCCTGTGACCTCTGAAGCGCTAATGAGACTCCCTGAAGTTCACCTTAGATCCCCTGGAACCCCCAGAAATCCCCTGGGACACCCTGAAGCACCTAAAATTTCTTGGAAAATCTCTTACCGAAATTCATAGAGAATCTATTGAAAGAATTTAAAAACTCCGGACTCCAAAGGAATTCGAGAACATATTTTTTTAAGAAATTTTTAAGGGAATATCTGTAGAAACATTTGAACTTCTGCTGGAATTCCCAGAAAAATCTCAAGAGAATCTTTCAAATCAATTTCTGTAGAAGTTTCTAGGAATTATTTCTGAAGAAATTTCTAAATATTTTAAAGAATTCAACCAAAACTTCCTAGAAGAAATCTTTGTTTGAATTTCTACAGAAGTCACTGGAGGAATGTCTGCTGGAATCTCTGGAAGAATTTAAGAAGGAATGTATGGAAAAATCCCTGTAAGAATTCATGGATAACATTATTAAAAGAATTCCTGAGGTTGTCTTCTGATGGAAGAACGTCTATAAATAACGTCACGCTTTGAGGAAAGAATTGGTTGAGCAAAGTGTAGCAACCTATACATGAATATCAGAGGTCCCATACAAAAAGGGTGCCACAAAGAAAAGGGGGTTGAAAATGGACAATTTTTGCGTGACCTTATAAGTAATCAATTGAGAAATTTGAGAAGGTTATCTGAGGAAATTCTTTGAAAATTTATGAGCGAACTTAACGCATTCCTAAAAAAATATTGCTTTAAACTATTTGGAAGATTATTGGAAAAAAATCCTGGAGGAATTTCCTTAAAAAAAATCTGAACACTTGATTTTTTTTTAGATTTCCTGGTTAAGTTTCTGGAGGTTCATTTAGAGAAATTTCAAAAGAAAATTCTGGAAGAATTCTTGAAGAAATTCATGGAAAACTCTCTGAACAGAATCTCTGGAGTAATCTCTAGAAAAATTCCTGAAACAAATATCTGAATTATATGAAATATTCGATTGGATCGAGAATCAAAAAAGTACCGGCATCAGATAGGCGATTCAAAACCATTAACTTAAGTTTAACCGGGAATCTCCCGTGGAAATTTTAAAGAAGTCGCCATGAATATCGATGGAAATCCTCCAAGAATGTCAAACGAAAATTTCCATAAAAGTCTTCCAAGAAATATGTCTAGAATATGTAGCAGAATGTGTTTATCCTCATGAGTATATCCCCAACAATTTTGTTAATTATCCGTTAAGGATACTAAAAGAAACTTGCTTGAACGAAAATGAACAAGGATCATTAAAGAATTACATTTTACGATAATAAACATCGAGAATCATGATTCTGCAGAGAGTCCTCTCAAGATTCTGCAATGAATCTTCTCAGGATTCTGCCGAGAATCCTCTTTTGTTTATGCAGAGAATTCTCTCAGGATTCTGCAGAAAATTCTCTCATGAATCCGGAGAGAATCCTCTCAGGATTCTGCAGAAATTCCGCTCAGGATTCAGCAATGAGGCTTCTCGGGATTCTGCAGAGAATATTTTTTGGTTTCTGCAGAAAATTCTCTTAAATATCCTGGGTGGATTCATTGCAGAATCCTAAAAGAATCCATTGCAGAATCCGTGAAGGATTCCCCGAAAATTCTGAAAGAATTCTCCGCAGAAACCTGAAAAGATTCCTGAAAGCAATATCCTGATAGGATTCTCCGAGAAGATTAATTGCAGAACCCTGAGAGGGTTCTCTGCAGAATCCTTAGAGGATTCTCTCCAGATTCCTGAGAGGATTAGCTGCATAAACCTAAGAGGATTATGCTCAGGATCTGCAGAATCCTGAGAGGATTCTCTGCAGAATCCTGAGAGGATTCTCTGCGGAATTCAGAGAGGATTCTCTGCAGAATCCTGAGGGGATTCGCTGCAGAATCCTGAGAGGATTCGCTGCAGAATCCGGAGAGGATTCGCTGCAGAATCCTGAGAGGATTCGCTGCAGAATCCTGAGAGGATTCGCTGCAGAATCCTGAGAGGATTCGCTGCAGAATCCTGAGAGGATTCGCTGCAGAATCCTGAGAGGATTCTCTGCAGAATCATGAGAGGATTCTCTGCAGAATCCTGAGAGGATTCTCTGCAAAATCCCGAGAGGATTCTCTGCAGAATCCTGAGAAGATTCTCTGCAGAATCCCGAGGAAATTCATTGCAGAATCTTGAGAGGATTCTCTGCAGAACCATGAATGGATTCTCGATGTTCGTGTACATAAAAAAAAAACTACAAAGGAAAAATTGCATCAGTTACCCAAAAAAGACAAAGTTCTCTCAGGATTCTGCAGAGAATCCTCTCAGGATTCTGCAGTGAATCCTCTCAGGATTCTGCAGAGAATCCTCTCAGGATTCTGCAGAGAATCCTCTCAGGATACTGCAGAGAATCCTCTCAAGATTCTGCAGAGATTCCTCTCAGAACTCTGCAGAGAATCCTCTCAGGATTCTGTAGAGAATCCTCTCAGGATTTTGTAGAGAATCCTCTCAGGATTCTGTAGAGAATCCTCTCAAGATTCTGCAGAGAATCCTCTCAAGATTCTGCAGAGAATCCTCTCAGGATTCTGACGAGAATTCTCTCAGGAATCTGAAGAGAATCCTCTCAGAATTCTGCAATGAATCCTCTCAGGATTCTGCAGAGAATCCTCTCAGGATTCTGTAAAGAATCCTACCAGAATTCTGCAGAGAATCCTCTCAGTATTCTGCAGAGAATGCTCTCAGGAATTTGCAGAAAATCCTCTCAGGATTCTGACGAGAATCCTCTCAGGATTCTGCAGAGAATCCTCTCAGAATTCTGCAGAGGATCCTCTCAGGATTCATGACCATAAACCTCTCAGGATTCTGACAAAAATCCTCTCAAGATTCTGACAAGAATCCTTTCAAGATTCTGACCCTTATCCTCTCAAGATTCTGACGAGAATCTTCTCAGGATTCTGACGAGAATCCTCTAAGGATTCTAAAGAGAATCCTCTCAGGATTCTGACGAGAATCCTCTCAGGATTCTGACGAGAATCCTCTCAGGATTCTGACGAAAATCCTCTCAGGATTCTGACGAAAATCCTCTCAGGATTCTGACGAGAATCCTCTCAGGATTCTGACGAGAATCCTCTCAGGATTCTGACGAGAATCCTCTCAGGATTCTGACGAGAATCCTCTCAGGATTCTGACGAGAATCCTCTCAGGATTCTGACGAGAATCCTCTCAGGATTCTGACGAGAATCCTCTCAGGATTCTGACGAGAATCCTCTCAGGATTCTGACGAGAATCCTCTCAGGATTCTGACGAGAATCCTCTCAGGATTTTGACGAGAATCCTCTCAGGATTCTGACGAGAATCCTTTCAGGATTCTGACGAGAATCCTCTCAGGATTCTGACGAGAATCCTCTCAGGATTCTGACGAGAATCCTCTCAGGATTCTGACGTAATCCTCTCAGGATTCTGACGAGAATCCTCTCAGGATTCTGACGAGAATCCTTTCAGGATTCTGACGAGAATCCTCTCGGGATTCAGACGAGAATCCTCTCGGGATTCTGACGAGAATCCTCCCAGGATTCTGACGAGAATCCTCCCAGGATTCTGACGAGAATCCTCCCAGGATTCTGACGAGAATCCTCCCAGGATTCTGACGAGAATCCTCCCAGGATTCTGACGAGAATCCTCCCAGGATTCTGACGAGAATCCTCTCAGGATTCTGACGAGAATCCTCCCAGGATTCTGACGAGAATCCTCCCAGGATTCTGACGAGAATCCTCGAAGGATTCTGCAGAGAATCCTCTCAGGATTCTGACGAGAATCCTCTCAGTATTCTGACGAGATTCCCCTTAGGATTCTGACGAGAATCCTCTCAGGATTCTGACGAGAATCCTCTTAGGATTCTGACGAGAATCCTCTCAGGATTCTGACGAGAATCCTCTCAGGATTCTGACGAGAATCCTCTCAGGATTCTGACGAGAATCCTCTCAGGATTCTGCAGAGAGTTCTTTCAGTGTTCTGACGAGAATTCTCTCAGAATTCTGACTATAACCCTCTTAGGATTCTGACGAGAACCCTACCATAACTCTGGAGAGAATCCTCTAAGGATTCTGGAGAGAATCCTCTAAGGATTCTGGAGAGAATATATTCAGGATTCTGGATGGGAATTCTCTCTGGATTCTGGAAAGAATTATTTCAGGATTCTGGAGAGAATCCTCTCAGGATTCTGACGAGAATCCTCCCAGGATTCTGACGACAGTCCTCGAAGGATTCTGCAGAGAATCCTCTCAGGATTCTGACGAGAATCCTCTCAGTATTCTGACGTGAATCCTCTTAGGATTCTGACGAGAGTCCTCTTAGGATTCTGACGAGAATCCTCTTAGGATTCTGATGAGAATCCTCTCAGGATTCTGACGAGAACCCTCTCAGGATTCTGGAGAGAATATACTCAGGATTCTGGATGAGAATTCTCTCAGGATTCTGGATGAGAATTATTCCAGGATTCTTGAGAGAATCCTCTCTAAATTTTGAGTACACGCAGAACTCGATGTACACAGCGCAACGAGTAACTTTCACGCAGCGACCGAAAAGACAAAAGAATTTTCACGCAGATTTGTGTAACACCGGATCAACACAAAAAATGTGCTGATCCGGTGTTACACAAATCTGCGTGAAAATTCTTTTGTCTTTTTGCTCGCTGCGTGAAAGTTACTCGTGCGCTGTGTTGTTTCATTTAAGGGTGTAGAGTATTTGCAGGATTCTAGTGAGGATCTTCTCGGAATTCTAGATAGAATTCTCTCAGAAATAGCTCTCCCTCTATTGATATAGGGCATAAAAAAGGTGCATAAGTGAAAAATGCATAAAAACGACCTGCATACAGAGAGGTTTAAGTTCATCTGACGACGTTTCCGCATAGGCACACTGCAAAAAAAAAAATCTCCATCGATTTTTTTTTCTCGTTTGGCTTACGGAACAGAAATAGGCAAAAAACCAGTTTGGGAAATTGGATTTTAGATAAAAATAATTCCTTTATTCGAAGAATCCGATCCAACACAAACAACCGACGAGCGGAGACAGAGAATTGAAACAGCACACAAGAGCCCCAGCTCAAGAAGATTGAACAAATATAGCGCCCTCTGTCGTACCGGGGGGCGACAAGAACGAATACGGGGACGAAACAATTTACCGTCACCGCGTCGCGTCGTCTTCTCCGTGCTACATCTGCTAGGAAAAAGGATTTTCGTTCGATTCTCACTCCGTCCTCTCATCGCCGTCGTCGTCGCAGCGGGTTTTCCTCGAAAAGTTATTGAACGATTTACTTTTCGAGGAAGTGCCGATGAAAAACAGTGTGCGCACGAATAAGATAGCTGGGAGAAATGGGAGACAAAAAACGATGCGACTTGGAACGAGTTGGATCGAGTTTGCTTCGAGCTTCAAGTGAAAATCACCTCAACGAGCGAGAATGATCATGAATAATTTTTCGATAAATTAACAGAAGAATGCGCCGACGAGTGGAAGTGGTCCCAGGATGGTGCGAGGCGCCGCTGGTGGTTCATCCCTCCCGGGCGAAACCATCAAAATTTGTCGCTCATCCGGACATTGGCGTAGCTAGGCATTCATCCTACTAAGAATGTCAAAGGCAGTCAATTATAAGTCTAGTTTTCGAATCGCCTTGCCTTTATGAGCCCTCTCCCTAGACTTATTTTATTAGAAATAGCTCCCTCCTGACTACGCCACTGCATCCGTATCTCGATTCTGTGAAGTTATTCGAAGCAATCTGCTCGTCGGCTCTGACGCCATTATCTTCGAGTTTTCCGGCGGGCTTCGAATTTCCCCAAATATTTTCCTAACCTAAAGATATGCAAACAAGATATTGTAAATAAAGCCTTTTATCGGAAGAGTTTTGGCTAAGATGTGAGTGAATGGTTCCGCCCGCCGTGGATGGCAGGCAGGAAGACTATCAGATTGTCACTGTAAATTGATTGAAATGTTGGATTATCGCTATCGTGATCCTAACTTTCATGGGCATAAGAGTGTCTTCGTGTTTGTCACAAGATTTACGAATGCAAAACGCTCGATTGGTAGAGAAAGCTCTCAGTTGATAACTGTAGTAGTGCTCATAGAGAACTTAAGCTGAACAGCAGACTTTCTCCCATCTGGGGAATATCACCCGAAAAAAACAGCACGATGCAAACGGATTACTTTAAGGATTGGGTTGTTTCAGATTCTTCAAATCTTTCAAATCCTGTAAAGCACACGCACAGTACCTACACACGGAAAACAAATTGAGTTCCATCCCGTCGTAATTGAATTACTATGCCGCAAATCTCAGCGGGAATCAGAAATCATGCATGCATTAAAATTCATCCCACGTCGCCGTGTGTCGTTGTCGTCATCGTAGATGCGAAGCGAAGATCCCATCCGCCCATATTGTCGGGCCTTCGCGTCGTAGTCCCGAGTTGACGATGATGGAGCGGGATTAACTCTCTTGTTTTGGTCCTTTCTGTCAGGTGTCTTGTCGTCGTCGTCGGGATGGAGTATGGTGATTGCTGACAAGCTTTTTTTTGTTGTCTTACCTTGTGCAATATAGGTATCCATTCCAGCAGCAACCGAGGCTTCAGTTTATGATCAAGGAAAGAGATAAACTGTCAAGGTTTTCATCAGCCAGCGCGTGGGTGGCGCAGGCTATACCGTCTCCGTCTGATTAATTATTCATCAATGTTGGGGCTTGATTCTTTCTACTTCAGGTTGCAGAGGCATTCCGCTTAGTATGGAAAATGACAAACGCGACGAAATTGGCTTCATAAAATCCTGCTTTGTTTCAGGAATGGAGTTGGTGTTCTAGTCTTCAATGCGGCTGCCTACGCAGCAGGCACGGAGATATAACTACATCTTCTTAGTTTTAGGGCATCTGTTCTAGCCATATTCGTAACTAATATGGAAGTAGTGAATCATTTTCTTCAGGAATTTTTATCCAATCAAATTTTGAATTAGGTGCCCTCGATAAACTGGCTGATATTAGAGAAGTCATGAGTGCGTTCCTCTCTGGAGCCACCATGTTAAAAAGCGGTCGGTGTTGAACAATGCAAGGGTGCGGTTGTGAATTGATTAATCCTTCTTGTTCTGCTTCTTCCTTCTCGTCTTCTTCTACTGATTCTTATTCTTTACATAACGCCCCCAGTTGGGGCGAAGGCTAGTTCTCAGCTAAATGTTCTATGAGCACTTTCACAGTTTTTAACTGAGAGCTTTCTCTGTTAATGACTGTTTTGCATTTGTATATCATATGGCAGACGACGCAAAGATACTCTATGCCCAAGGAAGTCCAGGAAATGTGCGTTACTTCTGCTCCAACCAAGTTACCGACTTGTTTAACTCAGCATGGTCTTGCTGAATAACCGTGCGTTTACATTTTGTCCTGAGCACCCATGGTGATGCTAAGGGACAAATTGAAAGATCTCCATCCCTGGCGATTGACCACCATATTTCTTTGTTGAAGCTCCGCCGCCATGAACCTGCCACATGGGTTTGGTTCACTGTTACGTAAGACCTCTTCCAATGGGACACCCAGTAGTGCTTCCGGGACTCTACCAGTTGCCCCAAAAACGGTCTAAGACTATTTTCTAACTAACCGTCATAAGGTTATCAAAAACGATGCTATTTGCCGTATGCATGGGTTTTGTTTACTTTTACATTTAAACACTTCCGATGGGACACCCGGAACCGGTTCCGGGACAGTACCGATGATCTAAGACAAGTCCATTGCTAACTGTTAATCAGATTTCCTAAAACGCCACGATTAGAGTAGCCGCATTCATGAGTTTTGTTCATCTTTACCATTGATCAATTCCCATCAGACAACCGGAGCCGGTTCTGGAATACTACCAGAAGTCTTTAATGTGATCTGAGGCTATATCCTATCAAACCACTCATCAGGTTATCGGAAAAACCGCTGTTTCATGTGCTGCATGCATGGGTTTGCTTGCCTTCTATATTTGACCACTTCCGGTGGGACTCCCGGAATCGGTTCCGGAATACTGCCGGTTGTCCTAAATATGGTCTGAAACTATTTTCTTTCAAATCATTCATCAAATTACCTAAAGAGCCGCGATTTGATGTGTCGCATGCATGGATTTAGTTATTTTATATATGTGACCTTTTACCGGCGGGGCACCCGGTACCGGTGCCGGAACACTACTGACAGTTTTTAATGTGGTCTGAGCCAATTTTCTTGCTAATCGTTCATTAGGTTATCAAAAAAGCCGTGATTTGTTGTGTCGCATGCATGGTTTGGTTCACTTTTATATTTGGCCACTTCCGCTGGGGCACTCGGAGCCGGTTTCGGAACACTACCGGTTTAGATATGGTCTGCGACCATTTTCCTGCTTACCGTTCATCAGGTAATGGAAAAAGCCGCTATTTCATGTGTTGCATACATGGGTTTGGTTATTTTTTGTATTTGACCACCTCTGGCGGGACACCCGGAACCAGTTCCGGAACGCTATCCCTACGGATATGGTCTTAGTCTATCGCCCTGCTTACCGTTTATCAGGTTATCGAAAAAACCTCGGTTTGATGTGCCGCATACATGGGTTTGTATCATTTTCATATTTGGCCCCTTTCTAGGGCACCGGTCCGGAACACCTAAATGGCAATAACTTCGGAACGGGTGGACCGATCCGAACCATTTTAAATAGGAAACAATGGGACCAGATTCCGCGTCGAAAAACCGTCGGTCATCAAAATCGGTTGCGGTTTACTGTCAAAAAGTGATGTGAGTTTATTAGGTACACACACATACACACATACGCCGCACACACACACAGACATCATCTAATTTCGTTAAGCTGAGTCAATTGGTATATATATGTACCCAAGTAACACACATGTTATATAAAAGTTACGACAGCGCAAGTTTTGGTTGTATAGAAGTTTATTTACGTAATTTCAACACAATGTTAGAATTACGTAAAATAAACTTCTATACAACCAAAACTTGCGCTGTCGTAACTTTATTATAACATGTGTGTTGCTTGGGTAACTTGATCCTTCAGACCTCCTACTAAAAAGTAATTTTTGGAGTGAACATATAGCCTTCCCAGTATACTTAGTGTACGAGAAAGGCAAAAAGGACTTCAGGGGCGTTTTAAGGGGTTGTTTCAAAGGATTTGATGAGCTTTTTAAGAGCGTTCTGTCATGATTTGTTGGCGTTTAAATGGGGTTACGGGAATCCAGGGTCATTTTATAGTATTAACGGGATTTCAGCAATGTTGCAAGGGGCTTCAAGGGCAATTCAAGGGATCTCAGGAGCCTTTAAAGCGCGTTGCAAGAGGTTTCAGGGGCGTTTCAAGGAATTTCAGAGTAATTTAAGAGGGTTTCAGAGTGTTTCAGTAGCATTCCTAGAAGTTTTAGGGGCGTTTGATAGCATTCAGGGGCGTTTCAAGGGGTTTTCAGTTGCGTTTCAGGGCGTTTCGATGCATTTTATGTCAGAGTCGTATCAGGGAGTTTCAAGATCACCTTTAAATCATAGAGTATTTCGTGGGTGTTTCAAAAAATTCTGTGATGTGGTCTCTACAAACCCTCTGAAACTTCCTAAAATGCCTCCAAAATCTCCTTGAATCATCCTCGAACCCCATGTAACGCACCTGAGACGGTTCGAAACTTCCGAAAACTCCTCCGTAACGCCTCTGAATCCCACTCATGATCTGTACCTATGATCCTGGTAGATGCGACTGATCGATGCGACGTGAACCAAATTATGGGCTTCTGTGGCTGCTTATTACCATGGAGCACCTAAATGACTTCGAACTGGCTGTCAGTGCTGTCATGGTAAAATCACAGCTGGTTACTCAAGGATGCCCAATTTTCCAGAATGAAGATTTATTCCGAAAAAAAACCCTCCATGTGTTACTTTGTCACGAAAAATGTCTGTAGTTATCGCGGAGACAAGAACTCTTCTGAAGATTCCTTCATAAATTCTTTCGGAACGTATTCCTGCCTCGGTTACCTCCAGGGACATCGCCAGAAATTCCTAAGGGGACTCCTACAGGATTTATCAAACTTTTTCCGGAACTTTATTTTGCAGGATTTTCGAAATTTAAATCTGTAAGAATTCTTCCAATAATTTCTCTAGGTATCCCTTAAGAATCCATTCCTGTCCATGTAAAATTTCTCTAGGGATTCCTTCAGAGGTTCTTTAAGGCATTTCTTCAGGAATTTTCCTTGTATTACCTCCTGGGATTCTTTAAGAAATCAATAGCTACTATTCTCTAAACATTTGTGAAGTAGAAAAACTCCTCCAGGAAGTGTTTCTAGAGAGGTTTTTTTTTCTCCCCGCTGTTGGGGAAAATCAAGCCACTGCATCCAATATATTTTAGAGAGATTCCTTTAGGTAATACTTCATATATTCAGTAATTATCTCAGGCATTTATTTAGAAATTCTTCTAGAAAATTCTCAAGAGATTCTTCCGCACGATACTTTAGGGGTTTCTCCAGAAGTTCCTCCAGATATTCCACCAGAGATTGCTCAGGATTTATTTAGACCTTTCTTGAGGAACTATTCCAGAATTTTTTCGATGAATTTCAGAAATTTTCAGGAATTTCTCCCAAGATTCTCTCAGCGAATCCTACAGAAATTACTCCAGATTCTGTGTTTCGGTATTTTTCTTGGAATTCTCCAAAAAAAAAATTATATGAGTACCTGCAGATGGTTTTCCAGATTTTCCAGGTACCCTATTTTGAAAATTTCTTCGCTGGTTCGCTTAGAAATTCCTCCAGAATGTAGAACCTTGTTCAGAATATATGATTCAATGGGGATACCTTAAACACCTGTTTCGTATATTTTCGCAAAAATTCATTCAAGAATATCTCTAGAGATAACTTCAAAATTCACTCTAGCAATTTTTGTCCAAGAATTCTTCTAAAAAATTTTCATGAATCTCCAGGGACTTTTTAGGGTCTTCTTCAGACAATTATTCACAGATTCCCTTAGAAAGTCTTTCGAGATTTTTTTTCAAGAATGCTTCCAGTAATTTTTGTGCTATTTCAGTGAGGATTTCTCAGAAAAAAAACTCCAAATAAAAAAATCTGAAACAATTGCTGCAGAAATATCTGAAGAAATCATAGAAAAAAATGTGTTGGAACCTCAGGAGCAATTTCTATAAACAATCGTGTAGGAATGTCTGAAGGAATCTCTGAAGAAATTTCAGAGGAATTTCTGAGGAACTCCAAAGAATAACTTTTGTAGAATTCCTTTTCTGAAATTCTTAAAAAAAAAAATCATAAAAAAGTTGTTTTGAAGCTGTAAGCTGAGCGAAAGATTGGTAAAGTCTTTGAGTTTCTGATGAAACTCCAGTAAAATCTTGGAAGAAATTTAAGAAACTTGTGATCATATCTCTCTCTAAAGAAATATTTGAACAAATCCGAGGAAAATTCTTGAATCAATCCCAGAAGGTATTTTTATAGAATTTCTCGGAGAAATACCTGGAGAAACTGGTCGGCAAACCTTTATTGGAATTTGATCATCGAGAATCCCACTACTAGTAATTGAGGAATCCTATTTAGGCATTTATCCCATTAAGGCAGAACCTAATCCAACAATATATTCATACTATCCTTCCCCATTGCCGTAAATTTCGTCATTTCAACTCCAATCAACAAACTCCACCTCATAACATAAATCCGGACATCAAAGTGGGAAACATTTCGCATTTTACAAATTTTCACCCACCCAACCCAAAAGGTAGCAACTGTAACGACTAACATTCCACCTTTTTACCTTTTTTCTCTCCGTCTCTTTCCAGGTGAGTTCCGTCCGTTCCATTACTGCCCGGCTTGAAGTTAACCGTTTTTATTCTCGCTAGCCAGTAGCGCACCAATGAGCACATCACAAACACCATTCATACACAAGCACAAACCTCAGAAGAAGAAAAAAAAAACCACATTCAACATTGTTTCCTGGGCGCTGCCATTCCTTCATTCTTATACCGCCCCCACCACACAAGTCTGCGGACGAAAAAAAAATCTCATTTCATGTTCCACACCTCAGTCGTTTGCCCGACGCTCATAACCATTATCCCTACCATCTCACCTTCGCCATCACCGCCATCGCAATCATCGCCCCTCGGTCATCTCAGCAATACCTAGTGGGTGTTATTGTGTTGATGCAACAACAAACCGGCCAATATCAACGTGGACGACGACAACTAAATCAACCGTTTTCCTTCTTGGGGCATCAGTACCGAGAAATTGTGGGAAAAAAAGTGTGAACGAGGAGGTTAAGTATGATACAGTTTTTTACGATCCACAAAGTGGAATAAGGCGTGGGTTATTGGTCCGGAGGAATCCAGTTAGTTCTAACGATGAATGATTTAAGTTTGTGTATATTTGTAGGAAACTATAGGAAACTTCTGAGAGAAGCAAATATTTATAAACAAACAGCTATGATGCCTAGAGCGAATGGCACTTTGATTCGAACTTGCGATAAGATGAGTGGTTTGCTCAGGAGAACCCGTTGACTGAATTCTTCTCTAATAGCATCCAAGCGCTGCTAATCTGTTGAGAGTTTTATCCAGGAAAAAATCTGAGTCGAATGTCACTGGTAAATTTTTTGATAAAACGAGGCTCGTAAGATAATTCCTCTCAGGAGCCACCATGTTTAAAGTTGGCTTGCGTTAACTGTACAAAGACCTGGTTCAGATTTGTATAACAAAGCATCATACCCATCGCCTTGAGACCAGCCTTCTGTACAATATTTACATTGTTATTCAAGCAACAGCTAACAACAATATGCAGGAAGAACACAACTAAATCATCTGCTTCATTCTTCGGGCAAAACTGAGAAATCGTGGAAAAAATGGGAACGATAAGCTGAAGTATGACACATTTTTTTACGATCCATAATGTGAAATAAGTCGTGGAGAAATTCAGTTGGTTCCAACAATGGTCGTAAATCGATGTATGTTTGTTGAAAACTGCAAACTTCTGCAAACAAACGTTTATGAACATTTCCAAAAAGGATGTGTAAAATTTCGGCTGTTGTTCTAGGTTAGGGAATTCGGTACCCTGAGGATGGTGACAACCGTTACCGAAACGTAGGAACGAATCTTAGCTGTTTTCATTCTAGAAAAACATTGAACGATAAGCCGAATTTCCTAACCAAGTACATTTCCAAGAACTTTTCGAAATTTGAATCGTAAATTCGATGGAACAGCAACGATATCTAGCGAATGGCACATCACTTTGCACTTACGAGACAATCTGTTTACTGCATCTTTCTCGTCTCGCATTGGCAACGAGGAATGAATAAGAGTAAAGTGACGTGAATATACGAATCCCTGCTTTCAAAGCTTCAGATTATGGGGCTCTTGTGATCGTATCCTTTTTGTACGAAGCTCCTAAGTTCGGTCCTCTCAGGAGCCACCATATTTTGAAATGGCCTGCGTTAACCATACCATGGTTAGATACAGATTTTCATAACCAAGAATCATACCCAGCTGCTTAAGACCGGTCTTTGCTGTAATAGTGACGAGGCATCGAGAACATCAAACCACAATATTAACGAAGAAGACAACTAAATCCCGTTTTCATTCTTGAATTGTATTAACGATCGACAATGGTGAAGCTAATAAGCCGTTTTTAACCGTTTAACTTACTAGTTTACTCAAAGTACTGAGCTCCAGGATAGTTTGGACAGTCCTAGTTTCGTTATAGAACAGTAAGTTCATGGTTACAATTCGATTCGACGTAAAATTAACGCATCCCTACGCCTAATCCTGAACAAAGCGGCGCCACAGATAAACTTAATAGCCATAATAAACCCTTCATCATCTTCGACGGTCTCCGTCGAAATCACTTCCGCCTGGTGGCAGGATTTTCCGCCTGGTGGCTGGCCGATGGAAATCTAAGTATCTAATCTCCCAAGTGAAACCACATGGAATTTGTAAGAGACCTTCCGACTTCGTCCGGTCTTTCCTTCCTTACAAAATGCTAACCCTTGGCCTCTAGACCGATAATTTTACAGGGAATCCGCCACCGCCACGCCGTCACATAATTGCACAATCCTTTCGTTCGATGAAGGAGAATGAAATTCGGGCCCAGCCACAAATTGGGTTAAGTTCAAATTTGGAATTTTTCGGTCTGCTTCCTGCATTGCCTAATGAAGTATGACGATAGGGATATGGACTGAGATTAAATTCTTCGGAGATTTTCACATCGCCATGGTGGATTTGCTTACTTAAAGTGCTGAGCTTGAGGGAAATCGTTCATCTGTTGAAGCTCAAAGACGTTTTACTGTAATCTCTTTGACAACAAAATTAGGTAGTATTTGTTGTATAGTAAATTTCCCATTAAATCTGTTATTGATAATAAGCAATCCAGCTGTTTTGATGACAGCGATGGTGTAAATTCGCAATCCATTTTGAAATATTTAAAACCGCAGTCTGACAGTAACAGATCATCGCGTCGTAACTTTCACCAAAGTATCTCTCAGCTACCGAAAGCACTATTTCATCTTCAACATACCAAGAAAGGCGAATGACGAATGACGAATGAATTACAACCGACGAGAGGTAATAAACAATTCGGTATTGCCTAGAAAAGAAAGTATCAAAAACGTCATATTGTCGGTACCGTTTTATGACTTCCTCTTACTAATCTATTTCGTTCGTTTCGCTGTTCCCCTTAAAAAAGGTGGTTTGTGGTTTCTGACGTTGCAGTAAATGTAAATCCATCGTTTACTGTCCTCCCACCATTCAGCACAACAGAAATGATGGAGTTGAAGGCGAACCAGAATGAGGATGGGAGGACGTATTTTTTGGAGGGTAGTAAATATTCGTTTACTGCGAACACTTCTATGCTCCCGACGTCGTAGACGTCTTTGTGTCTGACTCTGGCTTCCAACCAGAATATTTATGGCTTTGTTTACGTTAAGCTATTTTTGGTTGCCGAGACGAGTAGGCAATAACAAAGCCGGATATACCTGGGGAGTGGGGAAAGTGCGTGTAGATTTTAGTCTGGAAAAGAACAAAACAGGGCTGGAAACGCGAAACTTTTGAGCTATTTAAATTAAACTTTGTGTTTGAAAATCACAACTTTGTGGATAAATTTGACAAGCACTAAAGCAGCACAAATAAAAACTAACTTAAAAGTAGATAAGTTGGTTTGCAACAAAAGCTTCCTCTGGAAGCTGGAAAAGCT